>NC_134656.1:1973333-2301388 GCF_030463565.1 Pelecanus crispus
TGCCTGCTCCCTGTCTGCTCCCTGTCTGCTCCCTGTCTGCTCCCTGCCTGCCTGCTCCCTGCCTGCTCCCTGACTCCCTGACTGCCTGCTCCCTGCCTGCCTGCTCCCTGCCTGCTCCCTGCCTGCTCCCTGTCTGCTCCCTGCCTGCCTGCTCCCTGCCTGCTCCCTGCCTGCTCCCTGACTCCCTGACTGCCTGCTCCCTGCCTACTCCCTGCCTGCCTGCTCCCTGCCTGCTCCCTGCCTGCTCCCTGCCTGCTCCCTGCCTGCCTGCTCCCTGCCTGCCTGCTCCCTGCCTGCTCCCTGCCTGCTCCCTGCCTGCCTGCTCCCTGCCTGCTCCCTGCCTCCCTGCCTGCCTGCTCCCTGCCTGCTCCCTGCCTGCTCCCTGCCTGCTCCCTGCCTGCCTGCTCCCTGCCTGCTCCCTGCCTGCTCCCTGCCTGCTCCCTGCCTGCCCAGCCGCTCTCTGCCGTGGGGCAGCGTTGGTGCAACGCATGCAAGTGAACCTGGGGTTTATTTTTACGTAGGCCAAGCGCGGGGCAAGGTGAGCCCCGATGGCTCCGGGCCATGGGAGCTGAGGCGGCAGAGCCGGGCACCGACAGCCTGGGTGCCCTCGCTGCAGCCCCGCGTTTCGGGGCTGCTCTGCGCTGTGGCTGCGCCCAGGCCTCCCAGCGGCAGCGATTTTGGCTGCTCCCCTGCACGTGGGGCTGGGCGCTCTCTGCAAAACTCTTTTTGCCCGCATCTGCTGGGGCTGCTCTGCAGAAGCAGCGCTTGGGAGGGCCAGGGGCTGCGGGCGGGGAAGAACTGCAGCAGGAGGGGCTGATGCCCAGGGCATCACCCGTGGGGCTTTTTTGGGGAGCACCCCGGCTCGGGAGGAGCGAGCCAGCGGCCCTGGGCAGGGAGAACTCCGGCACGGACAGCCTCACGGCCGGGCGCAGACGCAGCTCGGTTCATCTGTTACCCCGTGGCCAGCACTGGGGCTGGTAATGCTTTAGACTGTTTTTTTTTCTTTCGGTCCATGTGCTTTAGGATCAATCATTTAATTGTAGGAAAGCCAGCGAATCCGACACGTGCGTCTTGTACTCGTGTTTTATTTAGGAGGCTCGACTTGGAAAAATTTAAAAACAAAAATTTTTTTTCCTGCTCCCTTCATAAATTACTGACACGTTCAGCGCTGAAGGGCCCCATGTACTACCTGGGGATTCATTATCGTCACCGTTCGGGATGTCGCTGTCTCTTCCTCTAGGCAGGAGCGCGAGGAGCGACGTGTTTGTGATGCTTGCAGGGATGCCAAATTCAGCTGCGCTCGCTGGCTCGCAGAGGCACGGATCTGGCGGCCTTGCAGCTGGTGGGAGTCAGAGAGGCTCCTAATTAGGCGCTTTTAGCACTCGGAGCCTTCCGTCTTGTGAACAGCAAGGCGCACGCGGCAGCCGCTGCTTCGCCGACTGTGACAGCTTCGGCGCTAAAGCATGGCCGAGCTTCCAGTGGCTTCTCCTAAGGAACGGGTCTGGGATTTTCCAGCCACTTTCCTCCCTTTGCTGCTTGGGAGCTGCCGCCCACCCCAGTCCTTGCCCATCGCCGCAAAGAGCCGTGCCGGGGCTCACGCGTGCGTCGGCGAAAGGCGGCAGACAAAGCCCCGGTGCCCCTCTGCTCCCCGCCGTGCATCCCCCCGCGTGTCGGGCGGCCGGGGCGGCCGTGGTGCCGGCGCTGCCCGTCCCGCTCTGGAGAAGGCGTCTCATGGGCTGACGAACCTGAGATTGACCCTTATGTTTCACCATTCTCAGGTTAGACAGTCCTCGAGGTGCCCCTCGCTTGGGCAGCCGCCGAGCCCCGTGCCCCGTGCCCCACGCCGTGTGCTCGCCCAGACACCCCCTGCCCCAACCTTTGAGGAATTTGGGAGAGAACGCAGAGAAGCAGCCCCTTGGCTCTGCCTTCCCACAGCGGCGCTTCAGCTCCTCTCCGTCCCGGCTCGACCCCGGGCTCTGCGTGGAACAGCCCCTTCCCAAATCGGTGCTGGTGGGAGGCTCTTTTCCCCCGGGGCTGCCTTGCACGGGGCCAAGGCTGTTGCAGAGGGAAAGAGGGGTCTGGCAGGGCTGAGCCCCTGCCTGCGCCGGGCTGCCAGCTCGCCTTCCGTGCTTTCCCCTCCATTTTCATTCCCACCATTGCATGTTGCTGGGACGGCTCATGGCAGCACCCAGGGCTGTTTCTGGGCTCAGCATCCCGAAGCGGGCGCTGAGAGGGGCAGGAGGAGGGATGTGTTCCTGGGCTGGGGTCGTGCAGGAACGGTCCATGGGTTTAATAGCCAGCAGTGGATATTTTTGTCTGTGTTATCAGGTGGCACTGGGACTCTGGTTTTATGGTGGGGTTGGCTGAGGGACCTACCCGATCCTCCTAAAAGTCCCCAGCCACCCGGCCCTGCACGCTGCCGTGTGGGCTTTGGGGCGCTTGATTGAAATTCCTGCTCAAGCCAAACCGCTGCAGCACACGGGCATCTCCTCCCGATTCACACCGGACCAGCCAAAGGCCTTTGCTCCTGCAAGGAAGCGGTCATGGCTCTGCAGGTTTTGCACCTGCAAAGTGCAGGCAGGAGGAGGGCTCGTGCCAGGCACACAAGGCTCGTCCCTCTCCAGCCGCCGAGGCGAATGGGCTGCTGGGAGCGTGAGCGGCATAGAATCATGGAATCATGGAGTCGTTTAGGTTGGAAAAGCCCTTTAAGAGCATCCAGTCCAACCATTAACCTACACTACCAAGCCCACACTAAACCAGTCAAGGGTAGACCAGACTGAACCATGTCCCCAAGTGCCACCTCTGCCCGTTTTTTGAACACTTCCAGGGATGGGGACTCCCCCACCTCTCTGGGCAGCCTGTTCCAATGCTTGACCACCCTTTCCGTGAAGAAATTTTTCCTAATTTCCAGCCTAAACCTCCCCTGGCGTAGCTTGAGCCCATTCCCTCTTGTCCTATCGCTAACTACTTGGGAGAAGAGACCAACACCCCCCTCCCTGCCCCCTCCTTTCAGGCAGCTGTAGAGAGCGATGAGGTCTCCCCTCAGCCTCCTCTTCTCCAGGCTGAACACCCCCAGCTCCCTCAGCCGCTCCCCACCAGCCCTGTGCTCCAGACCCTGCCCCAGCTCCGCTGCCCTTCTCTGGACACGCTCCAGCACCCCAATGTCCTTCTTGTGCCGAGGGGCCCAAAACTGGACACAGCATTCCAGGTGCATCAGGCAGGGAGCCAGAGAGCGTGGTCGGTGTGAACCATCTCCCGCCGAGCCGCATGCACGGGCTTAGCAAGGTTGGGAGGGAGAAGCGGGGATGGTCACGGCCACCAGCCGATGGCAGGGGCCGCGACTCCGCAGCAGCCGGGCTCTGCCCGCCGCGCTCCTCAGCAGCCCCGGCCACGCGTGGTCCGGTGTGCGGCGGGTGGCGGAAAACTTCGCCTTTTACCTTGATGGGAGCAGGGAGGAGGGTAAGCACGTCAGTGCGGGCCCTTTGAGATCCTCCTTCCCTCCTGCGTGGATTTCTTTGTGTTGTTTTTAAAAGAAAGGAGGTGCGTGCCCGGGGCGTGCTCCAGCCCCTTGGTGCATGCACGGCGGGGGGGCCGTACGGAGCGGGAAGGCTGCGCGCCTGCTCAAACAGCCATCGGCTGCATCGCAGCGCGTGTGATGAGTTGGGGACGGTCTCGGAGAGGGAGCACGTGGAGCAGCCCGGCTCTCGCGGTGCAGAGGGCTGCATCCGGCCGTGTAGGGCAGAGCGCCGGGCTCCATGAGCCTGGAGGGGCCGAAATCACCCAGCGCTGGTGTTAAACCAAGGCACCGGGGTTTGGTGTTAAACCAAATCACCGGGCTGGGAGTGTGCAGAACCACATACGGGGCTGGAGGGGACCAAAAGGGCGATGGGCTCGGCTCCAGGCTATCGCACAGCGGGTTGCACCCCTGCCACCAAAAGTCTTGCAGGACCTGGGGCAAACGCGACCCTGCAAGCCCTGCTCCTCCACGGGGGAGCCGGCCACGTCGCTGCCGAGAGCAGCGGGGTCCGGCGGGAGCCGGGCTGGGCTCAGGAGGGCTCGGCACGGGCTGCGGGGTTAACCTTCACCATTTTTTGAGAGTTGCCCATTCCTGAAAACACCGCTAACGGAGAGTCTGCCCGCACCCCAGGAAATCCTCTAGCACCTCATCATCTTCAAATCCTCTACGTGTCTAATGCAATTCCTTGGGCTACCAGCCTCCTTCCCCTCCGCAGCAGCCGCTCCCGTGGTTGCAGACGGCAGCACCCGTACGAGCGGCAGAGCGTGTTTCTGCGGGGGCTGCCCTGGATTTTGAAATTCGGCAACACAAAAATCTTCTGCCTGTCTCTGCAGGTAATGGGAAGGGTTCACTGATTCAGCTTCCTCACGCTATGGGATGCTGAGAAATGCTTCTCTGGGGAAGGGGATCGCTGGCTGCCGTTTCTGGCAGCCTCATGGCAGAGCAATTTGCCGTTAAGTGTGGAAAAATGAATGGTAAAAGCTCATCAAATAAAATGACTGAACTAACGACAGTATCAAAGAGAAGGATTTTTCAAGTTCAGCAGCAGCAAGCTCCGTGCAAGGCGTGAGCAGGCCTGGAAAGCTGTCAGAAAAAGGCACAGAGGAACCTGTGATCCATTTTCAGCCCCTTTCTGGATTTCTTGCTGCCTTCGGGTCCTAACGCATTCCCACGTGCATGGTATGGGCCGAGCCAGATGCATCTCTAGGTACCCCGTACGCAGCCAAGGCAATCTACTTCAACAGAGCAACTCTGGATTTGCCCGGGAGCAAAGGAAAGAAAAATCTTTCAGGCGGGAGCTAAGGGGATTGCGGAGCCATAGCACAGCTTTAGCTTCTCAAATACCTCTATTGGAAATCTGCGATCGGCTTTGGGGGGGTTTTAAGCTTTGCATTATGGGCTTGCAAAGACCAAAAAAAAAAAAAAAAAAAGAGGAAAAAGGCAAATAGAATCAGTTTCTCTGAGTGAGGTTAGGTTTTAGTAAGTTTGGGACAGAGCAATGAAATAGCGGCAGAACCCTCCCGGCTTCCCCTGCTGCAAGAAGGAGCCGAGCAGAAACGCGGTTAAGGACTTCCAAGAATAATTAGAACTCACTTCTGCAGGAGGGAGAAAAAGAAGGTGCGGGGCAAACGCCTGCCTTACCTGCGAACCCTCGGCGTCGCCGGGGCGGCGAGGCAGGTGCCGGCTCCCCTGCGCCGGCTGCCCGGCCGCGGCCCCTCTCGCCTGCTCTCCTGCACCCTGCCACCCCCACGCTGGCTTTTATGGTCTTTCTCGTCACTCGGCTGAGTTGAGCCGGGCTACAGCGAATTGCCACACTTTCTGCTGGCTTCCTGTTTGTTCATCGCGAGCGTCTGTGGTAAAATTTCCATTACACGCTGGACAGACAGGGCGGCAAAGAGAAATGAATTAAAAAAAAAAAACAACAAAACCCCACCACCCCCAACCCAAGTCTGTGTTTTAGTGGTTCTCTCGACTCATTTGAAAATGAGAAAGCGCCCGGCTGCTGTTAGAGGGAGGCGAGGAGGAATGCCCTGGCTGCGGGAGCTGCAGGGCATCCGCTGGTGCCTGGCTCCAGCCTGGGCACGAAGCTGCTCTGGGTTCCCCCCTCCCTGTCCCTGAGGGGATGGAGGGGCCCTGTCCCCTCAGCTCAACAAGCAGAAGACCCTCATTTCCACCCCACTCACCAAAAAAGCCTCTTTCCTAAATGACGGCTAAATCCTGGCTCCTCTCTGCCCTGCCCCGTCCGAGGGCTGCGGCACGTGTCTGCATCCCCCTCCACCCGAAAGCCACTCCGGCTCAGCCAGCAGCTCATGGAGGCCAAACCCGGAGCGGAGAACAGCTCCCACGTCTCGTGGCTCTAACAGAGCAGATCTGGAGGGGAGCGATTTATTTTGCTCTTTCATTAATCCTAGGCAGGCACAGAAGAGCCGTTTTGGCCGTAGGACAGAGGAAAAACAAAGGGCAAGGTGGCAAACGGGCTGCCATGACAATATGGATGCTCCCAAAGGATCCAGGCACATCTGCAGCGGTGTCCCTCAGTCCGGAGGGGCACGGCACATTCCCCGGGGCTGGAGCGAGGTGTGTGCACGGCACGACGCGCAGCCGCGGGGCAAGCTGTGCTCCTCGCCCTCTCTGCAAAGGGCAATTTCCACCGGCCCTTGCAGAGCCGGCGACAGCTCCGGCTCTGCTCCAAGCCCATGTTACCCCCCCAGCCCTGGGCTGTCCCTGTCTCATCCCGGCTCTGTGCCAGGCCCTGCTTTAGAGGCTTGTCCTGGTTTCGGCTGGGATAGAGTTAATTTTCTCCCTAGTAGCAGGCACAGTGCTGTGTTCTGGATTTAGTAGGAGAAGAACGTTGATAACACACTGATGGCTTAGTTGTTGCTAACTAATGCTTATGCCAGTCAAGGACTTTTCAGCTTCCCATGCTCTGCCAGGGGCACAAGAAACTGGGAGGGGGCACAGCCAGAATAGTTGATCCCAACTGGCCCAAGGGCCATTCCATACCATACGGCGTCATGGGCAGTATAGAAACTGGGGGGGTTGGCCAGGGAGCAGCGATCGCTGCTCGGGAACTGGCTGGGCATCGGTCGGCGGGTGGTGAGCAATTGCATTGGGCATCACTTGCTTTGGATATTATTATTACTATTATTATTATTATTATATTGTTATTATTATTATTTTACTTTATTTCAATTATTAACCTGTTCTTATCTCAGCCCAGGAGTGTTTCTCACTCTCACTCCTCCGATTCTCTCCCCCATCCCACCGGGGTAGGGGCAGCGAGCGAGCGGCCGCGTGGTGCTGAGCCGCTGCCTGGGGCTACACCACGACAAGGCTGTAAAAGACCCCGGGTGCTGCTTTCCGAGCTGAAATGGGGCTGCGAGGGTGAGCTGCTGAAATGGGGCTGCGAGGGTGAGCGGTGTTAGCTGTGGAGGGAGGCACTCGGGCGGCTCGAGGACCTGTGTTTGGTTTGCTCCCTTTGGGACATCGCTTCCTCAGCGTCCCTTTCCAGGGCTCGTGGAGCTGCAGCCCGGCTCTTCCTGAGCTCTGGGTGTAAAGGCAGGCAAAGCTGCAGCGCTGGGAGTTTGCTGTGGCCCTGGCATACATATCGGCGTGGGATCCCCGTGGTGGGAACCATCCACACAACCTCCTCAGCTGCAGCACGCAGCATGCGCGTCCCTCTGCTCCAGCAAAGGCAGCGACAAGCGCGGGAAGCGCCTCAGTACTGGCACCAGCGGTCGATGCCGGCTATTTGAAGGGTGTATTTAGCCGAGTCGCATCCTTCAAACGCGGCTCAGAGTGGAGATCCTGGTGTCGGAGCGGTGCAGCAGGCTCAGGGTCTGCAGCGAGCGGAGATCTCCAGCTCGCCCCCGACCCACGGGCCGAGCCCCTCTCCTTCCCGGCGCGCTCCGCCCTGGCACTCGACCTTTCGGGGCTGGTGTTTTGCTCCCCGTTCACATCAGGTGCAGGAGTTACCCCAGCCCGGGCTGCTCCGGGACGAAGCGGTACCGCTAACGAACTCGTTAGCGTGGCTCAGCTGCTTGGAAAGGCTGCGCTGCTCAAACCCTCCTTTTCTCTTATCGCAGCTATTGTTTGCATGAGAAAGGAAGGGAGGAGGGTAGTTGCGTGTTCTTTGTTTTTTTTTTTTCTTTCAGTTTATTAAAAGCAGAGAAGGAATACAATGCTCAGGATCCAAGATTTCTTCCTCTGCTCTGACGGCTTGCATTTTAACGCCCGTGCTTTTCCCGGAGCACGGCTCTGTCCCTGAGCGGTGCCCAAGCTCGGCAGCGGTGGGATGCACCCGGCAGACCCCAGCACGGCAGAAACCGGTGCCCTTGGCCTGAGCCAGCCTGCTACCAGCCGGCGGGGAACCCCACGCCTGCAGCCTGCACCCACGGGTGCTCCGCGCTAAACCTACCCTTCCCCAGCACAGCTTGCGGTGCTAAAGAGAGAAAAAAAAAAAAAGAGAAAAAAATGATGGTCAGTTAAATACCATGACTCTCTCAACAGCTCTCTGTCTTCCCAGCTACGGTGTGCAAGCGTGCTGCTGCTTTTGGGCCTGAGACCCTGAGAGTTATCGTTAACACGACGCTATTATTTCCCATTAATTGCTATTAAGACAATTGTGGCCGCAAGGAAGATAGATGAAACAGCACAATTTTGCAAACGTACTTGCTGGGCACTGGGAAATGAAACAGCAGCTGAAAAACTCCTGAAGCCCCTGCTGCTGCTTTTCAGGGACGTTGTACCGAGTTGCAAGGCGCGCTGTGATTTTACAGGCTAACGAACCGTATAAAACACGAGGGGTAAGGCTTAGAAAAGAAAACCAGATGAGCTTGGACCGGCTGCTAAAAGCTGCCAAATGCGTGCGTGCAAAGCTCGGTGACTGCTGTTAACTGAACCCCTGCACCCCCCAGGCCGCCGCGACCGGACCCCCCAGCCGTGCGACACGGGGAGCAGCCCCACGCTGGGTGCGGATCCGCCGCGGTGGCTTGGCCACGGCAGAAATTTGGCACTGAGCGTTTCGGTCAGCAGCTACTGCTGTCGGCCGGCGCAAGGCCAGCGAGAGCAGCCGGGCAATTGCACAGCCTTGCTCTGAACGTGGCTGAGACACCCTTCAGCTCGTGATGGACCGCCAAAACAGGGAGGAGCTTCCCAAAGTGCCGCGCCATTGAATCCCAAACGCTGGAAGCGTGAGATGCGGGCGCTTGTGGTGGACGCCAGGATTTTCCTGTGCTTTGAGTCTTTATTGCATTCTTTCCCAACCCCTTCTCTTCTCGTTGCAGTTATTCAGTCTACGGGTTAACGGGGTCAAACGAATCTTCGGTCTACATTTGTTGAGGTCGAATGAAGTCTTTCAAATGTCTTTGATTTTTATAAACATCTCTGCGGTGAGTGAGCTTGACCAAGGATTGCTTTCAGCAAGAGACGGCGTGACTTTGGCTTACGGTGTTGGTGAAAAAGTTTCCAGTGGCACCAGGTAAACACATTAGTGCGTAACGTGTCGGATGTATTGCCTGATCGCCGTCTCAAACACTCCTCGTACAACAGCTTAAAAATACCATTTTCCATTCCTGTTTTGATACCGCCTTCTGAAAAACCGCCTCTGTTAGCAGCGCAGCGTTTTTAATGCAAGCCCCGCCAGCGGCTGTTTGCAACAAATTTCCTTGTTTATAATATGCAGAAATTAAGCTTTTTTTTTTTTTTTTTTTTTTTTTAAATAATTGTCCAAAATCCGTAGCCCGCAGAGCTGGGATGGAGCTGGCAGGTCGAGAGCGCCACAGCAGCGGGAGGTAGCAGCGAGGCTGCAGCCCACTCCTGCAATGAATCGCCAAGTTCTCAGCTGAGCGGTGGGGCGAGCATGCCGATCTGCAGCCCACAAGTTCTGCCTCTTTCTGTACAAGTAGGAAACAAGCGGGTAGCAAGCTCGAAAGGAAAATGAGTCGTTTATTCTGACCTGATTGATCACCGGGTTGCTTTCCAGCCCCACCAAGCCCACAAACGGGGCAGCCACCAGCCCTGGAGATGCCTGGGGCTGGCGGCGATGAGCTATTTCATGTTTCAAAGAAAACCAAGCCCATCTGCTGCAGAAAGAGAAAATACAACCCGAAAGTTCTCCTCTCAGGTACTCCTGCCTCGAAATGAGTGTCTTTTCTCTTTGATGGTCAAGCAGATATTGTTCTCATTTTTTTTTGCGTAGGTTTTTTTTTTTTTTTTCGTTTTTTTTTGGGTTTTTTTTAACCGCTCCAATCTATTTTTAGTGACGAGGGGATGATGTTCGAGAATCTCCGTGGCTGGTCAGCTCAGCTGTGGTTTGCATCGCTCCAGGCGCTGGGCAGGAAGTCAAGCAAAGCCAGTCCTGGCATTGCCGAAACTGGGGGTCCCGCGGTGGTGGGGTGGGG
Organism: Pelecanus crispus; assembly: GCF_030463565.1. NCBI lineage: Eukaryota > Metazoa > Chordata > Aves > Pelecaniformes > Pelecanidae > Pelecanus > Pelecanus crispus. The sequence goes on from NC_134656.1 coordinate 1,983,252, forward strand.
CCCCGGCTATGGCTGCTGGGGGGGGGGCTGCAGCCGAGCCCACGGGCACCTTGCAATAGCAATAAACCCAATGCTTCTGGGAGTTTTTTTGGCTGCTTTAATGGGAGAGCTGGAAGCGTGGCGTCACCCGGGTGGTAATGAGGAAAAAGGGAATTGGGGGGGTATTTTTCCCCCTTCTTTCTCCAGTATCGCCATGTTTTGGGAGGAGGCCGTGGGGAGAGCAGCTGTGGCTGCTGCCCTGCGAGGTGTCCCTGCATGGGGTCCCTGCAAGGTGTCCCCGCGAGGTGTCCCTGCATGGTGTCCCTCCATGGTATCCCTGTGTGATGTCCCTGTGTGGTGTCCCTGCGAGGTGTCCCTGTGTGATGGCCCTGTGAGGTGTCCCTGCACGGTGTCCCTGCACGGTGTCCCTGTGAGGTGTCCCTGCACGGTGTCCCTGCACGGTGTCCCTGCAAGGTGTCCCTGCACAGTGTCCCTGCACGGTGTCCCTCCATGGTGTTCCTGCATGGTGTCCCTGCGAGGTGTCCCTGCACGGTGTCCCTGCACGGTGTCCCTGCAAGGTGTCCCTGCACAGTGTCCCTGCATGGTGTCCCTCCATGGTGTTCCTGCATGGTGTCCCTGCGAGGTGTCCCTGCACGGTGTCCCTGCACGGTGTCCCTGCACGGTGTTCCTGCATGGTGTCCCTGCAAGGTGTCCCTGCAAGGTGTCCCTGCACGGTGTCCCTGCACGGTGTTCCTGCATGGTGTCCCTGCAAGGTGTCCCTGCGAGGTGTCCCTCCATGGTGTCCCTGCACGGTGTCCCTGCACGGTGTCCCTGCACGGTGTCCCTGCAAGGTGTCCCTGCACGGTGTCTCTGCAAGTGTCCCTGCAAGGTGTCCCTCCATGGTGTTCCTGCATGGTGTCCCTGCATGGTGTCCCTGCGAGGTGTCCCTGCATGGTGTCCCTGCATGGTGTCCCTGCGAGGTGTCCCTCCATGGTGTCCCTGCATGGTGTCCCTGCGAGGTGTCCCTGCATGGTGTCCCTGCATGGTGTCCCTGCGAGGTGTCCCTGCATGGTGTCCCTCCATGGTGTTCCTGCATGGTGTCCCTGCACGGTGTCCCTGCATGGTGTCCCTGCGAGGTGTCCCTGCACGGTGTCCCTCCATGGTGTCCCTGCACAGTGTCCCTGCACGGTGTCCCTCCATGGTGTCCCTGCAAGGTGTCCCTGCGAGGTGTCCCTGCATGGTGTCCCTCCATGGTGTCCCTGCATGGTGTCCCTGCAAGGTGTCCCTCCATGGTGTCCCTGCATGGTGTCCCTGCGAGGTGTCCCTGCATGGTGTCCCTGCATGGTGTCCCTGCGAGGTGTCCCTGCATGGTGTCCCTCCATGGTGTTCCTGCATGGTGTCCCTGCACGGTGTCCCTGCATGGTGTCCCTGCGAGGTGTCCCTGCACGGTGTCCCTCCATGGTGTCCCTGCACAGTGTCCCTGCACGGTGTCCCTCCATGGTGTCCCTGCAAGGTGTCCCTGCGAGGTGTCCCTGCATGGTGTCCCTCCATGGTGTCCCTGCGTGGTCCTGGCCAACAGAAGCAGCAAAGCTGGAGCTGGAGCGGGGTGCGAGGGCGGCTGCCGCCTCTCCCGCTCGGGGCCTGGGGAGCGCTCGGCCATGGCAGCCGGGCACCACGCCACGGCTCAACAAACCACATTTGTTCTTTTCTCCACTTTAAAAAAAAAAACCCAAAACATTGGCGTGACCTGCCATGGGGGTTTTTTGGGCTGGTGTGGAGAGCGGAGCTGCTGAGGGCTGCAGCAGCGGTGCAGGCAGCACCGGTTGCCCCGCTGTGATACAGCCTCATGTCCGGGGCTGCCTAAGAAAATCTTAGATCGGTATCTTGGCAAAAAAAAAAAAAAAAAAAGAGTGGTTTTTTTTTTGTTCTCGCTGCCCCAGCCTGCGAGCGGCCAGCGTGGCCGGCGCTGGGGAGCACGCGTGCCTCCCGGCCGGGAGGGCAGAAAGGCAGAGGCGGGGAGGGGAGCCGCCCGCCTCCCACGCAGTGTTTCCGACCTGGCGTGTTTGCCGCCAGCAGTTGGTCGCAAACGAAAGAAATTCAATCTTTTACCGCTGGCAATGGCGGGGTGGGGGAGAGGGGCCTGGTAGGCTCTCCGGACCACGGCCACGGGAGGCTGAGGGGATCCAAGATGGTGGCGTGGCCCGGGGACGAGAGCGATGGCGGCGGTGACGAAGCCGCCTGGGGTTGAGGCCACCAGCCGCGGCGTTCGCTGCTAAATTCGCCATCGCCGCCTCAAGCGGGGCGCAGAGAAGGAGGGGAGGGGAAGGCGCCATGTTTGCAAGTGGCGGGAGCAGCCTGCCCTGGGGGGAGCGTTGGTGTGGGCGCAGGGTTGGTTTGCTGAGGTAAAATATGGCTGTGTGGTGGCAAAGCCCGCGTTTGCCGGGGTGAAATGCGGATGTGCTGAAGGAAAAAATGTGGATTTACTGAGGTGAAGTGCAGATCTGAGGGAAAATGTGGATCTGCAGAGGGAAAGTGCAGATCTGAGGCAAAATAAGGATCTACGAAGGAAAAATGCGTATCTGCTGAGGAAAAACTGCAGAACTGAGGACACACACGGACCTGCTGCGGAAAAATGCGGACCTGCTGGGGAAAAATGCAGATATTCCGAGGAAAATTATGGATGTGCGGGGTTGAAAGCAAGAATCACCCTGGATGTAAAGGTCTCTAGGACCTTCCTCCACCGTAGGTGCTCCCGGCATGGAGGAAGGTCCCGGTGACCTTTGGGCTGTCTGGTGCCTGTGGCCATGCCCATGGGACAGGGTGTGGGTCACTTGGCCCTTAATGCGGTGGCCAGGGGGGCCATGCCACGCTCCGCTGCGCCAGCCACCGGCCATGGGTGCTGGGGACTGCCTGGGTGCGTGGGCGGCATTCAGCAGCCTGGAAGTGCTGCAAAACAAGACGTGGCTGGCTGAGGCTCTGGTGATGTCTCCTTCTCCCCACACCCTTCACAACCCGGTTTTTGTCTTCCCCTCCCATGGCTGAGTATCCTACAGTTGCTGTCTATGCCCATCACAGGCTCGTCGGGGCCAGGGGATGGACCGTAGGTGCAGGACACCCTCCGATGCTCTACGTGGTGGGTCACAGCCCCATTGCGCCCAGTTCATCTCCATCCACACGCCTTCCTGGACCACTTCCTATGTGTTACACATCAAGGGCTGTTATCAGGGGCACAGAGAGGCTGCATCCATGATGGTTTAAGTGTGGATTGGGATGAAGGCTGCTAGGGGAGAAGAGGGAAGTGTGGGATCTTCACCCCCATGGCGGACCCTGGGAGCAAACCCCACTCAAGACCCACACACGGTCTTGTCTCCCTCAAGGAGGCCAACGGCACTGCTCAAACAAGGTCTGCTGGAGCTTTATGCATGAAGGATGATGGCAGCATTCATTCGTGGGGTTGAGCGTGGTCTAGGAAGAAGACACCGGGCTCCTCCAGCACTGAGCTCCTGCGCTGGCGGCTGCAGCCCAGAGGAAGGACTCCGGGTGCGGACACGCTCCTCCATGGGCCTGGCAATGCTGCTCTCCCTTGTCCCACCGCTGCCCCAGCCAAAAAACCCTGTGTCTGCCTATCCTCCTGTGTTTGCGCTTATGAGCTCTCCTTCCACCTACGCAAGGAGCTATTTTTAGCAGACACTAATCAAGTGTCAGTGCTGGCTCTGAGTGTGGCTTTCAAGCCGAGGGCTCGTGCTTTCGCCGAGCGCTTGCAGGAACTCGGGCGTGTGTTTTCTTTTCAATTTAGTTGAGAATTTATACAAAGTGCCGCAGAACGGTGGCAGTTATTTCAGGCTCATCACACCTGAGCCCACACTGAGCTATCACCAGGCGACTCTCCATTTCGGCAAGGGCTTGGCAGAACATCCCCCTCCCGGCCCCGCTCTCCTCGCTGCCGGCAGCGCCTGCCTTGCCTAACCCCTCGGGAGCCGGCTCCGAGCCGGGGATGCCCAGCCGAGGGGTAGGTTTGCTCCTCTTGGCCCATTTATCTCCAGCACAAGGATGCTGCATTGGTACTTAGAATCATGCAGGAAAGGAAAATACTCGGTGTTCAGCCACCGGGGTCACAGCCTCCTCTGAGTAAATCCACTTCGCGGGGCTGGCCGGCTCCCCCTTCCGCTGAGGTTACTCTGGCCTGCTCACAGCTTCCTGGAGACCGTTACGAGCCCTGCTCCTCACCACGTCTTAAGCGGCTCTGATTCAGCAAGAGCAAGCTGGTGTATTGGGCGAGCCGTGTTTCACTTTGGCTGCTGAACTGCAACAGGGGCTTGGTGCTTCTTCAGCTAAAGCGGGATGTGATCCGAGCTGAACTTCAGCTTCCAGGCAGATAGGAAGAGCTGCCTCTCCTCTAGGACCAAGCCTTCCCTTGCAGCTAGAGCATGGTAGTTCCTCCCTGGCACACAGCAGCAAGAAGTGGGAGCTGGGGAATGGGAGCAGTGTTTTGGTTTTTTTCCCTCCTGCTCACAGCCCTGCTGCAGGCAGGAGACCTTGGTTTGGGGTTCTCTCCTTGCAGAGAGGTCGCAGGCTGCTCTCTGTACCCACCAGCTCCCGCGAGGTCAAGGCTCCCTCCCTGCCTCAGTAGCATCGGACAGAGCAAGCACATCCCGGAGGGCAGGCTCTCCCCGGGGTGTAAGAGCTTTAGCGTTCACCGAGGAGAAACACCCACCAGCTGCCTGTATCCAGCACCAAGACGGAGCCATACAAACAGCTCCATGGCTGTGGGGTCAGCCTGCTCCTCAAGAGCAGGGTCTCTACCTCCCACCGCCACTCATGGCATCTCCCCCTCCCAGGGCAGCAGCGCCAAAGGGCTGCGAATCCTTCTGGGCACCCCTGGCGCATGACAAAGAATGGCTCTGTTCAAGAAAACCAGAGAGAAAATTTATTCTTCTTCTTTATAAAATATCTCCAATAAATTATATAGGCAAATATTTAAGTTAAAATAAATTAACTCCGCTCTATGCTGGGACATGTGGCTGTCCACAAAATGAAACTAGGTTTTGTGTTTCTTTGAAAAAATATGCCCTAGATCTCCAATGTACGATTTGAAAAAAATATCTATGCTTGGTGAGGAGGAAGGAGAAATCTCTGCAATGGACAGAAGGGGTTAAGGTGCGGTGCTGAAGCTGCCTGTTGCCGGTGGCGTTTCCGTATCCAGCTAAGTGCTAAGAGCATCTTCATCGTCGCTCCAGTCGGGAGGAGCGTCGGTCCCGAAGTACCGATCGCCAAAGTTCCCTGCGGGGAGAAAGAGAGAGATACAGTCATGGTGGGTGCAGCTCTGCAGGGAGCCCTGGGACCATCCCCCAGCCGGCAAGGAAACAAAAGCACATTTATCCACCAGCTCAAACAGCTCTAAAAACTCGTGTAGCAGCAAAACTGGAGCAGCCTGGAGGCTGTTTTAGCACCCCGTGGCAGGGGTGTTTCCTGGCACGGCAGAGGTGAGGACAGAAGAACAGAGTGAGCTTGTTTTGGGTGAGCTTGTTTAAAGGTGGCAGCTTAGGGAATGAGGTGGGCACAGGTCTGCCCCAGCTGTCCCAGCCCAGCTCCTCCAATCTGGGGCTGGAGGAGGCTCGGGGCACGTGGAACGGTTCCCTCTGCCAACAAGGCTACGGCTGCCCGACAGCGCTCAGAGCGTGCGTGTCGATCCCAGCACCCACGTGCCAGCAGGACCCAGGAGAGGCAGTGGGTCCCCGGGTAAAATAAGGCCAGATTGAAGCTGCTGCTGACAGCCAGGGCTTCACCTCCTCTGCTGAGTGGGCCAGAAGCACCGAAAATCCCCCAGCAACAGGTCATTCCTACTCAGATACTCACCGATGCCCGGGATTATCCGGAAAAGGTCATTCACCTTCTTGTCCACAGCTGTGGTGATGATCTTCACCCGGGGGAAAGCGTAGGCGACCGAGTGGACGCCCATCTCTGCCATAAGCAGGGAGAGGAGGAAGATCTTGTCTTCTGGGACATCATGATCCTACAGGAAAGGCATGGAGACAGCTCAGGGTAAGGATTTCTACGGCAGGTTATGGCCCATGCCTCCGGGAAGCGGCACTCGGAGCGCTCGAGGGCCCTCCTGCAGCCACCTTCCCTCCTCCCCTCTCCGTGGCCAGTTGGGGTTACTGGGCACGGGACCAAGAAACCAATTAAATCTGTCACGACACAAGGAAGGGGCGACTTTGTCAACAGCTGGTTACAGAATCGCCCCAGCTTGTGCCGTCTCCCACGACGCCCTCCTTTGCAAGGAGACAGCCTCAGCGCCAGGCCCCTCAGCGTGGCTGCGGCTGGTGCTTTGCACGTTATTTGGGGGGCAAACCACCCGCCCTCGGCAGCGTGCCCGACACCCTCCGTACCAGCAGCACCCGCACTGCCATCATGGCTGCTGCGCCCGTGGAGACCGTGCAGTCCATCAGGATGACGTGGTCTTCGCTGATGTCCTTGGGCAGCCGCAGGTAGTGGAGCTGGGCAGGGGGAAGAGAGGTTCAGCTTAGAGGCTGCAGGCTCCTGGCGAACGGAGCAACCCGAGCCCTTCTTTTCAAGGGCTGAAGGATCTTTCATGCACCTCCGTCTCTGCGACCCCAGCTGTCGGCTTGGAGCCAGGTGCTGGTGCAAACACTCGGACAGCAAACCAGCCCTCGCGTGCACCAACACGCCGGCAAAGCCCACTTGAGAAGCTTTCAAAGCACTCGCTTTCTGAGCGCTCACCCCCTGCCAAGATCAACTCTCGGATCGCTGAAGAGCTCTCAGGAAATACCCAAGTCACCTCCTGCACACAGGCTAACACCAGGAGATGCCCTCGGCAGCCCAGGGTCCCGGGTTTTACCTCCGGCTCGCCCGTGTTGCAGTTGGTCTGGATGAGAATGGTCCCGATGCGGACGTCCTTGCACACCGCTCGCAGCGCTGGCTCCATGGTCTCACCCGCTCGCAGGATAGACACCCCGGTGATCTGCAGCACGCAGCGAGGGTCAATGGGAAGGCACAGCGCGGGAGGTGCACGCCACCCCCCTACGGCATTGGGCCTCGACAGTGGGGGACTCTAAAGCCCAAAGCACATCCCTTCCACGATGGGTTGTGCTGCTCCCAGTTCAGGCTGCCTCCCCCAGTGGGAGGGCAGCAGTGGCACAGTGACGGTGCTGATGGCAGCCCTGGCCACCGACCTGCAGTGACGGTGCTGATGGCAGCCCTGGCCACCGACCTGCCGCCTGTCCTGATGGTACAGGGTATCATACTCATGACAGCAGGCACCAAACCCAGGCCTGATGGAAGCCCCGAGAAGCCGGGGGTGTCCTTCCCCTGCATCCATAGGGCTTTCAATCATAGAATCATTTAGGTTGGAAAAGACCTTTAAGATCATCCAGTCCAACCATCAAGCTAACACTACCAAGTCCATCGCTAAACCAATTAAGGGGAGAGTCATAATTTCATGTTTCCTGCCTTGGGGGCTGGATTATTTTTTAATGAAAGTAAAACCAGGAATCACTAAGGTTGGAAAGGACCTCTAAGATCATCAGTCCAACCATCAACCCAACACCCCCATGCCCACTAAACCATGTCCCCAAGTGCCACCTCTGCTTGTTTTTTGAACCCCTCCAGGGATGGGGAGCCCCCCACCTCTCTGGGCAGCCTGTTCCAATGCCTGACCACTCTTTCCGTGAAGAAACTTTTCCTAATATCCAATCTAAACCTCCCCTGATGCAACTTGAGGCCATTTTCCTGCCACAGGGCAGGGTTGAATAGTTAAGTACCTTTTGCTTCCACTTACCTGCTTCCCGCTGTACGTCCTCCCTTCGTAGTCCTGTCCCTGCGGCGTCTGGACTGTGCAACTCTACAAAAACCATGTGAGAAGCATTACCAGGGGCTCTGACGCAGCTCTCCGAGGAGCCCTGGTACCCGTGAGCCGTTCAGCTGCGGGCTGGTCCGGACCCTTGGAAACCGAGCCTGGACCAAGAGTTGTCACCCAGGGCCATGCCATTGCTCCAGGGCCTGGGGGAGCCCTGCCCGATTTTAACGTAGGAGGAAAGGGCTGATACACAGGGAAGGTTGGTGGAGCAGCGCCAGGACTGTCCCGGCTCCCTGGCAGTTACAGGTTCGGAATCGGAGAGGAAACACAGCGCCTGCTGCCCATCCTCCCAGCTACACCCCTGGACCCACCTGGAACGGGAGCAAGGAGAGCGCGTGCTCGATCAGCAATCGCATCAGTCTCTTGGAGTAGAAAATGAACTCATCTCTGCTGGTCTCCTTGTTCCTAGAGGGGAGGGAAAGGCAATGTAAGCTGTGGGCCAAAATGTGCCCCGGGAGGTGCTGACAGAGGTCAGAGGCTGCGTTGGAGGAGGGCAGCCCCTGCCCCTGTCAGCGCTTTGTTTGCATGGGGTCCATGAGCCTGGCATCGCGGTGGCAGTTTTAAGGTAAAAGGCAGAAAAATTGTTGGCAAGACTACGCAGCGCTCACCACACAGCTCCCATACCCAGGGCCCACCACCATTTACCCTGTCCCGTGTCCCCAAAGTCGCGAGGACAGGGCACAAGTGGGATTCGGGAGTCCAAAGCGAGCTGAGCCCGCCGCAGCCGGCAGCCAAGCCCCATCCCGCCCCAGGAGGCCGCGGTGGTGGGGGCTTTACCTGATGATGGTGTGCATGCCCCTCACCTGAGGGGTGCTCTTCAGCACGCTGAGGGTCTGAGGAAGGGGGTGGCACTGGTGGGCAGAGGCCAGGGCGGCCCTGAAAACCAAACACAAGGTCAACGAGGTCTCCGGGCAAGGCTGCCCGAAGGCTGGTGCACGGCACACGGCCGGAGCCATCCTCCCAGATGTCATCTCACACTGCAAAACGCACACCAAGGCCAGCCAGCCCTGCGCGGTCCCCCGCGATGGCAAAGGGACCTGCTCGCACGAAGGGCGGTCGGTGGAGCCAGGACGACCTCGCCGCCCGAGGACCGTCCCTTCCTGCTGGGCAGCTCACCCGTGGTTGGCCCATCTTGGTTTCCACTGGTCGGGAAGAAAGTGGAAAATAAAATCAAAACTTTCTCCTGCTCGGGAGTGTCTTATCTGCTGGTGGATCCTGAACTCATGGGGAGAGGAGGAGCCGTTGCAGTTGTCTCTGTCCTACAAGTGCCAGATGTCACCAGGAACGGGACAGGTGGCCAGGCTCAATGCCAGGCTGCAACGAGACCATTTCAGAGGGTGCCTGGCCCGTTCAAGGATAGTCAGACCCACACCAAATTGGGCACAGCTTCAAGACTTTACGGCTGGACGGGACTGGCTTTGTGTGACTCATCTCCACAATAACTAAAAGGGTTGGGAGCTATTCTGGGATCAAGGGAACACCATTCACGGGGAAGCGCACAATGGAGCCCCATTAGTCACCTCTCTCTTTGAGAGCGGCAGTAATGAGATGAAGGTCACATCTATTTGGCTTCCACAAGGCTGGGCAGGATGGACAAGCGACTTTGTCTGGGAGGAGGGCTGGGGTCCGAAAGCCACACGTCAGATCACACACGTGCCAGCGGCTGCATCCCGGTCAGGGAGATGTTGGGGAGGAGGAGGAGGAGAAGAGAGCAAACAAACAAAAGCACCAGGTGAATAAGACTTCAAATCGAGCAGAAACCTGGATTAACTGCGCACACGCACACACACAGAGGCACGCAAGCGGAGAAGAAGACAGAGAAGATGACTGGGTAGGAATGGAGGAGGGCAGAGTTAGATGACTTGAGGCCTCCATCCACATAGCCATCTCCTGGTCTTGGCGGACCAACACCAAACGAGACATTCCCAAGGCCTGTGGGTACTTAAGGGCTCCTTCTCGCTTTTGCCAGCTCCGGCCCTGCGTAGCAGCGAAGAGCCCCTACGCAGGGACCGCTCCCAAGAGCGCAGACAGCCCGCAGCCACGCTGTGGGACCGGCTGCGCTCCCGTCGCAGGCTTGCCCACTGCCGGCAGAGCCCGGCTGCGTCGGGGCCAAGCCCAGTGCGCTCCCGCTGCCCGCACACCCCCCGCCTCTTTGGGACAAGCAGCCCTCAAGGCCCCCGACCTGCCGTCAGCGAAGCGAGCTCACGGTTAGTCACCGCAGTTAGGGTTAGCTGCCTTCGGAGATGCTCCCACGCCAGCGCTCTGCCCCCGCAACGCCCTGCTTCTTCCTCCTGCCCTGGGGACAGGTTCTGGGGGGCACGGTTGCCATCCAGCCCTGCCTAAACCCCTCCTGGCCCCAGGGGTGCCGAGCCACGCGGCGGGTGAGGACCTGAGCCCTGCTTTTGGCGAACGCTGGTGCCTGCACAGGGGCTGCGTGTCCAGGGCAGGGGGGGCAGAGCTCAGCCCCCCAGCACAGAGCCACACACCAACTCACGGCCCCAGCTGGGCTTGCTAAGGGGACAAACCGCTGTCCCCCAAACCAGAGGAGCCGTCGGGCTCGTAGCCCACAGGGCTGCCTCCCACCCACCACAGCCCACCCAGGGGCACACGCCTGAGCTTGCCACGGGCGTCTCTCCCCTCCGTCGCTGCCAGGTGCACGCTGCAGCACCCCGCCACGCCAGCGGGACGGGCAGCCCCTCTCCTGCCCCGGTCCCTGCGGTGCTGCAGCGGAGACGCGGTGCGACCCGGCTCCTGCTCCCTGCCGCAGCCGCCAGCGAGCGCTCCTACCCCCGAGAGCAGCCCCACGTGCCTGGGAACACCTCCCCTGCGCCCCGAGCTGTCAACAGTCCCCGGGGAAATGCTGTCAGCGTCCTGTCACCGAGCTTTCCGCACATTCCAGCGACACCCGCGCAGGGGCTGGTGCTCAGTGCAGGGACGGGGAGGTCTGGATGCAACCCTGCTCGGGCCCCTGTCCCCGACAGCCTGGGGAAGCCGCTCAGTGCTGTGGGGGTCCTCACGGTGATTTCCAGAGGGTGGGACAGCAGCAGGTCCCATTTTTGGGGTCAAGATGATGTCTCAAGTCCCCCCACCCCGGTTTGCCCTGCGCAGCCCCAGCACAGCTGCCAGCTCTCTGCCCGGGTTAGTACCGCGGCTCACGCTGCACAGCCCTCGCCCCCCTTCCCCGGCGTTAGTGTCACAACCAAAACACTGCCGTTAGCGTTCGTCTCCTCACATATCCCAGCGCAGCTTCCTCTGGTCACCAGGTAGGAGGGATGTTCAGGGGAGACAAGACAGGAAAACACGAGAGTTTAAGGGGAGAGGGACAAACACGACATGAAACAGAGGAAAAAGCACTGTCATTAGTCAAAGGGGAAAAAAAAAAAAAAAGAGGCCCTAATTGATCTATGGCTCTTGGACCTGCCTGGTGCCTGGGCCATCGCCGTACAGACCCCAGCGCTCCTCCCTTGGTGACCAAGTCATGTCACGGCTGCTCTCCACGGCACCGGCTCCACGGGCGGAAAGCTCTGCCCGCTCTCACCGCCCCGGCGTCACGGCAGGGCCACTGCCGCATCTCTGTCCCATGCAGTACCGCACGCAGCACCAGCTGCGGCTCTCGGAGCCCGCAGGGGAATGCCCAGCCCTCGCCCGGGGCTCTGCTGCAGTCCCAGAGCAAGCACAGGCGCTCAAGGCCAAGCTTGCAACACCTTCACCCAACCTGCCCCGCACCCATGCAAACTGCTGGTGGGCTCACAGGGGTGCCCACCTCCTGGCATGCCGGAGAGACGATCTGCCCAAGCCTCGGAGAGCCTGGAAAGCCGAGAGCACTGGGAACACCGGGAGAAACCCAGCTCCAAACTGAACATCGCCGCTCGCCGGGAAGACCTTCCTTCCCACCCGGAGCGATCGCCATCCCCGGGAGAGCGGCTGCAGGTTGAGGCAGAGCGAAGAGCTCGGCCCCTCCGGCAGCCGCCCCTCTACAGCCGTGCCGCCTGCGGTGAAACCCCCTTGCCCAGCCCTGCCGGGAGGGACGGAGGGAGCGGGTCTCTGCCGCCACGAGCCGCAGGCAGCGAGAGCGATGCTTCCTGTCCCTCCCCCTGCCAGGCAGGACTGTGATGGAAAATTCAGACGGGCAGCCACGAGCACGTCAAGAGAACATCTCACTTTGGAAACTCACTTCCCCCCCGCCCGAGAACAAAAGCTTTAAAGGAAGAAAAGAATAAAGAAGAAAGCAAGAAAGAGAGAGGAAGGGGTGACCATCTCTCAGGAAGGCTTCAGGGAACGTCCTCAGCTCTTTGCGGAGCATGCTATCAAGCAGGAAGCAGACAAGAGACATCCAGCTACAAAGGAGCTGATGCAGTCAAGGCATTTTAAACACGTACAGCAGCTGGCTTTCACGGCTGACATTTCAAACGAGGGCTATTAAACTGCGCCACGGGTTGATATTTAAAGACACAATTGGCAAAGGGCATGCCAAGCTGATCGAGACCTTGGGGGTGGGGAATATTGATTGGTGAGGGGAATTTAGCTGAAAAGAGCACTGGCTCCGAGAGCTGGGCTGGCTGCTGAAATAGAAGGGATGGAAAACAGGCTCAGCCGAGAGCACTGCGCCTCGGCAGGCACGGGCTCACCGGTCCAGCTCCTGCTGCCGGGCTCGAGGAGGAATACTCACCTGGGAGCGCCTGTACATAATTACACCCTCAGCACACGCACGGTTAAACGCGTGGGAAGCTGGACAAGAAACATCCCAACTGCAAGGACGCTAAGGTCTGACCTGCGCTCTGCGGGAATACGGAGGAAGGCAACGATGCTCCTCAGCAGCCAGCAGCTACAGGAGGAAAACAAGGCTTGCAGGTCCAGGGAACGGCACCGCTTTCTTTAAACTCCCCGGAATTCACCCATTTGATCAGCAGGGAGCGGGGGAGAGGCACTCCCTGCCCGTCCCAGCCACCCTCTGCGTCGGGAGAGGCCGGCCAGGGCCGGCCTGGAGCACACGGACCAGCAAAAGACCTCGGAATGGGGCCAGATCCAAGCACCCAGGTTTTCTTCTCCCAGCTACAAAGACCTCGCTGCGTCCCGCCACGGCCACCGAAAGGCGGTGACATCGGAACAACCACCGTGACATTTCGGTGAAGCCATTCAAGACAGGAGGATGGGGAATTGTTTAAGATGAAAAGCCGCCCCTGTTTGCCAAGCACGTCTCGCCCGACACACGTCTCTCCATCCACCGCGCTCCTCTTGCGAGCGCAGAGGAGCTGATGGGAAACCGCAGCAGCAGCAAAAGCACTGGGACTCCAGGAGCGTAAACAGATTTTTTTTTTTTTTCTTTTCTTTTGGCAGGAAATTTTTTCCAGACTTTCTGGCAAAGGCATAAATGGAAACCACGAGCCTTGAACAGAACATAAAAATGTCTGTGGCTGTGGGTATCGCTGAGTTATTTTTGGAGGTCAGAGTTACCTTTCCAAACCTGCTATCGCTATACTTTCTTGACATATTATTAAATACTTGACTGTTAAGGTGCACAAAAAGATCACCTGCACTGAGCGCCCCTTGGATTCAAGAGGAGAATCCCTGGAGAGAAAGGAAATTTTATATGTGTATATATACACACGTCCCTGCGGGCGCACAGACAGAGATACACACGCACCTCAGCCTACTCCCTACCGTTATTCCTGCAATTTTTTTAAAGCAACAGCCTTCTCTGCACGCTAAAGAGCACCTTCCCACCTGGACCTCCAGACATGCAGGGAAGCGTACACTGTCTGTATGGAAATGTCAGGCCCCACAGTGTTAAACGAGCAAACAGAAATAAAATAAAATATCCAGTTGCTTAGTCTAGGAAATGAACGGCTTAAGCAGAAATAAGTCAAGCAGAGTCTTCCCCTGTTCATCTTAGGTATTTTAAAAGCTTTTTGTACGCTAAATATAAATTTTAGGGTTACTTGAGCTACGTGTCTCCAGTGACGGAGCTCTAAATGGAAACCCACCTGCGGTAACGCATCCCCTCTGCTTCCTACAATACCTGGAAACTTAGCTGGCTGCTTAATGGACGCGAGAGAGCTAACATCCCATCTGGATCCACGCGCTGGAGAGGTTAAATAAATCAATGTATACTTTATAGCATCCACCTGCAGATACTGAGGAATTAGAAATCCTGCTGGATTAGGGCATACGTATTTTCTTAGTCCCCAAGTAGCTGCCGCGCAGTCTTTAGACGCTGCAGGAAAGCGGGTGCCTCTCGCCGCGCCGCGGGACCCAGGGCTCCCACCACCCTTGAGCTGCTTTGTTTAATTGAATAATTGCTGTTTAGTGACGTTTAATCATCAGGGATGGAGAGCGGCTCTGAACAACCGCTCGTCTTACAGTACGAAGGGAAATAAAAGAGAATCCCAGGACGCAAAGCCTCCCCTCTTGCAGAGGTCGGGGGTCCCCAGCGAACAAACCTGGCCCTGCGTCGGGGGTCTGCGCTCAAGGACAGACGGACAAACGCGTCCCTGGGGAACAGCCCTGTCCCTGCTGGTCCCAAAGCCAAGGACAAGGCGGCCTGTCGTCAGCTCTGAGCGTGACGAGGCCGCGCGTTACGTCGGTCTCGACTGCGGGTGGGGGTTAGGCCAAGCAGTGCCTGGCGTTGGCAATGCCTCGGGCTGCACAGACAGGACAGAGTTAGGGGCTCTTACCTGACACTGAGTTCACGCTGCGGCAGCAACACAAAGACACAATGCAACCGGTATTAAGCATTGTCAACACCAGGGTCGTTTCAAGATAAAAGAAAAGGAAAAATAGGAATATTTTCCTGCATTCACATGTAGCCTTTTCCCCTTCTTCCCCTCCCCAGGTAAATGAAAGCCCCCCCCACCCCAAGCCGACCCCTCGCCTGGCTCGCGGCAGCGCTCTGGGGAGGAGCTGCCAGGTTTGCTCGCTGCAGCCTCCAGCCGCGAGCTTTCCCGGCCAGATCCCATGGGCTGGGAGAAACAGCCATTTCCCCCTCCCTGGCCTGCGCCCCGCGGCTGCGTGCCCGCCTCAGCCCAGCGCTAGCGATGACGCCAGGGCTCTGATCCATACTCCTGTGACCTAGGGTTTGGGAACCAACTTCCCCCACCTGCCAGAGCTTAGCGCTGTAAATCCGGGCAATCAGAAAATCCCGACTGCCGCCTGCAGCCCTGCGGAGAGCAGGGTGCTCCGGGTGGGGGGGAACTTCCCATCACGCCTTTGCATCAGAGCGGTCCCTCCTGAGCAGGCGTGGGACGCACGATGCTGTCGCGTGCCAGCTCGCATCCAGGGGCTGAGCAGCTCCGGCTGCCTGGGAGCTCAGAAAAGGCCTGCAGGAATCGAGCCCTTTGCTTTCCAGTGCCTCCGTCTCCAGGTTGCGCTCCGTCCACCTCTCGGGACATCGCTCCGAGCATCTCCACAACTTAAAACAGCAAAGCTACAAACGTGGGGCGGGAGGAGGCTGCGCTGCTCAGGGGACAGCAACGCACAACAGCGTCATTTGATCGAAGGGTCCCAGGCTCAAACCACTGCTCAGGACCGGCCCCGGACACACAGAAGACGGCTTGTTAAACCCCGTGGTGGGGAAGGAGATGGGACCATTTGCCTGGATCTGGGCTCAGGCTGGGCGTCAAACGTGACAAGACTTTGGGTTTGGAAACCCATGGGCTGCACCCGACACAGAAGCGGAAAAGTGGGCTCTTGACTGGAAAGACTGTGCAGCGGTGTCTGCAAGGGGGTGAAGAGGAGCCAGAGCCAGAAGGCTGAAGTACTGCGGGGTTTGGGGTGATGCGGGACCCGGGAGGGCTGCAGACAGTGCGGGCACATCACTCGGATCACTGGAGGATGGCTGGTTTGTCCCCAGGCAACTTGCTCTCCCAGGGAGGGAAGGAAGCTGCTACGGACCACAGCTTGCAGAGGAGCCTCGCGCTAACCAGAGCACAGGGACGAGGCAGCCTCCTTCGCCGAAACGGAGGGAGCCGGGCTGGGAGGAGCTCAGGGGGACAGCCCTGCGGCTCGCACGCCTGGAGCACGGAGGGAAGCCAGGCCATTCCCACCTCGGCACCCAGAGCGCCACTTCCTGCAATGCCACCGCTGCGCGGGCAAGGTCGACCCCACCACTGGCACCCGGGGGAGCGGGCAGCTCTTACCTCTTCCAGCTGGCTGTGGACGTGCTGAACGATCAGGTCAATAGCCACCGTGTTTCCGCTCCCTGCGGTGAACCGAAAGCAAAAGAGACACAGCCTGGTCAGGACCAAGGCGCTAGCGGTGCCTGAAACATGTTTCTTCCCCAAGCTCCCTGCTATGTTAAGAAATACACCACAGCCCAAGCATCCCTTCCCTAGCAAAGCATCATCCAGCAGGAGACACTCCTGCTCTTTCTAAATCCTTATTTTGTAATCTATTATGGAATATCTAGAAGTCACCTCTAGCTTTTAAAGCGCTACGCTGCAGGAGCTGGTAGAGCAGGAGGCTGTTTGAGCGCAAAGTGCAGACTTTCCCCTAGGAATCTGCTTTTGGCCAGCGTTTGGAGATGCTCAGCTGGAGGGACCTTTGCTTTGGCATGTGACAGCCACCCCCCTGTCCTCGCTAGCCGGAGCGCGGTGGCACTGGCCAGCAGAGCCGAGGGACGGGGTCTCTCGGGTCCTGCTCAGGACTGAGCCACGCAGCAGCTCGGGGCGGCCCTGGGCAGGTACCTCGGGGCACGACGATGTCGGCCAGCCGCATGGTGGGCTGGATGTACTGGTCGAAGGCGGGCTTGACAAACTTGTTGTACTGCTTGATGACACCCTCGATGTCACGGCCACGCTCACTGATGTCCCTGCGCAGCCGACGTACCAAGCGGATGTCCGAGTCCGTGTCCACAAATATCTTCAGGTCAAGGAGCTGAATGGAGAGGGGAAGGAACAAGCCCCACCAGGTTAGGTGTGTAACTCAAACCGACCTTCTCCACCGGCCACAACCAGAAGGCTGAGCCCTGTGCACCGCACAACACCGGTTTCACAGAGCTCGGCTCAGCTCTGCCCCAGCCTGGAGGGAGCTTTGCCTCTGCAGCTCCTGAACTTGAACCTGGCCGGCAGCGCAGACGCTGCAGCCAGTCCCTTGCTGCCACCTGCCCCTTACTCTCATCCCCCCCGAGATCTGTGCTGCTCCAAACCCCATCTCCACTTCTAAGCAGCCCCCAGCACCTTGGCTGGGTGCTATTTAAGAGCGAGGAGGAGACAGGAGAGGTTAACGCCCGTGACACGGACCGACAGGCTCAACCCAGGAGCTCGTTAACGCTGGAGGGGAGCCAAGCACAGCAGGTGAGCTCCTGACACTGCCCTTAATTGCAAGAGACAAGAGCAGGGATGCTGAGAGGAAGCTCCCAGGGGATTTACCCAGCTGTCCACTGGAGGTCATCGTTGCTCCAGGAAAGTGCAACCCGAACGCTCACTTGGCAGGGAAGGAAACTTTTCTAGACTGAGCTTGGCTACGTTCACAGAATCACAGAATCGTTTAGGTTGGAAAAGACCTTTAAGATCACCAAGGCCAACCATTAACCTAACGCTACCAAGTCCACCACTAAACCAATTAAGGGGAGAGTAGTAATTTCATGTTTCCTGCCTTGGGGGCTGGATTATTTTTTAATGAAAGTACAAACTAGGAATCATTAAGGTTGGAAAGGATCTCCAAGATCATCAGTCCAACCATCAACCCAACACCCCCATGCCCACTAAACCATGTCCCAAAGTGCCACCTCTGCCCGTTTTTTGAACGCTTCCAGGGATGGGGACTCCCCCACCTCTCTGGGCAGCCTGTTCCAATGCTTGACCACCCTTTCCGTGAAGAAATTTTTCCTAATTTCCAACCTAAACCTCCCCTGGCGCAGCTTGAGCCCATTCCCTCTTGTCCTATCGCTAACTACTTGGGAGAAGAGACCAACACCCCCCTCCCTGCCCCCTCCTTTCAGGAGCTGCAGAGCGATCAGGTCTCCCCTCAGCCTCCTCTTCTCCAGGCTGAACACCCCCAGCTCCCTCAGCCGCTCCCCACCAGCCCTGTGCTCCAGACCCTTCCCCAGCTCCGCTGCCCTTCTCTGGACACGCTCCAGCACCTCAATGTCTTTCTTGTGCTGAGGGGCCCAAAACTGGACACAGCATTCCAGGTGCGGCCTCACCAGCGCCGAGTACAGGGGGATGATCGCTGCCCTGTACATGGCTCACTCCCTCCTGCAGCGTTTTTCACGTACCCAAATAACTCCCAAGAAAGCCTGAAGTGCTGGATGAGTCCACACTAGGAACACCGGGCTTTGTGCAGTAGAAGTACAGCGGACTTTGCTTCTGGCTGTGCAAGCCCAGGCATGCAGCATGAGGTGGGCTATTTCTGGTCCTATTTATGCACCACCACTGCCAGGGACCAGGTCACCACTTGGCTCCCAGTCCCTGCGAACGAATGCCTGAGATCAAGGTCTCTGCTGAAACGCCTGACCTCTGCCGGCGGCTCTTCCCCCGCCGCTGCAGGAGTCGAGGCTTATTCCTCCTGCACAGCGAAGTGCTGCAGCGGCCGGGGTAGCCTGGAAGAGGTCATCTCCCTGCTGCTGACCCTCAGGAGGAAGCACGCTCCCACCACCTCCCCCCAGCTGGCTATGGGGTGGAGGGCTGGGTCATAGGGGCGATGCTGAAGCACTGTGGGAGGACAGGGTCCCATCCAGAGGCACGCAGGAGCCCCAGGGCACCTGGGACCCTCTTTGCGCTGCGATACAAGGCCGCAGAAGAGGGGGGCCGCAGCACTCGCGCCTGTCAGGCTTCCCCAGATCAGATTCTAAACCCTTCCCCACCTTCAGGAGCTCCTTGTCCGCGAATGCCATGATGCCTTCAAAGATAATCACGTTGGCGCCGTAGAGGGTTTTCTGTGGGGTCAAAGTCGACGTTGTTAGACAGAGAACACGTGTTCAGAGATGCCCCACCCCAGGGTATCTCTCTGGGTTGTTAGCGACTGCGACAGCAGCTCTGCTCACCCGAAATATGTGCCCTGAGCCAGCCGCGGAGCAAAGGGCGACTGCACAATTCTGACTGCAAAAGGCAGGGGCTGGGGGGGTCCATTCGGCACCCCCCTCTCCTGCCTTGGCAGGGCCCCCACCTTGTCCCGCCCCCCTCAGTGTCCCGTACCCATTCCTTCTTCCGACTGTGGGTGGTGAAGTCGTAGATGGGGATCTTCACGCTCTTGCCTTGCTTCAGCTTCTTCAGGGTGGCGATGATGAGGTCAAAGTCGAAGGCATCGGGGTGGTCAAAGTTGAAGTCGTTGCTGGCTGCCTGCTCCTGCTGCTGCTTGGTCAACACCTGCCCACAGAGAAGAGCTTCGTGCACGTGGCCGTCCCCACCGGCAGCCGTCCCTCGCCACCGCCGTGCCCAGCAACCTCTCCCCCCGCCCCAGGAACCGTCTGAATGGGGAACCACAAGGCTGTCGCTAAATCCACACTGCGTTTCCCCATCGGGGGTTATGCCAAGGGCCACGGCAGCCCGAGGAGCCTGGCCAGGACAACGTGCAGCCTCACCTTGTAGAAGGAGTCCATGGAGAGCAGAACCACCCAAGGGACATCAAGAGCCTCAATGATCATGGTGGCCACCGTGGTCTTCCCAGAGGCGCTGCCTCCTCCCAGGCCTGCCAGGAAAGAGGGGATGAAGCCACCAAGCCCACAGTCTGCCTTTCCAACCGCAGGCTAGAGCCCAGGTCCTGCCCTGTTGCACTAAGTTGGAGGAACCTCCAAAGAAGGAGATCGATAGGCACTACGAGAGAGAGCTTATCCTTGAAAATGTCAAATGGCACGTACTATAACTGCCAGCAATGTGCACAGCAAAAGCTGGGAAACCCTTCGTTAGATGGTTGTGTAACAAGGGGAGAGCTGGCATGAGAACCAGCCTGGACTAAACCCCCGGGAACTCGTGACAACCCAGGCAACAAGAGTTGAGGGAACAACAAGCAAAGACTGTGGTCTGCCCCGTGCCTGCTATAATCCACCACCCCCATCTGCAAGCTCTCAGCTTCTGCCCAATCCTACGGCTCACCCAGCCAACGCTGGACTAACCATGGGGACTCTCCCTGCTCCCGTCTGGGCTGAGCAGCTCACAGCCTGGAGTCTGGAGCCAACCTCAAGTTTCCAAGGAGGCTGCGGAGCAGGAATCCTCCCAAGATCTCCCGGAGAGCCACCGGGCAGGCAGCACCGACGCTGCCCGTGCTACCCTGCCACCGGCTGAAGCGCAGAGGTGGGACAGAGCCCGGACACGCGCCGCCTCTGCCTACCTATCACGAAGGCCTCTTTGGACTGCGTCCCATGCTCATTGTACCACGGTGGCCGGCCAGCTGTGTAGATAGTCCTCTTGCTGGTCCGCAGCAGGGGTGGCTCAGACTTGCACTGGCTAGTGGTCCGCTTTCGGGGTGGCTTGGTGGAACCCACCGCAGGGTACAGCCGGTCTAAGGATTCGGCGCTGCTGTTGCTGGGGATGGGGAGAGGAAGGAGCTCGGTTACGGGTGTTGGGGAAGGGCCCATGTTCCCGGTGCCAGGGTCTCCAGGGGATCCCACGCTGTGCGGGTGAGGGATGCGATGGAAGAGGGGGAGATGCAAGCACAGCCCTGCTGCAGCACCACCAGCACCCGCACCTCTGCAACCCCAGGCCGTGGCCAACAGCAGGACATGCTCACGCAGGACCACATTTTAACCTGGAAAAGGTGCGGCACAACCATCGCTTCCTACAGCCTTACCGCTTGGGGAACGTCTACGTTAAGTGAACGCTCCAGTGAGCCCTCAAAAGCACCGAGGGGTCTCGTTACGGAGGGCGATAACCTGTCCCGATGTGCTGAGGGACCCTTCTGGAGGATGGAAGCCAAAATGGGCTACAGCTCAACCGTCCTCTTCCCCGCCACGCACAATCCCTTTCCTCTCCCCACTTTGAGCGCTCCGCTCCCACCCAAACCTCTACCTCTCCCCCCCTTTAGGCCTGAACCCCCTGGGGACAAGCCTGCAAGCTGGCCAGAGCCGGGCAGCGGGGCTGCCAGGCTTTTGCATCTGCTTTGCCGTGGGGGCTGGCGAGCGCTGAGCCCAGCCGGAGCCCTGGCGCTGCAAAATGCCTCTCTCTTACCTCCCCTCCCGCCGCGGCGCGGGGAGGGAGGGCAACAAACCAGCGCAGCCCCTTCGAGCTGGGCAGCGGGAGAGCAGCGGCTCGGGGGTGGTAAGTGGCCCCTGGCCAGGAGATAAGCAGCAGCCGCGCCGCCCGGCCAGCGTGCGGATGGGGAGGATTATTTATACCAGCTCCCACTCCTCCCCGCTCGCAGTTTCGCCGCCTCGGGCTGGACGTCTCCTCCCTGTGAGGAGGTGCAAAGGGGTCTCCCTGCTCATGCTTCCCCCGGCTGTGACCGGGCTGGAAACGAAACCTCTGCAAGGTCAGAGAGCCCCGGGCACTGAACACGCCAAAGCCGGCACCGTTTGGTACAGCCCAGCCGAGCTGGCAGGGCTTTGCTGCCTCTCTGTTATTTTTTGCTCTTGCAAGGGCTTAAACTGCAGGGCTTTACAGATTTTGGGTTGATTTTTAAGCTGTTTTGGTATGAAGATTAATTCCCTTCCTTCCCCCAGCCCTTTTTAGAACAATTTTAGATAAAGGTCAAAATTTGAGACCAGCCATCTGCACGTAAAGCCACCCGGCAAATCCCCCGAGCACGGCGCGAGCCCGCCGGCACGCCATCCCCACCTCCCGCACCGGCACATCCCCGCGGAGCGGGCAAGGAGACGGCGATTTGCCCGGCTTTGCCGAACCCCTCCTAGCAAACAACCAACGCCGACCCTACAAGCGTGCACCCCCAGAGTCCCCCCGCGCGAGCCTCAGGCCACCAACGCCCCATCCCGTGCACGAGCCCGTTGGCACGCACGGCCAGCACCGAGCACCGCCGGCCTCTGGCTCGCCCAGGAGCCGTAAACACCCCGAGGATCACTTTTAAAAAGCAACGTTGGGAGGTGAGACCCGCCGGGAAAGCCTTCTGGGGTTTGTTTCTGCGCAAAGATGTTTCTCTTCCAGCAGAGAGGCAGGAGAAGCAAACCCAGACGGGGTTCTTCGGTCTCCTCTCCCACCAGCGATGCTGCAGCAGCCATTAGCCACCGCACGCTATTCCCAGAGCAGGGCCGGCATCAGCCGCCGCCACCGGTGCATACACAAAGTCATTTTGGCTTGATAAAAGCAAGAGATGACAAAGACACGGTTGTTTACCAGAAAATAAACCGGCTGCGTCCCCAGCCCCTCTCCCGGGACTGCGGTTACTCGAGAGCCGTGCCGCCGGCGCTGCCGCCGAGGGCTGCTCAGCCGGTTTTCCTCCGGGGATACACGCTGGTCTCCGTGCGACAGGCGAGCGTTTCAGGATGCTCTGCTCTTCGGCGTAACGCAGTGCCGAGCTCTCCTGTGCCAACCTCAGCCCGCAGATGCCGCGGCCGAGACCACAATCCGCACGCGGTGATGCCGACCGAGGCCACGATTCTCAGAGCGACTCCGAGTTGGGCAAAACTCTGGTTTAGAGAGCCGGAGAGGAGCCCGAGCGAGAGGCTGACCTCTGCAAAGTCTGCTACCAGCATCTTTGATTAGTACCCACATAACCACGGTGACGGGACGGCGCAGGGACGGCCCTCGGCGGGAAGCGGAGCTGTTCCTCCCTCCGCACGCCCGGGGCCGCTCGTGGATGCAGAATTTTAATCCTGTTCCAAGAGTTGGCCTGCTTTGCCTCCTTTCATCCAAATACTCTTGGACTTGCACCTAAATTCTGTATCTATAGATATCTAAAGACACAGAATTCTCTGTCTGTATCTATATAAGAGGTAGATACTCTACACCTCTTAAAGTTTCCCATGATTTATCTCAGATAAGCCATGGGGAGGGCTGCAGAACCGTCCTGGAGTTCTGCAAAGGTCACGCGTTTTCTCCTAATGTTACACTTCAAGTTTTGTAGATGTTTTCCGCGGCTGCCTTTGCCAGGAAGGGACTCTCCTCCCCTCCGAAGGAACGGCTGACCCCAGCCACCTCGCAGCTATCTCGGCCGTTTCTTCCTATCGCTTTTTAAAAACTCCAAGCAGCAGCGACAGAGCCCGTGCAATGCCCCTGCCTGCGAGGTAAAGCACCCGGAGGAAGGGGTGCTATAAATCTCTATTTATAGCTGGAATTAATGCCATTGCTCTTACCCAAGGACGGTCTTTGTCCCACGCAGACCCTCCCAGCCTTCCTGAGCAGGGCGTGCCCCTTGGGTTTCAGTGACTTGATGCCACAAGAAGGCAAATAGGAAGGGGAACGTCACCCTGGGCTTGGTAACCCCCATCCTGCAAAGCTTTCCGGGAGGACTCAGCTGCCACCCGCTCTCCCAGACCGTCCCCAGATGCTGGGGACGCTTTGCCTTCCCTGCAGCCGGTGCGTCCTTGCTGGAGTCTGCCTGTGCCCCCTCGCCCGATGGTGGGGTCCGCTGCCCAAAAGGGCTCTCCAGCCCCGCCGGCATGAAGCACAAATGAAGCGTTTTGCTCCCGCTTATCCCAAGCATGGATTTACTGGAGCGAGAGGGGCACCCCTCTCCTTTCCCTGCCGCTGCTCCCATCCCCGTGCCCCCCACGCTACGGCTCTCTGCATCCCGCCGCCCTCCGAGACCTCCGACCGTCCCAGATCGGTGCTGGGCTGGGGGAACGCAGCAGGTCCCAACAGCCCCCGCAGCCAGCAAGGAAAAATGGCCAAGCCCCAAACCTGAACCGGCAAGCAAACAGGAGAGCTCGTCCTCAGCCCCGTAAACACCACGCCGAGCAAGCGCCCAGCCCTCCAAATCCACCCGCCGAGTCCCCCGCACCCTGCCGTACGGCGCCGGGCCGGCTTCATCCCGTATCCTGCGGGAAGCTGATCTTCCCCCCAGCTGCTCCCGGCGCTTTTGCAGCCTTGAGCCGGGCAGGAGCCGGGGCCGGGGGCCAGGACCCGAGCTTGCCAAGGGTCCGCTCCAGCAAGCAGGGACTGTAAGCAAACGGGTTAAAAAAAGTAAAAAACCATCCAAAACCGAAGCAAAGGAGGAACTCACCTGCCGTCCGGCCCGAGGGCCCAGCAGCCCGATATGCGGACGCTGGAGAAGGCCGGGGGACTGCTCATCTCCACCCCAACCTCCCGGCGCTACCGTGAGGAGCGGGCGGCCGCGCCGGCGGGGGTCCCCACGGTGCGAGGAGCCATGCACGGGAGCGTCCCCCAACCCCGGCACGGGGACCGCGGGTTCTCCAGGGGCTGGGGCGACCCCGACCCCCCCCCAGCAGATCCGGGGGGCTCGGGATGAGAAGATGGAGGAAGGCGAGGAGTGCTGCCGGGGGAGTGTCTTTTGCTGGGAGCTGTGGAGCGGTCAGCACGCATAAGAGGATAGCTTAACCTAGAGATTACGTTCATTACCTGATATTAATAGCACTGGCTTGATTAAAGAAAAAGCGGGGGGGGCGGGGGGGGCAAAGTGACACCTCCCCTCACCGCCCCCCTGCCCAGGCGATAAACACCGGCCCCCCCGCGCCTCTGTTCTGGGACGGGGGCTCCTTCAGCTGCCTGGGACACCGGGGCTCGCCGGGGCGGCGGGGAGGGCAGCTCTGCCCGGTAAGTGCGCGGCCATGAGCCCGGCGAGCCCCCGGCACCGGCGGGGAGGAGGCTGCAGGGGGGCAGGAGGCCCCGGGGCAGGGATGGAGGGGGTGCCCAGCCAGCACCCCGCTTCCAGCCGACGGAGCCGGCTGGGGCTCAGGGCCGGGGTGCTGCTGGCCGTGCCGGGATTCTTGGTGCGGGACTCATCTCCCTCCCTTGGCTCCCGCAGCTGCGAGCCCCCCCGGGGCTCAGCTCCCCCGGGGAAGAGCTGCCCCTCGCCGTCCCCTCGGCCCCGGCGTGGGTGAAACTCAACACCCCGGGACTGCGGGCAGCTAAGAATAACGTGCTGGAGCCCTGCAATCTGCTCTCTCAGCCTTCCCCCTGCCAGCTGCCCGCTGCCCCCCCGGCCATTTCGGCTCCTCTCCCGGTGCCAGCCTCGCCGGGGAGGGCAGGGAGCCCGGGCACCCCGCGCCGAGCAGCCCTTGGGGGTTCCAAGGGGGTTGCTATGGGGGTTCCCCACCTTGGGGGAAGCCGGGGTGGCAGCTGAAGGGCGGGACGGCCGGCAAGGGCTGGGAGATGGCCGGGAATCGCGGGAGAAGGGGTCCCGGCCGGCCCTGGAGCACAGGGGCTGGGGCAGAGCAGCACCCAGCACTTGGCTGCTGAGAAAGGGGGAGGTAGCGGAGGGCACCCCAAAAGGTCAGGCAGGCTCTGCCCGGGACATGGCTCCTCACCGCGAGGTCCTGCAGTCACCAAAGGAGCCCCCAGCCCTCCCCGGCACGGCAAGACGAGAGCTCGGCTCCAACGCACCCACCTCCGAGGGGGTACGGGGAGGATGCTCCCCCGCATTTAGCATCAAGCAGAACGGCTGGAGATGGGGCCAGAGACGGCGAGAAGACCCCTTCCTCCTCCTCCTCCTCCTTCCCGAAGCACCGGGGCTATTCCAGAGGCGGGGGACAGATGCTGCACTCCGGTGCCCTCAGCAAAGCCCCGCTGAAGACGGGGGGCACCGGGCACGGCCACACCGGCCCCCTCCCGCTCCGGTCCAGCAACGGGACCCGCAGAGGAGAGCATCACCCCGAAACCCGTCTGAACGTCTGCAACGCTGCCAGAGAGCGGGGCCGGGGCGCTGGCCCCCGAAGAGGGGCTGCAGGAGGAGCACGGGGGGGCTCAGAGGGAACCTGTCCCCAGCTCCAGCCACGGCTGCTGCCCCAGCAGCACCGGCGAAGGGAGCCACGATCAAAGGAACCTCTTCCAGCCTGCGATTTCAGCACGGGCTCCCCTTTCTCTGCAAAAGCTCCTTCAGAAGTTTAAAAATAAAATTCTCTTCCGCCGCGATTTCTATTCTTTCTCATTAAAGAAGCGAAAAAGGGACACGGAACTCGGCGGTGAGGAGCCCTTGCCCTCGCCAAGGCGACGCTGTTCCTTATCGCACCCTCCCCGGTGCCTTTTTTCCTGCCTTTGTTTAAAACGCCCAAGCGATGGGAGCAACTCTGCCGGCAGCTCACCCGGCATCCCAGCCGGGCTCCCAGGTAGGATGGGAATCGCCCGCACCGGCTCTGAACCCTGGCAGCGACCGAGCCTTCCTCCCGGCACACGCTCCTCCACTAATCGCCTCCGCGTCCCAATTCCCTTCCCGGTTTCCGAGCCCTTGCACAGGCCAAAACTCCTGGGTTTTGGACTTCTTTTTCTTCTAGATGATTTTTAAGCGCGAATCCCTCCTCTGTAATCGCAGCCTCCTCCCTTAAAATTGGGAGAAACAGCAGACCCTGCGAAGGCTGGGGTCCCCTTTTCCTTCCAGAGATGGAAAGCTGCTCGGCGGGTTTTCCTTGGGATTTAAGGATGGAAGCCATGGCTTTTCCTGGCTTGGTCGCCAAATATTGTCACCGGATCCATGTAAAAGCACAGGACACGCCAAACCCACAGCGGAGGGGTGCCCGGCCCCGCGGGAGAGCGTCCCTCTCCCGGCTCCCACCCCTGCCAGCAGCACCCGTGGGTGCACAGAGGCCAAACCTGCCTCCTTCCACCTTCGAGCGTGGTCTTTGCTGGGCCGGACCCATGGGTGCCAGCCCTCAGCTGGGCCGTTCACGTCCTACGGCTTCTTTAACTCAGGCCGAAAGCGGGTGCGCGGCAACAGCCTGGTGCAAAACCCCGGGGCACCCAGGGCGGCCCCGCACCAGGAACCCCCCGGCCAGGGACCAGGGTGAGACGGGGCCCGATCCCAGCACCCTGCGAGCACGCCAGGCTGGAGGACGAGTTTTGTGCCGGGAGTGCACAAGGAAAGGCTTTGGGTAGCCCTAAGTGTCGGGATGGAGGAACCCGCCCAAGGGATGGAGGAACTCGTGCATGGGATGGAGGAACATGCCCGAGGGATGGAGGAACTCACGCATGGGATGGAGGAACATGCCCAAGGGATGGAGAAACTCCTGCATGGGATGGAGGAACACGCCCAAGGGATGGACGAACATGCCCAAGGGATGGAGAAACTCACGCATGGGATGGAGGAACATGCCTGAGGGATGGAGGAACTCACGCATGGGATGGAGGAACATGCCCAAGGGATGGAGAAACTCCTGCATGGGATGGAGGAACACGCCCAAGGGATGGAGGAACACGCCCAAGGGATGGACGAACATGCCCAAGGGATGGAGGAACACGCCCAAGGGATGGACGAACATGCCCAAGGGATGGAGAAACTCACGCATGGGATGGAGGAACATGCCTGAGGGATGGAGGAACTCACGCATGGGATGGAGGAACATGCCCAAGGGATGGAGAAACTCCTGCATGGGATGGAGGAACATGCCCGAGGGATGGAGGAACATGTCTGAGGGATGGAGGAACCCACCCAAGAGAAAGAGAAGCCAGCCCAAGGGATGGAGGAACCCACCCAAGCGATGGAGGGACCTGCCCGTTAGTGGCTCCAGGGGTGCCGAGACGCTGCCCGGCAGCCCTGCCGTGCCCGTGCCTGTGCCGTGCCCCTCCTGCAAAGCCACCGAACACGGCGCCCGCTCTTCCCCAGCCTCGCACCAAGCTCTGCCCTGGCCAGAGCCCCCCCGGAGCGGGACGGAGCATCCCCGGGCCGCTCCACACACACACGCGCGCGCGCTCTTCCAGCTCTAGTAAGGACTCCGACTCCGAACCACAAAAGCACAAACGTTTCCCTCTTCAAACCCAATTACCTCGCTGCTACGGAGCGAGGGCCGCGGGAACCGCGTGGTCAGCCTAACCGGCGGCTCGCTCCGCGGTGGAAGAGGTTGGGTCATACAACCCGGTTACTCATCACCCCCCTGGCCGGCGCTACTCGGGGCGGCTCCTTCCTCCCCTACTCATCCTCAGCCTCCCTGCCACCCGCCGCTGACTCACGAGAAGGGCAAAGGCAAGGCCGTCGCAGGCAGCTGCCGGCTCCGCGGCTGCCGAAACGCGCGGGCTGGTTTGGCACCGACTCAGGCAGAGCCGGCGTTGGTTGGTGCCGCGCGGGACGCCCGGGTGCTGGTACCCGACAACCGGTGACGCCCGCATCCCTATGACCGCGTTTGCCGCATTAGCAGCGCTCTGGTGATGCTCCGGGACTAATTCCTGGTTATTTGGGTGTTTGGGAGTGGTTGTGCCCGAGAATTGTGGTGACAAAGGGAAAAATAGAGGGAAAACTTGAGTGGGGGGGGAGGAAATTGTAGAATCATGGAATCGCTTAGGTTGGCAAAGACCTTTAAGATCATCCAGTCCAACCATTAACCTGACACTGCCAAAGTCCAGCGCTAAACCAGTTACGGGGAGAATAATAATTTCATGTTTCCTGCCTTGCTGGCTGGATTATTTTTTAATGAAAGTAAAAACTGGGAATCATCAAGGTTGGAAGGGATCTCTAAGATCATCAGCCCAACCATCAACCCAACACCACCGTGCCCACTAACCCATGCCCCCAAGTGCCATTTCTGCCCGTTTTTTGAACGCTTCCAGGGACGGGGATCCCAGTGGGCAGAGCTGTAGTCATAAATAAAACAGCACTGAGTGGTTTTTGTTTTTTTTCGGCGGCCAACTCGCCCCGCTCCGCTTGGCGCTTCGCCTTTGCCGGAGCGGATGCCATGCGCCGGCTTGCACGTCTTTAAGGTTGAAAAACGAGCAAAAAAAAAAAAAAAAAAAAAAAAAAACCGCAAAAAAAAAAAGGAAGAAAGCAAGAAGGGAGAAGCCCAGGGTGGGAGAAATTGGGGGTGAGCGGGATGCTGCGCCATGGGGGGGAGGAAGGAGCGATGGCATCGGGGAGGCCCCACTCGCGGAAGTGGCATCGTGGGACGGGACCGGCGGCTCCGGGGCCTTGCGGACCGGTCCCGTCGCGGGTGGGGTCGTGTCGGGGAAGGGTGCGGGTCCTCACCTGTCGTGCGGCTCCTCCGGAGCCCCCTCGGCCACCGGGGCCGCGGCCATGGCGCTGCCGGGGAAAGAGCGGAGCGGGCGGGGAAGCGGCGGGGGCGGTGCTGCCGCGGGGCTCCCCGGGATTTGTAGTGCGGGGAGGGGGAAGGGAGGGCGTGGGGTGCTGGGGGGGGGGGAGTGGGGGGAGAGGGGTGCTGGGGGGTGTAGGGGGTGGGTACGGGGGTGCTGGGGTGCGTGGGGGGGAGATGGGTGCTGTGGGTGCTGTGGGCATGGGGGGGTGCAGTGGGCACGGGTGGGTGCTGGGGGGGGAGATGGGTGCTGTGGGCATGAAGGGGTGCTGGGGGGGGAGATGGGTGCTGTGGGCACGGGTGGGTGCTGTGGGGGAGATGGGTGCTGTGGGCATGGAGGGGTGCTGGGGGGGAGATGGGTGCTGTGGGCACGGGTGGGTGCTGTGGGAAGCAGATGGGTGCTGTGGGGGAGAGATGGGTGCTGTGGGCACGGGTGAGTGCTATGGGAAGCAGATGGGTGCTGTGGGCACGGGTGGGTGCTGGGGGGGAGATGGGTGCTGTGGGCATGGGTGGGTGCTGTGGGAAGCAGATGGGTGCTGTGGGGCATGGGTGGGTGCTGTGGGGGGGAGATGGGTGCTGTGGACACGGGTGAGTGCTGGGGGGGAGATGGGTGCTGTGGGCATGGAGGGGTGCTGTGGGGGAGATGGGTGCTGTGGGCATGGGTGGGTGCTGTGGGGGAGATGGGTGCTGTGGGCATGGGTGGGTGCTGTGGGGGAGATGGGTGCTGTGGGCATGGAGGGGTGCTGTGGGGGAGATGGGTGCTGTGGGCATGGGTGGGTGCTGTGGGGGAGATGGGTGCTGTGGGCATGGGTGGGTGCTGTGGGAAGCAGATGGGTGCTGTGGGCACGGGTGGGTGCTGTGGGGGAGAGATGGGTGCTGTGGGCACGGGTGAGTGCTATGGGAAGCAGATGGGTGCTGTGGGCACGGGTGGGTGCTGTGGGAAGCAGATGGGTGCTGTGGGGCATGGGTGGGTGCTGTGGGGGGGAGATGGGTGCTGTGGGCACAGGTGGGTGCTTGGGGCATGGGTGGGTGCTGTGGGAAGCAGATGGGTGCTGTGGGCACAGGTGGGGACTTAGGGCATGGGGGGTGCTATGGTGTGCAGGTGGGTGTTATGGGCACAGGTGGGTGCTGTGGGGCATGGGTGGGTGCTGTGGGAAGCAGATGGGTGCTGTGGGCACGGGTGGGTGCTGTGGGGTGCAGGTGGGTGCTTGGGGCACGGGTGGGTGCTGTGGGCATGGGTGGGTGCTGTGGGAAGCAGATGGGTGCTGTGGGCACGGGTGGGTGCTGTGGGAAGCAGGTGGGTACTGTGGGGTGCAGGTGGGTGATTTCGGTATGGATCGGTGGAGTGCAGGTGGGTGCTGTGGGCATGAGTGGGTGCTGTGGGTACGGGTGGGTGCTGTGGGGCAGGAGCACCCATGCCCAAGCAGCTGAGGGGTGCAACACGCAGCACCCCCACCAGCACCCCCAGCTGCCAGCAGAGCCAGGGGGCAGCAGGGATTTGGGTGACGCCAGGCACCGGGGGGATCTGGTTTTACTCGGCGTCGCGGCTCCCATCTCACGCCCAGGGTCCCCCGGGGCTGAGGTTTGCGGTGCCGCGTGTTTCGGGGGGGGCACGCGCCGCTCCCCGCGGTCCCCGTCACACCCTCCACCGGGAAACGCCGGCTTTGACGCTCAGCTACGGGGAGATCGGCCTAAATCCGGCGCTCAGTTGGGTTCGCTGCCAAAAAAGCCGCGAGGAAGCGGAAGAGGCTTTGCTCCCGCGCTGGCGCGGCCGGGGGTGCCCCGGGGAGCTCCCCGGGGACGAGAGGTCCCGTGCTGGGAGACGCTGGGTGCTGTTGTCCGGAGGAAGGGCAGGGTGGGGGCAGATTTGGGGGGGTTTTGCCACGGGGCCGGAGCGAGGGCACCCCCGGGACGGAGAGCGCGAGCCCCGCGAGGCTGGGCCGTGCCGGGAGGTTTCCTCATCTGCCAGCGAGGAAGGACAAACCCGGCCCATCCTCGCATCAAACCCTCCCGCCGAACTGCGAAATAACGATGATAATAGTAATAATAAAAAAATCAATAAACATTTATTCGATACAGCTGTTTTTAATACATACAGTACATCGAGTTACCCCTCCGCGGTGCTCGGCGGCGCGGCTGTTAAGAGCTGCTGTTACAGTACTCTCCAACTGAGGATTTGTCAATGATTAACAAAAGAACAGATCGTCACAAATCGGGAGTTTATTATAAGATAGTTTACTGTTAAAACAATTTTATTTTTTGCAAATAAACACTTTTTAATATATATATTTATATATTTATATATATGGTTACAAGTGATAAATTGAAAATTCTTTTTTTTTTCTTTTTTTTTTTTTTCTCTTTTTCCATTTTCTTTTTTTCCCCAAAATACACTTATGCACTAATAACTGGCATCAACGAGAAACATTCGGATATGCCGTGGGATGGGTGTCACCAGGAGAGAAAGAAAAGAACAAAACGCTCCCAACGTTCGTGGGCCCTCGCTCCCTGCCCCGGAGGGTGACCGTGCCGGCGTGGCACAGCCGACCTCGCCGGCACACCGTGGTCGCGCCGAGGGTTTCCCGCCCGCGGCACCCCTCACGATGGAAGTTTTCGGGTGACGGCTCCGTGAGGTTTTCCCGTGGGGTGGCAGCCCGCCCGGCCCCACAGAGGTTGTGCCCTTTCCTCGGGGACGCGGGCAGCGGGAGCTGCGGTGTCACCGTCCCCCAGGTGCCGCAGCCGGAGGAGCCGCCCCGCAGCCCCCGCCGCGCTCCGAGTCCCCACGCTCCCGTTGACTGACCCCGAGGGCCCCCCCACACGCCCCGGGCGGCGGGTGGGGACGGCGGGGGTGGCACTGCTCCCCGGCACCCCCCTCCCCTTCACGGGGCTTTACAGAAACTGCGGGTTATTCCCCCCCCGCCCCGGCCAGTGCGCAGAGGGCAGGGGGTGCCAGGCCCGGGGGTCTCCAAAGCCCCGCGGGTGAGGGGACGGGAGGGGAGAGGACACGTTCGGCCCCCATCTCACCCCGCGGCCTCCGTCCGCCCCTCCGGGTTCAGGCAAATTTCTCCCCCTGGCCACTGCCTCGCCAGGAGCACCTGAACGGGCACAACCCAACGGGCACAACCCAACCATGGGCATGACCCAACAGGTACAACCCAATGGGCATGACCCAACAACGGGCACGACCCAATGGGCACAACCCAAAAATGGGCATGACCCAACAGGTACAATCCAACCATGGGCATGACCGAACAGGTACAACCCAATGGGCATGACCCAACAATGGGCACAACCCAACAACGGGCACAACCCAACAATGGGTATGACCCAATGGGCACAACCCAATGGGTTTCCACGATGCCACCATGGCTCGTCCGTGCCAGCTCGCGTGCTGTGGGGGCAGGCCGGTATTCCCGCTATCGCTCTGGAGCCTTCCCTGGACAAGCAGGAGACTAAAAGATGTCTCATGGAGAAGGCGGCGGTGGGAGAACATATTCCTCTTGAGTGATGAGTACTGGGGGAAAAATACCTTTTAAAGGGGAAAAAAAAAAAAAACCCTGAAGATTCCACTTTCTCATAAAAATTATTTCCATTTGACCAAGGCGCTGCTTCCACAGGGGGCTGTGAGGAGCGTCCCGCAGCTCCGAGGGTGACGGGGGACAGCCCCAGCACTGGGACCACCGCCCCCACCGCCCCGAGCCCATTGCCTGCCCCGAGCCCCCAGACGGTCCCCAGGGGCCCCTCTGGGATGCTGTCATCCCCACGAGGCCACCGCGGCCGTCCCCCCTCCTGCCCCTCGCTCCTGCCAGGACGCTCATTTGGAAACGGTCTCGTTACCGGAGCAGCAGGACGGGTTTCGAGCCGGACCCCACAACGACCCCCCGCAAGCCAGCCTTTCCCTGGGTCTTCCTGCACCCCGAGCAGCTCCCAGCTGAGCTCCTGCACCGGGGCTCCCCCCCAGCACGGAGCACGGCGCTGCCTGTTAATTTAATCAATGAGAAGCCAATTAATTGCGTGGTAATGAGAATGGAGCCCTGTGCTGTCCCCAGGGTGGTGGGGATTATAAGGTCAACGTCCAAACCAGCAGCCGGGGCCACACGGATCCCCCCTCCCCGGGCCAGCAGCTTTGCCAGGGCCTCTCCCCCACGGCGGGACGTGATTTCGGGATCCAGCGGCTCCCTCCGCCTCTTCGCGGAGATTTCAGCGCCAAACTCCGTGCCAAGTCCCCCGCTCTGCCCGCTCTTCCCTTCCTGCCGCTGCCTACCCCCCCCGGCAGCCACGGCGTGCCCCCCGAGCACCTTCCCCGGGCGCGGGGGTCCCTCCTCGCCGGCCCTTCCCGCGGTTACTGCTTCAGGCGCGGAGCTCCGCGGGCAGCCGGCGCCATCCCTCAGCCCCAGCACAGCCAAATGCCATCGCCCAGGACAGCGTCCCCGTCGTGACAAAGACCGAGAGGGCTCTGAGAGCATGGGTCCTACATTTCCTTACGCTCTCCTCCCTTCCCCCGGGCGGCAGGATTTGTACCGGTGACACCATCAAAACAAAGATCGGATGAAGCGCAAGCGGCAAAGGGGCTGAGCCGCAGCGATTAATTAAGCTTTCTCACTAATTGCTTGGAAGCTCGGCGCAACCAGCAGCGCTCGGGTGGGTTCCCTCGCCCGCAGGCGTTGGCCCACGCCGGGGCGATGCCGATGGCGGCATCCGGGAACCGGAGCAGGAGCATCGGCTCCTCCGGAGAAGCCACCCTGGCTTCAGACACTGCCATCCCCTCCCTCCCTCCGCGGCTGCGATAACCTGCTGGGGGAGAAGGACGTGAATTATTACTGAGCGGCTCCTCGGAGCAGGGAAACGATGCCGAGCCTCTGGTGGGCGGAGGATGGGTGGTGAAGAGCAGCGAAGGAAGCCGAAGGTTGAGGGTTTAAAGTAAAAGCAGAAGCTCTCCTTCCCCTGACGCCACCTTCCTGGCTCCTGCACGGGGCGGGGAAAAAAATTGAATTAAGGTTTTCTGTTCTGTTACAGAGAGAAAACGTGCCTGTTTCCCAAGGACCAAGGTAGCCTGGTTTTTGTCTGGAGACAGACGCATCCTGGTCCAGGGATGGTTCCCTCCAGGCCGGAGCGAGGCGTTACGACTGCATTAGTACAGACGCAAAGAAAAGCCCGGGGAAAGACAACAAGCAAGGGACAGCGCGCTGCGCAGGGACCCCCTGTCCCCGAGGAGGATGGCTGGGGGCTTGGACACATCTCTGGGGAGCTGAGACTCACCCCACGGTGGGTCCCAGCCCCGAGGGACGAGGCGAGCGCAGCGTGCCCGAAAGCAGGACCCATGATTGTCACTCGACGCTGCCCCCGTCCCTGTTACACACCTCCCGCGGCCGCAGCTGGGTGACCGAAACCCCGTTCCTCCTTCCTGGGCCATCAGCACCTTTTGGGATGGGGAGCGATGGGGACCCCGAGTTACCCTTTCCACTGTGCCGGTCGGGCAGCTCGATGGCTGCCGGCTCACGCTGAGCCCGGCGCTGCCGTCGCGGCGTTGCCATTGCCGCCGCAGCGCTCCGTGTCCGGCTACGTTTGCAAGGACAACTCGAGCACCGGGGCGCAGCTTCCCCCATCGCCCCACCCCTGCCCACGGCCTCACCGCGATGGCTCCACGACGCTCCCGGCATTCCCACAACTTTCGGTGAAGGCCTCCAACCCCATGTCCTACAGCAGCCCCCTCTCCCATCCACTTCCAGGGGTGCTCACACCTCCTGCGCCCCACCTTGCAGCCAGCCCCGCCATTTTGGGACGATGCTCTGCCGGCCCCGTGCCGTGCTCCATGCTCATTCCTCTGCCCGTGCCTCACGCTGCCGAGACAAACCCCTGCACGGAGCCAGCCACGGAGCCGACACGCCACAAATCCGGCACACCACGGAGCCGACACGCCACAAATCCGGCACACCACGGAGCCGGCCCCTGCCGAAGCACGTCCCCGCTTGACCCGAGGCTGTGGAAAAAGCGCGACCGGGACCCCCCCACCAGCATCCGCTGCCAGACCCTGCCGTCCCTCCGCCCCTGCCCAGCCGCTGGCATGAGTCAAAACATCTTTGGAAACATCGTCCTGGGAGCAGGGATGCGGGTGCTGCCTGCACCGGGGAGGTCGGAGCCCACCCGGACAGGCAGGCAGCACCGCCACGGGCAGCCCCCCGCCCCGGCACGCAGCCGCAGCGAGACCCCGTCCGAGGGGACCCCGCTGCTATTGCACTTTTCTTTCGCTCAAGCGTCACCAGTTTGGCGCAGGGAGTAAAAGGGAAGTCACGGGCAGGGCGGGGGGGAAGGCAGCAGGGTCCGGGTGGGCAGGGGTGCGGGCAGAGGGGTATGTACATGGGCAGGGGGTGGAGAACGGTCCAGCTTGCTTGATCCTGTTTGTTTTCCAGTGTGAAACAAGGTCCGTGACTTGTTTAAAGTGGTTAATTGGTATTTCCTGTCTCTTTTTTTCTTTTTTTTTTTTGTTGGTTTTTTTTTTGTTTTTTTTGTAAAAAGGGGGCGAGTGGAGGGTAGGGTGGGGAGGTGGGATGGGGGGGAGGGGGCGGACAGAAAATTGGGAGAGACCCCCACCCTGTTACCCTGGGCTGTAAACGAATCCTTGGAGACGAGTCTCTGAGCTGCTCATTTCTCGGGCATCTTACTGGCTCCCCCCTTCCGCTGGCTCGGGGGCTTGGGGACGCGCTCGTCCCCGTCGGGGCTGCCTCGGGAGCCTTCCCAGTGCTCGAGGGTTTTCTTGTGATTAGTCTTTGCTGCCACGCTCTCTCTGCCCTTTGGGGACGTTTCTGGAGGCCTCTCCTTGGGTTTTCTCCCCCTTTTCTTCCCGCTTGTGCTTTTCTTTTTCTCCTCTTTGCTGGAAGAAAGCTGTTCCCTGTTTTTCTTTTTCCGGCTGGCCTCTGCAGAGGTTCGGAACCAGTTCTGCGTTCGCAGGGTGACACCAGGGTTAGTGACCGTCCTGGGGCCGGGCACCGGCACACACAACCCATGCCCCCACTGCCCAAACCTGGACCGCCCCACTCCCCGCTGGCATCACCTCCCCAAGGACAACCTGGCCATGGCTGAGTGGCTGCAACCGGCCTGGGGGCACTGGGGACCCAAAAAGGGGGACAGGGAGGTGTCCCCCCCCCCAGACTGTCACAGCGTTGCTGATGCTGCTGGGAGCTGCTGTGCTCCGCTCTTGGCAGACGTGGATGGATGGAGCTGGGCAGCTCAAGGATGGGCACGTTGCAGCAGGGACCAGCCCCGACCAGCCCCAGCTGTTTCCTTACCTCCGAGTGAGCCTTGATGATGTGGTATTTGACCCCGCTTTCGGAGCTGAACTCCTTCTGGCACAGGAGGCAGCGGTACTTGCCCACCGAGTGGTCCCCCTGCAAGACAGAGCATCCTCCTGCAGCCCCAAGCAGAGCCAAAAACGCCCTGGGAGGGGTGGCTCCCCCGCCCTGCTCCCCCCTTGTGAAGGGAGGTTGATGCTTGAACCTCGAAGCAACAGAAAATGAATACTCATTTTTAAACCACCAGCTCTCTGCTGGCCTTTGGTCCCAGGCCAGGAGCTCACAACTGTATCTTCTGCTCTGAATTTCAGCCCGTGCCGGTTGGGCTGCTGCAGCGTTGGCGGTGCCGGCTGTCATGGCACCGGTGCCAGGCTTCGAAGTGCCGGGTCCCCGGAGCTCAGAGGGCAGCGAGCGGCAGGGTTTGCTGCCTGCGCATCCCCAACACCGGTTGTTACATTACCACTGACACCGTGTGCGTCCCCGGGCGTCCGGGAGGCTGACAGGGCCGGCTGCCCCATTTCCTCACTGTCGGCAGATTTGTGATCTGCTGCGACTGAACCGCTGTCTAATTTATGTCCAACAGACTCACCTAATTTTCCTTTTACGCTGTCAAAGAGACGCAGCGACTGCTGGATTTCTGTCATTAGAGCCCTTGTGGGGATGACTGATCTGCCGGCTTTGCCGCAGTTCACGGCACAGGGGAGATAATGTGCTCTCTATTGACG
Organism: Pelecanus crispus; assembly: GCF_030463565.1. NCBI lineage: Eukaryota > Metazoa > Chordata > Aves > Pelecaniformes > Pelecanidae > Pelecanus > Pelecanus crispus. The sequence continues at coordinate 2,020,134 of NC_134656.1, forward strand.
AGGGGTTTATGGATGGGCCCCTCCAGGCGATATATATGCTCCCTGGGAATTCCTCCATAGCTGGCTCCGTGCTGTAAATCCAGAGTTAGACAGGCCTTTCATTTCAGGGACAGGCAGGATGCAGGCAGGCCTGGCCCCGCTGCAGGCTGGCTTCAGGAATACTCATGCAAAAATCACCTCGGTGCATCAATCCCTACTGAGGATGGGGCGCTGCCTGGGAGAATCTTGATGTATTTCAACCAATTCTGCAGGATTTTACAGCAGAAATCACAGGCCAGCTCAGGAGGGGCTATGATTTATGCCAGATTTAGTGGCGCATGTATCCATTGCAAAACTAAATCCTCTCTAAGGGCGAGAGTCCTGCTGACAGCAGCGCGTGGGGGACACGAAGCAGCAAAATCCCCCAGCACTGACCCCCAATGCTCAGCCCCAGCTACGCCGGACTCGCCGGACTTGGAGGGTGCGGCTCTGCGGTTAAAGAAAATGCTCGTGCAAACCCCTGGCTGCTTTCTGTGTGCAGAACCAGCCAGAAAATGGCTCCATTTTCTCTCAGAGACCGTTTGCTGGTGGGCTGCCTGGTGCTGCAGGCTAGCAAAGGAACTGCCCTAGTCTCCTGTGCTTGGACTTTTATCCTGCATAAATACAGCTTCTTCTGCCGGATCTCTGCAGCCCATTTTCTAAGTGGGGTTTGAAGTTCCAGCTAGTGTTGGAGGAACGCGGGAGTTTGTGTTTTTAATAACAATGGGGTATGTACTGGAGCTGCCTCCTGGAAGCTCCATTCAATGGAAGCTGCAGCTGGAACCGTTTCAGGGTATAAAGCTTTACCAGCTCTTACTCAGTTCCAATTTGAGGGACCTACGCTGAGCTCCTGATCTCTCCCCCGTGGCGGCTGCAGGCCACTGGAGCTCACTGCGGCCGGCAGCACTGCTGCTCGAGCGAGCGAGAGGGCACCGGTCTCTGCACAGACCGGCTGCTCTTCCAGCCTCAGCTCCATCCCAGGAGGCACCGCACCAGCACCTCTCCAGCCGGGGAAACTGCTGGGCTTCCAGGGGGGCTGCAGGGCTGCCCAAATCAATGGAGAAAGACCCCCGATTCCCACCTGCTTCAGAAAACGTTCAGCTTCCAACGCCCAGCTCCCTGGCTCTGAGCTGCTGCGGTCGATGGGGGGCTGTGCGTGAGGTGCCGGCCACGCTAGGTAGCCAAAGGCTTGCAAACAACTCTCGCAAAAACCTCTCCTCCGAGGCTGGGGCAGTAGCTAAATCCCCTCTGTCATATCTGCCCGACTCGAGCCTCTCCGCCTTCGGCTGCGGGTTTGATCCAGGAGGACGGTGCCGAGGGCAGACTGGGATGGTGCAACAAGGGGCTGAGCGGTGACAGCTCGACGGGCAGCGGCATAGCTCGGCCAGCCCTCCCAGCAGTCACGATCCTTTAACCTGTGCCATTGTCCCTCAGCCCGTTGCTTCCCAACAACCCTGGGGGGAAAGAAAACCAAAACCTAACCCCATCTCCGAGCTGAGGCTGTAAAAGGAGGGACCTACCTTGTTGCAGTTGGCCAGGTGAGCTTTCAACCCCGAGACGCTGGAGTAAATGGCTTCACAGCACTGCGGGAAGAAATAAAAAAAGGTTTGCCACGATCCCCCCTCGTCTCCGTGCCTTCCTCTGTGCCGGGGCCAGGAGCCCGCTGCACCACCAAGGCCACCAGTCCAGGCTAAGCAGCGTGAGGTTAATGCTCTGCGAGACGCGGAGGGCTCCGGTCACACGTTTCCTATTAGTGCTAATGGGAGTCATGTGGCCACATCCCTCTGCAAAGGGCTGAAAAATGTCTCCCCTAAACGTCTCCATGGAAAACGTACATTTGTGAGGAGTCGGGAGGTCCTGCTGGGCTACAGGAGTTCTTGGAGCCACAGCAGACACTTAACGGAGAAGAGAAATCACCCGGGCAGCAACATGACCGGTTTCTGAGCAACGTCTTTTCAAAGTGCCTGTGTATGACATTAATTAGCCAGCGCATCTCCCCTGGCCTTGCGGTAACAGCCTCATTCAAAACTCCCATTAGCGAGGCTCTGTTTCAGATGATAAATCAACGGCCCAGCACGAGGGTGGAGCTCACCTCCCTGCCAGCTCAGGCCAAGGCTGCGTGGACACGCACCACGTCCCTGAGGTCTTTGCCTGTCACGGGGCTTTAAAAAGAATGGTTTAAAACCAGCCCCGGCCTTACTCTGGGAAAAGCAGGTTCTCTGCACAAAAAGGCTCTCGAGCACAGAGTGTGCAGCCTTTGCCCCGCCTGGGTCTCAGGAGCTCCCCAAAGGCAGCTCCAGAGCCCGAAGCAGGCGATGCTGAACCGTCAGCCCAAGGGCACCTGGGGAGAGGGTGGCCCGGTCCCCAAGCCCGGGGGCTCAAGCGCACCAGGAGGGTCCCAAAGGTGGGACACGCTTCAACCAGGCACGGCAGCAACCCCAGGGAGAGTGGGTGAAACGAGGGTCTGAGCATCACGACTAGCTTCCCCCGGGGACCAACAAGAACCTGGCTTTGGCGGGTTTCTGTCCCAAAAACTCCCCCACTACCTCCTGGAGTCTGAGAGCAGCTGCTCCGGAGAAGAACAGAGATGCTCCTTACGTTGTTGGGACAGTTGATGTGGCCCTTCTCCTTCACTTCGTTTTTCCAGTTTTCCAGCAGCCTCGGATTGAGCTTTGGAAGCCCCGGTCGGGTGTAATTGAGCTGCAAACAATAGACGATGATTAGCAGAGCAGCACACACCAGTCCGGCCCTTGGTGGAGTCCTTGCTCTTCACATGGATCTTGGCCTCCCCCCCCAGCCCTCGAGAAGCGAATGGGGGCTGAAAACTAGTTGGGAGGCTTCCCCTGGAGATGTCATCTCCCTCCCCGGGCTCGGCGCAGCAGGGGGTGGCTCTGCCCGCTGCCGTGCCACCGGCGAGGCAGCAGCCGGGCTGGGGGGCGGCTGCGGGCAAGGAGCAGGGCAGGAGCCCCGGGCGCTGCAGCCACCTCCACGCAGCGCCGGCAAACGGGAGAGAGGAGGCTCCGGCTCCTGCTCCATCTCAGGGCCAGGCCCGGACCCGGTGTTTTCCATGCATCGTGTCGGCGTGGCCCTTCTGCCGCGTTTCATAACCAGGAGGATAAACAACCCTGCATGCTGGGCAGAGGGGACGGACGCCAAGAGCCTCCATGGCTGCTTTCCACCCATGAATGGGCACAACCCGTTAAACAATGAAAGGCTCTTGTGTCTCTGCCTCTCCTTCTGGCAGGGCTGCTCTTTCCAAGTGCTTTTAATTACCGCTTTATTAGCGACTTTGAGGTTTAGCATAGCGGACCGGCCTTCCCAACTCCATTTCTGCATGTTCAGCACAAGCAAACGCAGCTGCGGCATCTCCGTGCCCCGCGACCGCTGTGCTTGGCCCTACCTGCGGGGCTGGTCCCTGCCTGCCACCGTGCCACGGTCCGCAGGGGACACGGGGCTGCTCTGCCCGCAATCTGAGCTGCCTGCCTGCTGCACGACCACGCCAGCACAACTCCCAGCCCAACCTACCGAGCTCTGCTAGGTCTGATGGATGCTCCTTGGGTTCCAAACCCTCAAACTCGCCCCGAGTGGGAGCAGGGCTGGGTGAGCTCGCACATGGCACCCTATGGGTGCGGGTATCCGAACACGTGCTGCTCTCCGTGGACACCTCCGAGCATGGGGCGCGGCTGCATTGACACATCCATGCTGGCTGGGGAGGATACACAGACAAGTGGTGCTTGCAGAGAGGTGCAAACCCAGGCCCTGTTTTCAAAACGTGCCCCTAGGACACGGAGCTTGCGGTTCCGATGCGACGGGGAGGCAGCTGGCCGGATTTCTTTTCCAGCTGTGATTTTTCCTGAACGTGCTGATGAAGCTGCAAATTTGCCTTTGTCCGGCTCCCTTCAACAGGCTGCTCCCAAACCTCCCTGCAAAGGGGAGCTACCACCGAGGGCTGGGGGTGTGGAGGGCTCAGACAGCGACCGCTTGTTTCCGCCCAAATTTAAGTGATCCACAAGCCCCCACGGTCCCCACCTTGGCGTGGCCGGAGAAAGGAGCCAGGGGAGAGCTGGGCTCCGTGTGAGGAGCAGGGGCAAAGGGCCTTGCAAAACAGCTACGAACGCTGGTAAGGACGGATGTGGAAAAAATCCCCTGAGCCCCAGCGCGCTGCTGTTCTGCCGTGCTTCGCGGCCAGGGGAGATGCCAGCAGAGCTCTCTGAAGCGCTGGGATGGAGCATCTACCAACCACTCCATCCCCTGCTCAGGGAAGGCAACCCACCTCCAGGGGAAAGCACACGAGTCCCTTTTCGTCATGGATACCGAGAGCCAGGATGCCAAACGGCCTCCTTAATTAAAAACCAATCAATCCCACGAATGAGCAAACATTAACGGTAACTGCACACAGCCCCAGCAACAACCTCTCCCTCCACACGTCCCTGGGGAAGAGACAAGGGGGGACGTTCAGAGATGCGGACTCTGCTGCTCCGGCTTCCCACTCCAGAGAAAAATCCCTCCCCGCTCTCCTCCAACAGCCCTGCACAATAACATGCAAATCCCATGTCTTCCTGGGGCGCTGCGGTTCTGGGAATGTCAAGGTCATCTTTATGTCTCTATTAAGAGGGAGCCCCAGGCATGGAATATTCTTTTTTTTTTTTTTTTTCCATTTATTTTCCTCAAACAGCCTGTAAGTGAAAATCTTCATGGCCAAATCATTAAACCACTACAACTGGTTTTGGCCGCAGCCCATCTCTTCTGAACAGTTGAAGGATGCTGGGGTGGGAAGGCTTGTTTTCTTTGACTGATGGTTTTATTTAATTAACTTTCATATTTCAATCCTCTCCGCTCCCTAGACAGCTCTCCCCTTCCCCAAAATATATCGCTGTAAATGAGAACCATGCAGGCTGCCTCGGCCCCGGCCAACAAACTCCCCTGGAAGCCTTACTGAGGTCCCCAGCGCGAGGCACGGCTCTCCCATCGCCCCGCGGAAACCGTGGCTGATGCCGTCCGGGAGGCAAAGCCAAAACACTCCCAGGGGCGTCGGTCGGCAGCCGAGTCCCGCACACGGCTCCGGGCAGCTGGGTCTCACCACCCTGGGGCTGCCAAGCAAGGGGAGGAAGGATGGAGTGGGCCCTGCCGAGCTGCGGGGCCGCAGCTGGAGCCGGGATCTGGTTTGGCCCACCAGTGACATGAGTCCGCAGGGCTCAGCCTGGCTCCCACCCGGATCGCAGGGCCATTGTTTTGGGGGATCAACCCAAGCCAGGCTCTTCTGCTCTGGAATTTATCCTGGCTCCAGGATGGGGTTTTCTTAAAAACCTCAAGTCATCTGGAGATGACTTTTTCCCCTTTAGCTTTACGACTGGCCTACGGCAGCCCTGCGCTCCGGGCCCCGTCACCCCACCACGCAGCACCCAGGCTCCAGGAGGACGTGCAGCCTCCACGGCTCACCCCAGCCCTGCAGCAACACCCAGACCCCGAGCTGTGGGGAGGCGAACAGGGTGCCCTTGCACCCTACGGAGGAGCTCTGCATCCCTCCCTGCGTGGTACGGGGGTTGCCTGGGATGCAGGGGCCCAGCACCACCTCCAGCACAGAGCTCACGGCACCGTGAAACAAGCCTCTCCATCTCGAGCTCCGCAGGGAAAGCATCACACCATGAAACAGTGAGATTTCCACGGCGCTTTCTCCCCTCTCGCCTCTTAGATGCCTTTTCCCTCTGCTCGGGGAGCCATTTCTCTCAATCCGACCTCCAAAACGTGTAGGGCCATCATCCCCCGCCAGATCCCAGAGTCTACCGCCGCCTGCCCGTACCACCGAGCTGGGAACCTGCCGGCCTCTCGCTCCTTCCGTGGCAGCCCCGTGACTGCTCGTGGGCAGGCGATGGCCCCAGCGAAGGCCAGAGGAGGGTCGGAGGATCGGCATCATCTTCACGGAGCTTCTGGAAAGGGGATTTTTCCCAGAAAAGCAGCAGGGGCGTGTGCCCTTCCCCATCTGACATCCCCAGCAAGCGGCTGTTGTGAAACACCCCATCTGTTTCAGCTTATCCAGAGGCAAATAAAGATCGGAGCGAGAAAATAAGACTCCACTGTATATTTAGAAATGCTGGATTTGGTTAGAATGAAGGCAGCGCAGGGCCTGGGATCGAGCAGCAATCGTTTATTCTAATGCCATTGCTTTGGTGCGAAGGAATCCGTCCTCCAAGGGAAAGGCGAACGCATCCCACCACGGGCCGCCAGCGGGATCCAAAGCCAAGGTCCCTCTCCCCGGCTGGGACCGGCTGCCTCGTGCGCTGTGCCTGCTGGGGGGCTGCGAACCCCCGTATCCCATCGGCTCGCTGAGGAGCTTCTTGCCTTCCCCTGGGGAAAAGCTTCGCTGCCTGGAGAAGGGACGGAGAGGAGGGGTGGCTTTCTTCATCGGCTCCCTTGAAATCCATGTTGACTGCTGGGACTGCAGCGGGTAACCGGAGAGCTTGGGGATGGAGCGGGTCCAGGTGCATCCAGCCATCCCTGGTTACAGACCAGAGCTGGGAAGCATCCATCCCTCTGGGACCCTGGAAATCCCCAGGTCTTGCTGAAACAGCGCAGGAACAGCCGCAATCTGCCACCGATCCCTGACATCCCGCCTCTCTCCAGGTCCAAGCCAGCGAGGGGCGCCTGCGGGCCCGGCAGTGTACTCCCAACGGCTGGATACGGCCCGTGGGAAGAGGAGGTGGTGGCACGGCGGCTCTTCTGGGAACCATCAGTCCTATGGCCCTGGTCACGGTTTGCTGGTGTTTGTCTTTCTGCAGCTCCAGTGGCTCCAGGTTGTCAGCTCTCTTGCAGGGACAGGAACCCGGCACGCTCGGCAGGGCGGTGGCACGGGGACGCGGGGACGCTGCCCGCTCCTCCGAGCCTCCCGCGCTGCCTGGGGCTGGACCCGCCGCAGAGCTGTCCGGCCAGCATGGCTGAAGCCAGATCTGAGGGAAGGGCTATTTTTGGGGCTGTAACAGGGTCAAACTGGGTGCTGGCCGGCGTGTTCAAGTCGCTCGCAGTTGGGAGGTTTTTTAACCCTGCACCCTGAGCTGAAGCAGCTTGTAAATGTAGACCGGTCCTGAGCGACGCAAGACACTGCTCAGCAGAGCAGCACAGAGCGTGCTGAAGTCGGCAACCTCCCACCAGCCTCCCCGGGCAGAACCTGCCTCCCACCTCCTTCCAGCACCGCTCGTCGAGGAAAAATGTCATAGACTGAACAGATTATATTTTAGAGTGTTGTCAAGGGAACGTGGCAGTCACCGCAAGACGCACCCGCAGGCAGGCTCACAGCTACGTACGTATTCGCCCACTGCCCTGACCTCCTCTGAAATCCATCTGTGCGACACACGGCCAGCACAGCCGGGGAGAGCAGCCCGCGCAGCGCCCGAGGTCCCGATCCTCCAGACCAAGCGCCTTGTTTTGCCACCTGGGAGCTGGTCCAACTCCCCCCTTGCTCATCTTCCACGTAAACCTGCTTCCGCAAACCTGCTTCCGCCAACCTCACAGCAATTCTCTTTGCTTTTTTAGCACCGAGATGGGGCTCAGTTAAACTTAAACAATTAGTCTCCAAACACAAGAAATGTCTCATAAACACCCCCCCACACACACAAACAGCACTTCACAGAGCAATTATGCCAGCGGCTGAGACCTTTACGATGCCTTTATATGTCAGCTTGCACATGGGCCCCTTGTCCAGGCCTGGGACTCCTGGCTGCTCCCTCAATTCAAACAGAAAATACCCGAAGTCAAGAGTAAGGGGAGCAATTCAAGGAGAAGAGAGAGGAATGCAAGTGCTGAGTGAGGCTGGAGGGGAGAGAGACCTCTCCTCCCACAGCATTTGAAATGAAACAGCTACTTTGGGCTTGATTTTTTTTTGTTATAAATGCATTGCAGCTGAAGTCATCTGGAAACCAACAATGACAACACCAAGCACTGGGGAAATAAAAAGTGTGCAACCAGCTCTGGCCCTAAAACCCCCTGCTCTGCTCCAAGGCGGACAGCAGCACTGTGGCTGGATCCCCTTCCGCACCAGCCGCCTCACTGGGATGCCGAGGCGGGTAAAGATGATGCTGGTTGGTTTTGTGTGCTGGTTTTCACCTGCTCACCGTGTGCGTACTGGGAGCCGAGTCAGGCTCCTCCAGGTCTCTGCAGGACGACGGCGGCACTTCTGCCGAGAACACACACGTGCCAGGACGGCGCGGGACAGGCTGCAGCAGCGGGAAGGCGTTTTGGCTGAAGCTCTGCTGTCATGCCACCCATTTTCCTGGGGCGAGCCGCATCGTTTCTCCAGGCCGGCTCTGGGACTCGGGCTGTTTTCCTGGCTTGAGCACGTCCTCGGGGCCGGGGCTGTCCCGCACTCTGCACGCTCATGGCAGAGGCACCGCCACGCTCTCCTGCTGCGGCAAAGCTTTAACCTGCTTCCCTCTGCCCCACACTCCCCTCTTTGCAACGTGCCCAATATCCTGCCCGGGGTGAATTTCGGAGCGCTGGACAAGAGACACACAACTGTTCAGAGCAAGGAGAAGACCTGGCACCTAAGCGCAGAGTTACTTGCTCAGGAAACAGGCTGCAGCTTGCGCAGAGACTTGCAGGTTGGCTCTGCGTTGAGTCCCAGCGCTGGCCAAAAAGTGTCAACTACAGGATTAAAAACTCCGACTCACTCTCTTTTTTTTCCCTTTTACGCTGAAAAGGTTTATGATTTGCTGCTGCTTCATTCCTTTTACAGTCCAGGAACGTTCCTGCGGGGAATTACAGCTTTGGGACGCTCCCAGGAATCACCTCCTCCCACGACCAGGAGGGATGTTTGACAACACGTTACTCCGATGCCTCTGCGAAGCTCAAGACTGCCATGGCACCGGCTTTCACCACGCCGATCCTGCAGCACCAGGCCACGCGTGCATCGCTGCCGGGGACTGCAGGGCTCAGCCCTGCCTCCATGCTCCAGCTTCCTCCGCTCGCAGCAGCACTGCTCTGGCGACGCTGCAGGCCCTTTACCTCTGGGAACGCATCTCCCAGAAATTAAGGAAGAGCCACGAAAGGGAGGAAATTCCGCTCGAGGCATCTTTGCTCTCTGACAGTGCAAGGGAGATCATTTCAGATCCAACCTCTGCTCTCTTCACATGCTCCTCTTGGCTGCCAGCCCCTACTTCACCGCTGAGCACAGAGCAGAACTGACCTCCCTCCACAACACCCTCTGGGCTGGACTCTGATCTCTCCACTGCCCACAAAGCACCACTTTTTGCTCCATTTAGGTTTGGGTCCTGCCAGCGGAAAGGGCAAAGCTGCCTGCTGCCAGGCTTGTACAGAGCCTCCAGACCGCTGGGGCTCAGCCTGTGCTGGGCGGGCTCTTAGCAATAAATTTGCCATCACAGCTAATTGATTTAACGCACAGAAAACAAGACACGTGAGCCCTCAGCCAGCTGGGGCCAGGCCGGCGTCCCAGGATCTCTGCGTATGGCTAGCACACACACAAAAAAAGAAGAAATAAAGGCTTCTCACCCGCTTTGTTTCAGGCACCAGGTCATCCTTCATCCTCCGCTTGGTCCAGTCCTTGGCGAGCTCATCCTCTGCTATCTCCTGAAGGTGGAAGACGGCTACTTGGGCCGACGTCCGACGGATGCGGCCGCTCGGGGTCCTTTCAAAATCTTCAATGGGGGTGGGCTCCGGCTTCACCTCTGGCTCCTCCGGAGGCTGCAAGAGAGACAAAGTTAGGAAGGGCACGAGGAGGGGGGTGAAGCAGCGAGCTCTCCAGCCCCGGGACAGGGACACTGGGGTTTGGGCTGTGCGTTTGCAGACCCGCTTTGCGCAGGTGGGGGCTGCAAAGACCCCAGTGGAGCCTCTGCACCGGAGCACGGGAACAAGGAGAGCACCCTGCCTCCCGCAGCCCAGCACACAGCCACGTGCTGGACGGGTTGCGTCCTTTCACGCTCCCACGTGAGACATCTCCATTTATTAGAGTTAGGGAGTGTCCGGTACACTGTCAGTAGGGATCGACAGAACAGAAAAGGATGTTCCCCAGGGATGGATCCTGCCACCCCAGCGCTGGCGAGCAGCCAGTGCCTGCTTGCTGCCAAGGGAGCGGCCCAAGATCTGGGTTCTTTTTTTTCCCTCCCTGGAGAATGGATGCAGTGTGGGCTGGCGCACAACCCCATGGGCACCAGGGAGGGGGAAATGCTGCCAACTGCTCCACTCCCGTAAACGCAGCTCCCCGCTTTCTCAGAGGGGTCTGCAGCCCGTTCCCCCCACCCCGACACCGCATGGTATAACACACGCGCGCGCACGGTGATGCGAGGGAGAAAAATAACATCGGTCCGACGTCTGCACCTGCCTTGCCCGGCCCGGCCCTGCCCGGCTCTGTCCTGCCCACAGGCTCTGCAGCTCTGCAGTCACCCCCCGGGGGGGATGGCCCCGCTCCTCGGGCTGCGGAGGCGTCCGGGGGGCTCACCGAGGCCGTGTGTTCTGACCGCACATGGTAGTCGTGGCCGGCCTTGGATTTGTACTTCTTGCCGCAGTGTGGGCAGCTGAAGACAGGCTTGTCGGCCTCGGTGAGCTGCTTCCCGCACCGCTTCTGGTGGTACTGGTAGCCCATCAGGCTGGAGAAGTTGGCCATGCAGCCCTACGGAGATGCGGAGAAGGGGAGAGTTAAGGAAGGCTGGGGCTTCATGTGCTCACGTCGAAATGGTCGGGGTGCCGTCACTCCGGGGAGGAACGTGTTGTGAGGAGACCCCTCCGCAGAGCAGCTCCTCCAACCCGTCCCCTCCGGGCGACGGGGGATCACCGGCCAGCCCCTCTCCCCCGAAGAGCCACGCAGAGACACAGTGCCATGGAGGGACAGGGAGAACAGCCCCCATCCCCGGTGCTACCCACCCCAACACACTGACGGGGCTCTCCGGACAGATGCACGGCGGCAGCGGGAAGGGAAGGCGTCAGGGGGCACCGCCTGCTCGGAGAGTAAAGCATCCATGGGGACAAACCTCTGCTGTACAACCCCGTTACCTGTTCGTGACTTGTCCGCGAGCGGCTCACAACCGTTTTTTGGTGCGGTTTGATTTAGTTTTACGCTGTGCGCAGGACAGGAGGCAGAACCTGACCTTCAGAGCTCCTCAACCCGCCCTACGCCCACCCTCCTGCTGGGACGACCTGCTGCCGGAGCACACGGAGCCAGTGGGACGGGCACCGGGATGGCTGAGCTAAGGTGGAAAAGTCGAGCGCACGCCAAGGCATGCCTGGAGAGCGCACATCCTTTCTCTGCATCGGGACTCACTCCTTCCACCTTTTCACAGAACGAGAAACAGGAATCGTTCTCGTACCTCATTGGGGCATTTCAGTTTTCCCATCTGCTTTAGCACTTTCCTCAGCCTTTCCCGCTCTTCCTGTTCACCAAGTCCAGCGGTTTCCACAGGAACAGGCTGGAAACAAGGAAGTAACAGAAGCGACAGAGTCAACCATTTACTCATGTCCTCTGTGGCAGGAGTGGGTGGTAAACCTCTGCCCCGCAGGAGCTGCCCTTGGCTGGGGGGAGCCTCTTGTTAGAAGAGCTGGATCTCCTACTGCTTTACTGCACGCCAACGCCTTCATTGTTAGGTGCCAGATCTGCTCATGCCTTTCCTGTGTTTGCACCCAAAGCGCCAGCTGAGGAACCCAGGAGCAGTTCCTGCACGGAGGATTCACCAGCCAGACTGAAGAGCAGGAGATGAATACACAGGTAAAAGACAAGTCAAACTGGTAAGCACGGGACACGGAGAAATGCAGTTAAGCCTTGTGCTGGTATCTCAGTGAGGTACCTGACCAGATTTTTAAGAACAGTATCTAAATTGGTGCCTGCCAGATTTTGTTCATGATAAATTTTGTGCCTACTTCTCACACGCATGGTGGAGAGCTGAAGACTGGATTTTGAGATTCGTGCAAGGCAGAACCCATCAGTCCCGGATTTGCAGGCACAGTTTTGGCAGCAGAGCTTTGCCACTCAAAATCCGCCTCACCGTACTGAATCTTCCCCTGTTCTGGGATTTCAAATCCTGTTTTATTTTTCCAGTCCTCTGCTCTACTCCTCAAGTTCAATGTGAGCCTAAGTAGCTGCCTGGGAAGGAACGGCTTTGCTTGGCATGGAAGGGGGAAGGCCACTGTCTGGCCTGAGCATCGTGAAATGCCGCAAAGATGGTGTTGTGAATCCTTCCTTTACAAAGACAAAGGAAAGCAGACTGCCGATTGCTTCGTCTTCTGCATCGGGAAACGAGGTGCGAGACAAAAGCAGCCCAGCTCTCTTACCTTGCTGACATGTTCAGCCATGGTGTGGTAATTCAGCCCAGCTTTGGACTTGAACTGCTTTTTGCAGTGCTGACACTTCAAGGCATCCTGCAGCTGAAGGAATTAAAGGCAAGTCACCGTGGAGGCCACAGTCCACTGTTCGTTTTTCCGAGGGCTGCTGCTCATCGAGAAGCCCCACGGGTAGCTGTTGCTGCAGCAGTACCCAGCAGCGGGACCCAGCAGGCAACGCAGCGTCCCTGTCCCCCATCCCAATCCCAGCCTGCAGCTCAGAGGTTTCTCTCTGTTGTCCTGGATGCTGTTATCAAACCCACATGCCCCAATTTTTGGAAAGCATTCCATTTTGGATGTGGATTTAAAGCCCCACTGGCTGGAAACATCTGGACCTGGCTTCTTAGTCTTCCTGTGAAAGGGTTAGGAAAGAGAAGACGCTTTGATCTACCAGTATGTTAGCGGACTGTGCTCTGCAGCCCTATTAACTACGACAGATGCTGGCGTATGATATGCTTTCTGGGTGCCTGGGCTGTTTGAAATTAAGACACTGCTGGACACGATCACAGCAGAATATTTCCCGCCTCACACTGCTCTGCTGTTTGACCTGACTTGGCCTCCCGAGTGACTGGGGCGATGCATTAAACGCACACACCAACGAACAGGGGGAACTTGCAAAGTAAGCAAGCAGATCATGACTTCTGCTGGGGCAGGTACCAGAATTTGACTCGGGAGGTGAACACTCTGGGCACCAAGAGACACGGTGTCTTGACAGGGAGCCGGTGCCTGGACAGCCGTGGCCATTCCTGCTTCTCCTGCCTGGCTGATGCTTTGCCTTCACCAGTTCCCCTGCAATCAAGCCTGGACTAGAAGCTGAAGACGGGACGAAGATGGAGCTGCAAATCCCTCCTCACCTTGGAGTTCTTGGGAAATAAAGAATAAACTCACTGCAGCCAGTTGGGAATGACTCACTTGTACCTCTGCTCCCTTCGGTTAATCTCGTTCCAGACCCAAGTGCTTGATCCTAACAAAAGTGGATGCTAAAAGCTCCTTTGACTCATCAGATGCTGATGCCAGCCCATTTGGGGCTTACTCCTCCAGTCAACACTGAAGAACGTGCCACGTCCATATTCTAACAAGCCCTCCCACCTGGGACGCCGGGAGGATATACCTGCCCTCACCTCCTTCAGGGCCCAAGCATGTTGCAAACATCTCCATCTCTTATTTCCTTTCCAAAACCAAAGGAAAGGGAGCAGACTGCTTAGTGACAAGCAAGGAACAGAAGAACCAATTTCCATTGTTTTACAAGAGTTTTGGGAGCCCACGTATCCTTTTCCCATTGTCCACCTAAGAAATACTTCAATGATTAAAGCAGAGAGCACGCTGAGAGGGTGCCTGCACTCCAGGGTCACTCCTGACGGGGACACCACGTGCCCGTAGCAGCGGGGCCTCGCTAAGGACGCGCCATAGCTGCGCGTCAGAGATGAAACGCTAAGAGCTGGACCCGTGGTCACACACACAGCGCTTGGGGACTGTCCTCCCTAAGCCACAGGCTGCTCTGGCAGGGACGCTGCAAAGCACCCCAGCTCCCCGAGCGGCACAGCCAGCGCCAGCAAGGGCCGTGCCTCCCGGGGAAGGGTGACAAAACACCCGCTCCTTGTGCTGGAGCCCTGATTCCTCGGCTAAACACCCACTGGCCTATTTATAGCGGGGAAGACAGGCCTGACTGCTCTGGCAGAGTCACGCTCAGCAGGCCGGCTGGCCGTGCAGCCTGCGTGGAGCCTGCCTGGCTTGGGAGATGCTCCAAAACGCAGGAGATTTGAGCAGTGATGGCCAAGATCTCCACTCCACTGAAGCCAGGAGGACGTCAGAGGAGGCAGGATTCTGCCCGGCATCGATGTAGTACAGGGTTTGACAGGGAGAGTAGCCTCCTACTGCTGTATAAATAGTGAGGCAAAGGCTGAGGAGGCATTTACAGAAAATGAATGTGGAATCAAAGCCGAGCCACGTATTTTCAAAGCGGGAGGCATCGATCCCACATTGGCTTGCTGTGGCGACGGCTCTGCACCACGCCAGGTGACGGATGAAGACGTAATCCTGTGCTCTGATGGATGGCAGTGTGGCACACAGACAATTTTTCACTGCACCATTACTGAACTCCTGCATCTTGACAGCCTGCCTGAGCACGTCCACGCTCGGTGTCTTCCTCAGACGTGCTCTCATTCAACCACAATTTATCTGGCCTGATGCAGGGCATGGCACACAGTGAAATCCCACAGCCAGGACTCCGGAGGAGACCGGATTAGAGACAACCCCAACAATCTCTCCAGCCTTCAAACTATTTGTTTAGCTCCTAGAAATACTCGACTCTGCTGGAGACACTGGCGCAAGGGGCCCAGACCACAAAGGGATGCGGAATTGCTGAGAATTAGGTGTCCAAATCCCTCCGAATCGACGTGAGGCAGCCAGTTCTCTGAAGATGACTAGCAAATGCTCTATCAAACATACCCTGGAACTGGTTTTAGGAGCACCAATATGCATTTACAAGCGGCACATGTACATGTCCATTCCTCCCCCGAAATCCATGTGTGCGTGATTGAATAAAGCAAGTCCTTACTTTCTGGCAGACGTCCATGTGCTTTTTGAGCCCCACAATAGTTTTCCTGGTTATAACACTACAGGTCGGACAGGCGACTTCTCCCTTCTCGCTGATCTCCCGCTGCCACTGGTCCTCGGGGTTTGCTGGTGAGGGAGAGGAGAGAGGTGTTACACCCAGCCACAGAGACCACAACCTGCCTGCGCTGCTCGGCAGAGGACAGCGCTGTCGTAAGCCTTGGTTTGCCATGTTGAGAAGCACTGAACTGGGAAAAGTTCCTGATGTTTAAAAAAAAAAAAAAAAAAAAAAAGAGAAATACTCTCCCAGGCACAGGCCAAGCCAGGCACAAACCGTGCGGGCGCTTGCAGCTCTGCCTGCCCCACACCTCCTGCAGCTGCCTGAGCAAACTGGGTCACCGGGCCACTTTACGTGGAGTTACCTGACCTGCCGGCATTTCATGGGGAAAAGGAGGTTCAGCTTTCCAACCCCGCTGGTATCCTGTACACTGGGAGTTAAAATATGATGATACCCCCAGCCACTTCATCTTGCCCTGCGTGGAATAACTCCCCCCTGCCAAACAAAACAATTAATGGGAGTGAAACAAAGGTGAGCATCTCGGCTCCATCCGGATGTGTGCCTGGAAAGCTTCCCTGGCACTCCTCTTCCCGGCAGACACACAGGCAGCTAGGGGAGTGCAAGCTTCCAGGCATGTTTATTTGAATGGCTGTGACCAGCTTAAAAAAAACCTGAAATAAGAGATATGTGGGGCTAAAACCTGCTCCCAGGTCCAGAGTTCACGCTGCGTTCTCAGCAGAACAGCACTGGGCTTCCAGCAAGAGAAGCCTGGGCTGAACAAAATCCACCAAGTCTGTTTATTTGGATGCTTTTGCACGGCTGTAAGATCAGAGAGTCGTGTATTTGAATTTGAAAGCAGTGTAAGGCACTGCAGCTGTGTTTATCTTGCACATCCTGCATTCCTCCTGCTGTCAGAGCTCCCAGGGAAAGTCAGCAACCTGTGCTAGGGTGTAGGCTGCACCTCAGAGAAGACATAATTATGCCCAGAGTTACGCACTGGCTTCATTCACAGAGATGATGTTAGAAAAATGCCATCATCCCTGACGCTGACCCAAATTGTGGTCACAGTGAAGCCAGGTGGAACCAGGATTTGGCTGTCAACTCCCAGCACTCGCAGCGCTCTGTCCTGGCAGGTAGAGTAGAGGTAGAGTAACCCTTTCGGGACGTCACTTGTGGCTGCACCAATATTTTAGGAGCAGCGGCTGTCCCTGCACCTGTGCTAGACCTCCGAAGGGCAGGAGCTGCGTGCTCCTACTTCTGATTTTGTGCTGCTTCTGCTCACGAACCTGCTAGAAAACTCACCCAGCAAGCAGCCCGCTGGGCCAGGAGGGGTGCGGGCGAAGGTGGGGACTGTGCAGGCCTGGAGCAGAGCACAGGATAAGCAGCTGAGCTGCACACAGAGCCGCTGCCTGCGCTTTGCCTCCGCCAGCCTCACCTGCTGGTAGATGCACAGCCGTTTCCTTCTTCACACCAGCTCCTGGAGGTTTCTTTTTCAGCTCCTCCATGTTGGTGTTCCCCTCCAACTTCTTGGCTCGATGGGCTTTCGCCTTGTCCTCTGCTTTGACGAGACCTGCAGAGAGATTTTTATTCAGCACTCGCTTTAATACCCTCAGACCATCTCACATTTAGCAGGTAAGAAATCTCTACTTCTAACCCAGGGACACCGAGCTGGCTGTAGGTCTGCCAAAGCTGTATGTGTAGGATCAGGTCTATAATTATGACAAGCTATCATAACAGCTTGTGGTGTTTTATAAACAGAATCATCTCTCCCGACCCAGACAGATTATGAAATATGGAAACACCATGGCAAAGCAGGGTAGGATGCTTTTAGCAAGGCAGACTGTGGGGAAGAGGCAAAAGGGCATTCTGCAAGAAACTGAAAGGGGGAATTGGAACAGCAAATTCAGGATATAAAAGTGATGTTCCTGCTGATGCTCCTGCACTGGAAAGGCTGTTTAACTGCTTACGCCAGGAACTGGGATCCCTCTTAGAAAACTAGGCAAACTTTGGTATCCCAGAGACCAGATCCCACAGGACCTTTTGTCCCTGGATCTTTATGCAATTATCACAATGAACACAGATCTCTCCCGGTCCCACCAGGTGCTGGGAAGGGTCAGGAAGGAACAGAAGGAGAGGAGAGGTGACCGGGCGACAAGCGCACGGGGAAGAGGAAACCCGGCACGGCTACCCTGGGTTGCTGGTGACCAGCACGCAGCCTGCCTGCAAAGCAGAGAGGAACTTGAAGGCAGGGCTCTCCGTGCCGGCAGAGCGCCAGGATCTCAGCCAGCTTCTCCCGAACGCATCCACCCTCCCACCTTGTCTGTGCTTCATCCCCGCACGGGCAAAACGTGTGCCTCCCATTCAGCCTGCTAAAGGCATCGCTGCCAACCACCGAAGCATCCTCCCTGCGCCGAGCAGGGCCAAGCGAGCAGGAGGAGGGTCAGGACACGCTGCGAGCGTGCCGGCAGCGGCAGTGCTGCCCGATCCTGCTCTGTCGCGCGGGATCCCTCAGCTTGGGATCAAGAACCTCAGTTCTTGGGCTGACATAAGAAATGGAAAACATGACTTGTAAACGACGCTTTGGAAAGGCTGGCGAAGAGAGGAGAGGGGCTCTCCCCTGGGTCCACCCCCCCAAATCCATGCGCGGTTCAGCCCTGTGCCTGCGCTTCCACAGAAGGTGCTGGAGGCAACACGGTGAGTGGCAGGGTCAGATCCACGCCTGCCCCACGAGGGTCCATGTCCCCCTGAACTTGGGGGTTGTGGCTCTTGCAAACCCAGGGTCTGAACGCAGGCAGCATCCCACGACGGGCTGGTGGCACCTTCGTCTTTGGGGAGCAAACTGCCACGCTGAGCCCAGGGGATGTAGGCAAACGCCTGCCCGATCATCACGCTCCATCTCAGGCAGCGGGTCACTGGGGGGACCCGCTTATCCTCGAGGAATCCCCAACAGGCGTTTCAGTCTATGGCCGTGCCTCTGCGGGGAAGTTAAGAAAAACAACCCCAGACTTCCCAGGAGCCAGGGGAAAGGAAATGGCAGAGACCACAGAGCCTGCTCTTCGGTAAGTGTTTAATTCCTTCAAAGCCATTACTGCCTCTCCCCCGAGTGCCTCTCGTACTGGAAGGTGCTGCCTCCTGCAGTGCCTGGAAATCTGCTTTTTATTTCCCTGACTGAACATATTTCACAGCCAGTCCAAATCCAGTTGCTCTCGTGCCAGGGATGCTCCAGGTTTCCTCCCTCCTTTCCAGCCCAGTTGGGTATATTTATGGAGCACGACCGCAGTCCCACTCACTCTTGCTCTGTCAGGCTGAAGCAGCCAACTCCTGAGCCTCCTCTCAGAAAACATCCCGGTAACACGGCTCTTCCCCCTCGAATTAATTTTCTTGAATGTGGGCGACCAGCATTGAGAGAACGTCTGAGGGACGGGTGCGTCACCCAGCCTTTCTACGCAGTAGAAATCCTTTCAACGCTATTGGAAATACTGCGACATCCCAGGACAGTGGGATGACGGCGAGATGACGTTTCTCACGTCTCGCTTGTGTCAGCAGCTCGTTATTCTTGTGTCACGGCTGGACATACCCGGATCCTTTCTCCTCTTCCCTCATTTCCCAGCGACAGGCTCCCAAGCAGAGCAGGCAGGGCTGTTATCAGCGCCAGCTCTGCTGCTGCCTTTCACTCCCTTTCCCACACTCCTATGGTCAAAGGCACCAGCTCCTCCAGCGTGATATCCCCAGGCTCCAGGTGCCTCCCATGTATTTCCACCACAGGGAGGGTTCTCAGGGAAGGGGCTTCCTTAAAATGCCCCAGGGAGAAGCTACAGCCCTGCAGCTGACCAGAGTCGCCCCTGTATTACCTTTCAGTCCAAACGTCCCCGAGATGGACGGCTGCTCCCCTGTAAATTTCTTAGGAGTTTTCTGTTTCCTTCCTGACTCAAAAGAGAGAAACAGAGAGAGAGATTTGGTCAAATAACTGTACTGAGGGGGGCCTCAGCAGTCCCAGGGCACGGGGTGGGCACACACTCCGTGTCAGGAGCGGATCACCTTGAGGAAGCCTTTACCACTGTGAAATACGGGGGCTGTCAAATGAAGCACCCACCCACCAAACAGTAACAGGACGCTGCTTCCCACCCCACAAAACCAGGGCAAATAACGGTGTCCAGGGCTAATTCAACAAGTGGAAGGGGTGGCTCTGTCTAGTGCCCAAAGCTGCGTGGTTTCCACAGCCTCAGCAGCTAAGGTGGCTGGTGGTGGCTCACTTTGGTGCCGCAAGCAGTGTAAACCCGTGCCACGATGGGGACAACCGTGGCCCTCCCTGCCAGCCCCGCAGTGCTAATGGACAGAGCTGGCCTCCTTGCCCTGTCCCAGTACTTCAGGAAAACGGGTTTGGCAGAACCACCCTGGTTTAAACTGCCACGCTCAGCGAGGACAGACAGGCTGATGTGGCAGCTTGCTATGCTGCAGGGAATTCAATCCTTTTCCAAACCTATAGGTCCTACAGAAATACCTCTGCCACAGCTGCAATCTGTTTTTAACTCTCAGTGGAACTCACTGTTGCAAGAAACCAGTGGGGCAAATGATCAGGATGTTGAAAAAAGGCTTGGATATATTCAAAGAGACACTCGCAGCAGCGCGGGCTCGAGCAGAGCCCCGTCCCTTCCCGAGGGACACCCCTCTCTGGGCTCCTCAACCAGCGTAGCCCCGGGCTCTAATCTTACTGTGCTTCATCCTCTCAGGGTCTTCCTCCTGCAGCGAGGCCTGGCTGCCCCCCTGCTGCGCGGTATCCTTGCCGCTCGAGGACTTCGCCGTGGGGGTGGCGGCTGCCATTGCCTCGGCCGCTGCGATCTGAAACTCCTTGCTCTCCCGGCTCTCCGCCGGGCACTCGCCATTCTCGGCGTGGTCCTGGGCCACGGCTTTTTCCGTCTTTGCCTGTTTGGGATGGATGGTGGGGCAAGCTGAACTCTCAGCAGCTCTAGGGCAAAGCACAGAGGGCTTGTTTAAAGAGGGGTTGTTAGACAAACGTCCTGACACCTCTCCCCCCTCGCCAGCCCAGATCATGGGAATGGAGGCGGGCACGTTCCCCTTCTCCCAGCCGTCCCTACGCCACCACCACACAGCCCAGCCACAGCCTGATACCTTTTCTTGCCACCGCTCTTCCCAATGGCCTTCGGCACTTTGTTTTCTGCTTTGCTGGTTGGCACTGGCCGGTCCAAGTGATTCCAGAGCCGATGCTTTTCTAGCTGGGTTTTGGAGGTGAAGGCGGCTTCGCAGTACGAGCACGAATAGGTCAGCTTCTCTGAGATCGCACCCTGTGCGGAGCAGGGAGAGACAGGTGGGCACGGACGTTAGACCACAAAAGGGACAGGCTTTTTCTGACACAGGCATAAACACAAATTGTGTGCAATACCCCTCTGCCCCTCCAAACAGTTACCAGTGGTCCATGATCCCCCCTGGCCAGACCTCACACTGAGCTGGAGGGACCCCGGTCCCTCCCGTACACACCTTGCACACTGTCCCTGTCCCATCTGTGCCCTCCCCATTTTAATTTCACGGTTTTCCTTGGGTTTAAGACCTGAGAGGGGCTTTACCCTGTAGGTGGTAGCGTAAGAGCTGGCCACTGGAAAGGACACAGAGCCCTCCGGTCTCCTTACCCCCTGGCAGCGCTGATAGTGGTACTTCAAGCCATAAATGCTGGGGAACTCCAGCCAGCAGCCTGAATTGGGACATTTCACCCTGGAGTGGGCTTTGAATTCGTCTTTCCACTGGTTCATCAGGGGGAGCTGGGAACAGGAGAGACAAGAGACACAGCTGAGCGAAGATCATTGTGTGTCCGGGTGCGTGCCGGTGCATCCCGAGGGGGCCGGGGGGGACAGATGGGACCTCCAATGGCTCCTGTCCACCCCTTCCCACCGCACAGCTGCGAAGCAGACCCCAGGGCTGTGTTTCAGCGCAGCGGTGCTCCCTCCTGCGAGAGGTGCTGGGATGGAGCTGCATGCTGCAGGCTCTACAGGCTGATGGTTCCTCCCGAGAATTTACCTTGCCGTGCCTCCCAGAGCGCACGCACGCTCCCAGCCAGGCTGGGGAATAAATCAGGCCAGAAGTCGCCCGGGTGATTTAACCACCCCACATTTCATCTAGTCAGTAAATCACCCCATGCCCATGCTCTCATGACAAACTGCTCTGTGTGGTGTCCGCGCTACCGTGCTGGAATTAAACTGCACAGCTCTGCGGGGAATAAATCACCCCTTTGCCAGTGCTGCCAGATCATTAGCCAAACCTGATGTGGCTGCGAGAGAATCCAGCTCATCTGGGAACGGTCCCGGGAAGGGGAGGCTGGGGTGGGGGGGTACTGTTCCCCACCAGGGTTTTGGAGGATGCTGGGTGCTGGCATGGAGGGGATTGAGGGGCCAAGATCTTGCCAAGTCCGAGACAAGGCTGCTCTGAAGATTAAACCACCGGGAAGGCAGGTTTAACCCCGGAGCGGGGCTGGCTGGAGCGCGCAGTGCGGCAAGACGCGGAGGGCAAGTCAGAGGGAGCGAGGCACGGAGGGCATCGGGGATCAGAGGGGTCTTACGGGGATGTCTTTCAGCGCCTGGTTCTCGGCCTTGGGTCGTCCTTTCTTCCTGCCTTCAGTTTTGTCACTGGTTGCATTTCCTGCAAACAGAAGCAGCGTACGTCACCCGCCGTCCGGACAGCCGTGCCGCAGGAGCCGCGGTCCCGGCAATCCCACTGCCCGGCCGGCTCCCTCGCTCCGCACAGGGTCTGCCTTGGCTCTGGGCTGCCGTGTCCCTGCCCTGAGCAGGACGGAGATTCCCCTTTGGAAGGCAATGCCAGCTCCTCTGCAATTCAGTGCACAGCCCCTACACCTGCAGATACCGGCACAGGAGATGGCTGCCTCTCCTGGTGTTTGCTGACCCCTCTCCTTTCATTTACACAGAGCAGTTTCAGCACAGCTGAGGCTTGCTTTGGAAAACCATCCTTCCACTTGGGTTGGAAGAAATCCTTCAGCAACTATGCTACTTCGCAAAAGAAATCCGCGTCTAGGTCAGCGCGCTGGGCCCTGGGCAGGCTGTCGAGCACAGAAATCCCCCATCCCCTTTGCAGCGCCAGCGTGGCCGGGCAGCCCCAGGGCTGCAGGAGGACGTGACGAGCACGCAGGGAGCAGCGGGGTCGGGGACGGCTGGGGGGGTGAGGACAGGGCAAGGCAGCGCTTGGAGGACTTGGGTGGGGAGGAGAAGCTGTGGGGACACCTTCACGAGGGGTCACGGCTCTGCCTGTGCTCAGAGCAGGCTCTTGGGGCATCCTGAGCATGAGCTGAGTGCCAGCGGGGCAGAAACGTGCCCAGTTCAACCAGAGACTGCAACCAGGGGAGACTACAAAGCCTCCGATGTTGCGCGATGGGGCACGCCAAATACAAGCACGTTAAACTGCCAAGCCCCAGGCCAGATACTTCGGCTCACAAGGGCAGCAAACTCCCCGATTTCACCTACTTCACACCCAAAATGGATTGAGCAAAGCGGTACAACCAACCCCACAACTTTCACCGGGGTTTGTATGCAGGGGCTGATGGCAGTTCACCAAATCAATCCACTTTCACATCCAACCTCTCGTCACTCCAAGCAGGAACAGAGCACCCTGGTCACCCCGCGGGTCTGGGGAGCCTCGGGAAGACCCCGCTCCCTTCGCCCAGCGCCGTCCCCCCACGGCTCTGCGCTCCCGGCAGGCCTTAAGCTGCATTTTGAGAGCTAACCTGTACTTTTAAGTGATGCTGGGAGTCAGTGTAACCCAAAGACGAACTGGACAGATGTCAGCGGGCAGCAGGAAATGCTGTGTACAGAAAACTGAGCCTGAGATCTGGGAGGGCTTAATGAATGGGACTGGGAATAAAAGCCATTTGCTATGAGAACAGAAACAAGCCAAAAAGCATCCTTGAGAAGGAAACCGCAGAACAGCTAGGAGAGGATAATTGAGGTCAAAAAAAAAAATCTAACACCCTTCTCTGCTGAAAATCAGGTAAGAGGAGGAGGCTGGAAGCCAAGCCGGCATTCCCTCCAGCTCCTGAGAAACCGGAGCTCAGCTCCTAGCCTGGCACTGGCTGTACTCAGAAGCCAATCCAGGATTTTTTTGGAACAAGGGAGAGAGATCAAATAGAAAGCCAACCAGTTACCTACAAAGGCACTGCCAAAGCCACACACTCTCTCCCTTTCCATGCCTTCTGCCCCAGCAGCCAGGGGTAAAATAGCAAACAAGACTGTCGGCTCATTTATTTCCAGTCCCATGAAGTCATGCCAGCTGGTTTGCTCCACTTTGACACCCATGAAAGCATCCCTTGGTGATGCAGCATCCTTTGGGAATCCCTCTAGCCCAAAAGGCCTCATCTGCAGGAGGTGGTGACCTTTATGGACTGTAAGAAAAAGTCCCTAAAAAGCCACTTACCTGCCTGCCCTGCAAGGCAGCCTCTAAGCTGTCCTGAAAACACCCTGTTCGGTTTGGACTCCTACCTGCCTGGCTGCTCCTGCCCCAAAACAGCTTGTGGCCCTAAGAAGCGGGGAGGATTTTGCCAGCTTGGCCCCAAAACCGTGCTAGTTCTGGTATAACTGTGCAGGGTTCATTTAAAACTCTCATAGTGCCCGTGAAGGACGCCTGTGCCTCGCAGCTGCCCTCTGCATTTTGCATTTTCTCCACTGCTCTTAGACCATGTGCTCAGGCTTTTTGTCCACGCTCGTGTAAGCGAGGGCCTCACCCTGCACGTGAAACGGAGCTACGTTCCTTGCACATCCTGGGACTGTGAGCTGCCAGTTTATCAAAACCCACCAAATTACACAGGATTTGCAGCAAAAGCTCACAACACTGCTGTTACCTCCTTATTGCTCTCCCTGTTTTCTGTTTTCTCTCATAAACTCTTCAAAATACTCCAAATCTGAGATAGCCCACAGCAGCACGTCCCCGTCCCTCCAGGCAGCGCTCCCTGAGACCCCAGCACGTCCAGGGCTGTGGCTCATGCAGATGCTCAGTGACAGCTCTCCTCTCCTTTTCACAACTTGCACAAGTTTCAAAACTTTCGGGGACGTTTCACGCCAAACAAGTGCACAAGAGCACCCAGCCCAGCCGCCCCTCAATGCCCTCGTTGACCAGCTGCTGGCTGGGGACAGCGATGACAGGGACAGGAGGAGCAGAAATCACATCTCCTCTTCCAACATCCCGCTCCCGGCTAGCACCCGCCGGCTCTGCTAAAACCTGGACTTTAAAGGGGCTCACAGGAGACACAAACCCCACGGCACTCGGTGTTACGGCCGGCACCGTGGCCGCACGCCCTCGCAGCAGGTTACCGCGGTCGTGTGCCGGCTCAGGCGGGTGGAAACGGCGCGCTCTTTAGAAACAGGGATGGCTTTGCCGATGGACTCCAGGCTTCTGTGGACCAAGACCTGGTGTGGAAAGGATGCTCCCTAGGCCAACCAGGCTGCTGCATCCGAGGGGGGCCAGCAAAGCGACTGCAGGAGAGGTCCCCGTCTCCCCAGTCCGCACCAAGCCTACTTCGCCCCAACAAAGTGAACCCCAGCAAACGTTTCCACCTCCAGCACTTTCCCAGCGAGAGCAACAAAATATCTTCATCACGGAGTGTCCTTCACTCCACTTCATCACTTTCAGTTCACCTAAACCTGAAGGAAGTGCTGAAAAAAACCAGGCTTTTCTACTTTTAAAGATGCTAATAAGATGTGGCACAGGGAAAAAACACTCTCCCGGACACAGGTACGTTCATACTGCGGACAGCCGGAGTTCATTCCCCTTATCAATAACCTACACTCCTCTGGCAGCAATTACGGCTTCAACCCCCTCAAGGGAAGAGCGGCATTTGGGAAACATTTAGGGCACACGTGAGGCCGCTGATTTTGGGTGCATGGTCTGAGGTACATCTCTGGGGTCCGACCCTCGCCCTGGGTGCAGGCAGCCTGCGGCATCCAGGGCTGCCGTTAGCAAGGCAAAGGCAGCGAGAGGCTCTCCGCGCCCGCAGAGGGGCTCTGCCCAGCATAAACAGACAGGAGAAAAATCTCCTCAGGCCTGGAGATTCCTGGATAGAGAAATCAGCTATCCATCAGAGCGACAGCCCTTAGCAAGCGGGTCCCCCGGGGCTCATACGCTCGCAAGCCTCCATCCCGGGGGCCGCGACACGGGAGACAGCAGATGCTCGGAACTCATTTAAGCCTTTCCGTTCTTTGATGTAACACTTAGCTACCAACAGGATAAACAGGCGGCAAGACACCCATCTCATTAAGCCAGACGCACGCCCCTCGAAAGGGAGAAGCCATCTCCATCCCTCCCCTCCTGTTCCCGGGGACCGGCTCTCTGCGGCTCCGAGGGTCCGGGGCTTTTTTGGCTCCTTGCCGGTGGGTCGAAGCGAGGAGCAGAGGCACGCTGAGACCCGATGCACCTGCACCCCCTCGTTTTGGCAGCTGCTCCCCAACCCCTGGGCTCATCCCTTCCACCCCATCCACCTCCACAAAAAGGAAAACCCAGCTCCTTACCGAGCTTGGGCAGCTCTGCCGGCGGGTTTATCCTTGTCTCCGTCCTGCTTTCTTTGCTGGCAGCGGGTTTGTTAGAGCCTGCAGTTTTCCTTCCACCTTTACAGGTATAGGAATCCGCCATCTCTGAAAGAAGCAGAAGAGGCGTTAAAATTCACTCCTCGGAGCCGGGAGCAACACATGCTGAAAGCAAGGAGGGCTGCTGGGGAGGGAGGGAAATTGGAAAATTATCACGCAGCTTAAAGGTCCCCACAAAGAGAAGAAAAGGGACGCGGTTCCGAGCGTTTGTTCTACGGTCGAGCAACGCCACAGACGTGGCTGAAAAGCTGCTCTCATTGTGGGTAGGTCTGCCCTCCACATATAACAGCAAAGACTTTATTAAAAATTATGGGCTGACTTTGCTCAGAGAAGTAGCGAATAAATGGCTTTTCCTCTTCGTTTATTTCTCTGCTTTCATTTAAGACACCAAAAGAAAAAAAAAAAATAGTGAGTTTTAACGAACAGATGTAGTGATAAATTTCCAATTTTCCTTATTAATGGGGAACTGTTATAAACTGAGAATTGTTAATGTTATCTGAATTTTCCGTATTAATAATTCAATTTGGCTTCTCTATAAATAATGAACGTCGGGAATTATCGCAGAAGGCCCAATCTCGCTCCCAACGGAAGCGGGCAGCAGGACACCCCTCCGCTCCGGCGGTGCCAGGACGAAGCCCGCGGCGCGGCCGGCTCTCCCCGGGTTGGATTCAAGTGCTTCCTCCCCTCCCGAAAGCACAAGCAAAGACACGGCTGAGGACGGGGACTGCGTCAGGAGTACGGCCCCGGGGGATAGGAGTCCTCCGGGCCTCCAAAACGAGAGGATCAAGCCCTTGGGAGGCGATTCCCCGGACGACCACAGCCTTGAGACCTTGGTCAGGACGCGATGCTGATGCTCAGCCAGGCGCCGGCAGCGCGATTAAGGAAAGTGCCAACCGGCGCCTTCTTCACCTTTGCTCAACACCTCTCCCCCACGCACGGGTTTTTTTAACGCACAGATTTGACTCATCATCCCCCAGTTCCTCCCGCAAGGTCATGTTTGCATCGTTTAACTCAACAGAGTTGATGCCCCGAGCATCCAGACTCATCCAGCCCGTCCTCATGCCCAGAGGAACGGCGGAGATCAGGGGAGCATCTCCCGTGTGCCCGGATTGCCGGCCATGCCATCAACACGAGGGACCAACAGTCCTTTCCGAGGTGCTCCTGGGGACTTTCTGCCCGGGAATAGGCACTGCGCATCCTGTGCGGCCCAGATGCTCCGAGAAGGGCTGGCAAAAGCTTCCGGCACGTGTTGGGCTGCTGACACATCTGTGGTTGTTTGCACGGATGCAAAGGTTAATCGGATCAAGTGCGAAATTCCAGCCTTGGCAACAGGTTCTCTGGCATTTGGTGCTGAACACGGGGATCATTTATTCGGCTAATTTGGGCTCTTTTGGTGGGAGACCTGGGTAGGAGCCGCAGCCTGACTGCCAGTGGCTCCTTCCCGGGGACGGCTGGTCTCCGGAGCAGGCACAGAGAAGGGTCCCGGCGGCCCCGTCCCAAATCCCAGCTCCACTCTCACCCACGTGGGCACTGCTACTGTCCCCAATCCTCCGGGGACGAACATGCCAGTCCCCTTCCTTCCCGGGCTGCCTCCTGGCACCTCCGCTCCTCTCAGCGACCCTCAGTCAAGTTGCTCGAAGAAAAAAGGGAAAACAAAAAGAAAAGATTGACGAAAAGACCAGCGAACTGCAAGCTGAAGACGACACAATCTCCGTGCTTACAACGGGGTAAAAACCAAGGGGAAACCCACGCAGCTGACGCATTTATCCAACCTGGGCGAGTGCCGAAACGCAACCGTGCCACGGCTTCGCCCCTTGGGCCGGGCACACGTCCCGGCGGGAGAGGGGAGGGAGGGCGAGCGCCGGGGCGAAGGCTGAGCAGGACCCCGAGCGGCGAGAAGCCCCGGCGCGGGCAGGCAGGGCTGCCGTCGGACGGGCGACACACCGCAAAACCCACCGCGTCCGCCTCGCTGGGCGGCTCGAGGATGACTCGCAAAGCGCGACACGCAGGGCAGGCCCCGGCGATGGCCGAGGTGCTCACCCTCCTGCACCCCGCGGCAGCGCACACCAAAACCACGGGAGCCGGGGCAGTGCTGAGCATCACCCCCCCGATGCTCCCTTCCCAAAACCCTGCGCTTCTCGTCCCCCTTAACGCATCTGTCCCCTCAAAGGGATCCTTTCTGGCCAGTTTAGGAGGTTTTGAATATCTTTTGTTTTTCCACACCAAATACTTCTTTGAATTTCCCCCCCCCCCCCCCCCTTCTTATTTTTTGGCTAAATGAAAAATAAAAATCCCATAAACCACTTAGCGAGAGCCAAACTCCACTCCCTGGCCACTGATACAACCCCAGGGATCCCAGAGGAATTGCCCCAGAGCCAGAGAGCAGAAATCAGCCCATTGTATTTTTTCTGTAATGTCCAAACCTCTCACTCGTTTTTGAGTAACGCATGCTGAAACTGGGCAACAGCCTGCGCCCTTCCACGCTTTCGTTACGTTTTTGGTGAAAACCCTTTTGCAACTGGCAACGGGAGGAGAAGATATCGGCTGCCTGCGAGCGGGGCGAGGATGTGGCATGGGAAGGTCGGGGCTGGCAGCGGCTTTGCCAACGAAACCTCCTGCTCTTTTTAGGTAACTTTTTAGAAGTTCGTGGCAGCATTTTTGAAGCATCCCTCTCCAGCTCCGGGGGGGGGAAAAAAAAAAAAAAGCCCGTGTCCACACAGGAGCCAGCGCGGGATGAGCGGAGGCCAAGCCGGCAATGCTGGGAACGGGGGTGAGGAACAAACCCGTGGCTGTGGGAAGGGGGGAGCAAAGCCTGGGGACCCACCACACGCTCCCGAGCCTCCGGCAGCCCCGCACCGCCGGCACGGCCACGCGCTCCTCCACTGGGTTTGACAAGGGACGGCAACGTCCCCGCTGCTCACCGCCCCGACAGGCTCCTTCCCTCCATGGCAGACCCCTTCTGCGGAGCTGTCAGGCTCTGCAGGCCGGGCACAGCCCTGAAACTGGGCATGAACTGGAAAAAGGGAAATAATTCCAAGTAAAAGTGCCCGTTCGTGACCTTGGATCGTGTCCGCAGGAGCATGCACGCAGCCAAGGATGGCTGCTACCCTCCTGGTGCCCAGACATCCTTACGGCTACAAGGGGCAAAGTCACCCGTGGGTCCTGACCACAAATTCTCCTGCCAGGACTCCCATCCCGGTCCCATTGCTACGGATGCACCGTGCCGCGCGCCAACCGGCCCGGTTCCCCGTCGATCCGCTCCACTTATCATTAATAATTTACCAACGGCTCTAGATGCAGGCAATGCCAAAAAGGCAAGCGAGCTGCCCGCCCCGGCCCACGGCGCCCTGGCACAAGCCGCGTGCCAGGCAGGATGCCGGCAGAGGCGCGACGAGGCCGATGCGGATGACGGACGCCAAAGAGCGCTGCCGTCTCCGTCGCTGCCGGAGGAGCCCCGCTCCCTCCCACGGACTCGAGGCCGTGTGCTGGGAGAAACTTCCCGGGAATAAAGACGAGGAAGCGGCTGGAGAGGCTTCCTCGGGAGGGAGCGGGATTGCGCTTGCCGGAGGTTTCCCCGAGAGGGACCCACGTGGTGGGTGAAGCCCTGCGAGCCGGTGACCGGGTGGCTCTGCAGGCACGTGGTGCGGACCCTCGCCGTTGCCCGCGGGCTCTTGCCGTCGCCCGCGGACCCTCGCCGTTGCCCGCGGGCTCTTGCCGTCGCCCGCGGACCCTCGCCGTCGCCCGCGGACCCTCGCCGTCGCCCACGGGCTCTTGCTGCCGCCCGTGGGCCCTTGCCGTCGCCCACGGGTCCTCGCCGTCGCCCGTGCCGAGCGAAGCCCGGCGGCTGCTCCCGGCGAGGCTCTCCTGGAGGGAACAACTCACCCCGCGGCGCGAAGCCGCCGTGCTCCCGCCGAAGGGCTCTCCGGGGGCGCGGGCGAGGATTTTTGACGGCGTAAAGTTTCTGTTCGAAGCACGTTGGCGAGTCCCTGCCCTCCGGCCCGTCCCCAGGCACAAAAGCAAAGGGGAAAAACACCCGGAAACCGCCCGGCAGGCGACGAGACCTCGCCGCGACGAGGTGGGGACCGCGCTGTCCCCCGGGCATCCCCGGGGCCGGCGGACACGGCGACGGTCGCCCTGCCCGCTGCCCTGCCGCCCCCCCCCGGCCCCGGCCCCGCCGCCCCGGCCCCGCCGCCGTCCCCCCCGCGCTGTCACCCCCGCTCCCGCCCGCCGCCGCGCTGCCAGGGCCGCCCCGGGCCTGCGCCGCCCCGGGGCCTGAGCGGCGGCCGCCCCGCGGCCTGCCCGCCTCCCCGGGCCCGGCCGCCCCATCCCCGGGGCCCCGGCGGCGCAGGGCCCGGCCCCGGCCGCGCCGGCGGGAGGGGGAAGAGCGAGCGGCAAAATGGCGACGCGGCGGCGGGCGGAGCGCAGCCGGGGGGCGCGGGGGGTTCCCCGGCGCGGCGGAGCCGGGGGCTGCCGGCGGGGCCGGGCCGCGGCTCGGTGCTTACCTCGGCGGGGCCGGGCCGCGGTGCGGGGCGCGCAGGGCCGGCCACCCCCCCCGGCCGGCGAGGCGGTGCCGCCCGCCGCCCCCGGCTGCGGGCCGCGGTGCGGGGCTCCCCGGCGCGCCCACACCCGCGGCGGCGCCGCGCTCCGCTGCCGCGCTCCCGCCCGCCGCCGCGGCTCATGCGCGCTCCCCGGCCCGCCCCGCCCGGCCCGGCCCGGCCCGCCCCGCGCCACCGGCTCCGCGCCGGCCCCGCCGATCTCGCGTGGCTCCGCCGACGGGGCCGGGGCCGGGGCCGGGGCCGGGGCTGGGGCTGGGGCCGGGCGGGGAGGGCGGGGGCGCCGCCCCGGGAGGGCGGGACCGGGCAGCGCCCCCCGGCCCGGCCCGGCTGGACCCGGCCCGGGCAGGTGCGGGCAGGGCCGGGCCGGGCCGGGCCGGGCAGGGCAGGGCAGGGCAGGGCAGGGCAGGGCCGGGCCGGGCAGGGCAGGGCAGGGCAGGGCAGGGCAGGGCAGGGCCGGGCAGCCCTCCCGCCTGCTCCCCAAACCCGGCCAGGGTGCAGGCAGGGTGCTCTGCTGTCATCGTCCCCTCCAGGGTGCCCTGCCCATTATCCTGCCCTCCAGGGTGCAGGCAGGGTGCTCTGCCTGTCATCCTCTTCTCCAGGGTTCTCTGCCCATTATCCTGCCCTCCAGGGTGCAGGCAGGGTGCTCTGCCTGTCATCCTTCCCTCCAGGGTTCTCTGCCCATTATCCTGCCCTCCAGGGTGCAGGCAGGGTGCTCTGCCTGTCATCCTCTTCTCCAGGGTTCTCTGCCCATTATCCTGCCTTCCAGGGTGCAGGCAGGGTGCTCTGCCTGTCATCCTCTTCTCCAGGGTTCTCTGCCCATTATCCTGCCCTCCAGGGTGCAGGCAGGGTGCTCTGCCTGTCATCCTCTTCTCCAGGGTTCCCTGCCCATTATCCTGCCTTCCAGGGTGCAGGCAGGGTGCTCTGCCTGTCATCCTCTTCTCCAGGGTTCTCTGCCCATTATCCTGCCCTCCAGGGTGCAGGCAGGGTGCTCTGCCTGTCATCCTTCCCTCCAGGGTTCCCTGCCCATTATCCTGCCCTCCAGGGTGCAGGCAGGGTGCTCTGCCTGTCATCCTCTTCTCCAGGGTTCCCTGCCCATTATCCTGCCCTCCAGGGTGCAGGCAGGGTGCTCTGCCTGTCATCCTCTTCTCCAGGGTTCCCTGCCCATTATCCTGCCTTCCAGGGTGCAGGCAGGGTGCTCTGCCTGTCATCCTCTTCTCCAGGGTTCTCTGCCCATTATCCTGCCTTCCAGGGTGCAGGCAGGGTGCTCTGCCTGTCATCCTTCCCTCCAGGGTTCCCTGCCCATTATCCTGCCCTCCAGGGTGCAGGCAGGGTGCTCTGCCTGTCATCCTCTTCTCCAGGGTTCCCTGCCCATTATCCTGCCCTCCAGGGTGCAGGCAGGGTGCTCTGCCTGTCATCCTTCCCCCCAGGGTTCCCTGCCCATTATCCTGCCTTCCAGGGTGCAGGCAGGGTGCTCTGCCTGTCATCCTTCCCCCCAGGGTTCCCTGCCCATTATCCTGCCCTCCAGGGTGCAGGCAGGGTGCTCTGCCTGTCATCCTCTTCTCCAGGGTTCCCTGCCCATTATCCTGCCCTCCAGGGTGCCCTGCCCCATCATTCTCCCTTCCAGGGTGCAGGCAGGGTGCCCTGCCCATCCATCCCTCCTCTAAGCCCGGGGTGCAGGCAGCTGGAAGGAGGCTCCGGATCTCCTTGTGCAGCTACACCGGCTCCCGGCGATGAGGCTGGGTGCGAGGCCGGCGCGGTGCCTGCGGGATGGTCCGGTTTTCCCGTCTCCCGGGCTCAGGGTGTCACCCCTGCAGAGCCAGTGGTAGCCAGGGCAGAGCCAGCCTCAGCTACTGGGAATGCACAGCCGTGCCGGGATCAGCACCAGTGGCCACAGCTGCCTAGAAATTAGGGAAAACCAAATTTTGCTACGTGAGAGCAAAACCCAGAGCGACCGTCGCCGTTGGGGCCACCGTGCAGCACCATCGCCGGCGCGTGGCTCATGCGATGCTGCCGGGAATCGGGAGGCCCCATGGCACAGCCGCACAAAATCGAAGCGAAACAAAACCCAACCCGACTTGGGAGTTTCCCTGCGGTTCCCCTCTTTGTCTCCATTGTGGGGAAAGCGCTTAATTAATATCTGCGGAGAGCAGGGAAAGCTTTGTGTAATTGCTAGGTATTATTGTCGGAGGAGCGGAGGGCGATCAGCGGGGTGGGAGGGACAGGCACAGCCCACCTTCTTTGTACAAAATGAGGCATATCCGAGGCAGCTTTGCTTCCCAGCCAACGCGCTGCCCGCCAGGAGAGCTGTTAACCTGCAGCAGGCAGGAAAGCAGCTGCCTGTTAGGGCTGTCAGGCAGCTTCACCTGCCCGCTGGGACCAGGCAGCATCTTCAGCACCTTCAAAGTCTCCTCCTCGCTCTAAGGCTGCAAACGCTGCCCAGTCGCCTTCGCCCGTCCCCGCAGCATCCTGACGGCCACCCCGGGCACGTGTGCCGGTGGGGAACGTGCACGTGTATGCACATTTGCGTGCAGAAGTGCCACCGCATTAATCTTCTGCATCTGCAAAGCACAGTTTTGCATCTTGAGGAGCGGGGTGAGGTGGAGAGGGAGACGCCGGGGAGTCTGGCCACCTGGGAGGTTATACAGAGGTTTGGAGAGCGGCCGGCCGCGGGCTGGTTGAGGTACAGAAACTCTGGAATAATGCAATATAAAGGCAGCCACAGTTGCTATTTCCAGGCCCCGCTGAGCGGAGGGGAGGGGGCCAAGGAATGGACTTGAAAAGAACAGCAAATGTAGAGCAGATGCTGAGGAGCGCTTTGTTTCACGCGCAGAGTCGTACTGGTGTGGAAGAGCCTTGCTGGGAAGGGCAGGAGGAGGAAGAGGAGGAGGAGGAGGAAGAGTAGTGGCAGGGGCAGTGGTGCTGCCTTTCTCCGCGTGCTTGCAGGAAACCATCGCGCCTCCTCTTGCATCCTGGCTTCGTCGCAGAGCGGGTCGTGGGCGAGAGCTTGTCCTCGCAGACCGGCGCAATGCCGTGGGCGGGATGGGACCGCGCGTGCCGAGCGGCGATTCCCCGGTGCTCTGGCCCCTGGGTCAGCGTTCCCACCGTTCCCACCGTGCACGGCAGGAGGAGGCAGAGGAGAGGCAGCCCGGCAGACGCCTGCGGCCATAAATGCCTCAGAAGGTGCTTGGCAGCAGGGGATGAAGCAGTCCAAGCCGTTGAGCATGTAAATTAAACTGATACGGACCCCAGGAAGAGGAGAGGGAGTGGAAAAACAATTATACCGCCAGGATCAGACAAATCTTGGTGTGGAGACCGTCTCACTGGGCTTCCGACGCAGGACATTACGTTTTGTGCGGCCACTCCTTCGCATCGGCTCTGCCCCGTTCCTCCATCAGGCAGAGGCTGCAGGCAGCGGTGCAGGCAGGGCGGGAGGCTCTGCCTTCTTGAGAGGGCAGGGAAAATTCAGGTTTATTTAAAGCAGCTTTTGCCGGGGCTGGCAACCCTGCCCTTGTTCCCCCGCGATGGGCAGGGGTGAAACGAGGTGACCCAGCGGGGTGTCACCCGGGACGAGCCCCCACGTGCCTTCCGTCCTCTCGCTCAGCGAGGACAGATGAGTGTGACCGAGGGGCCAGATCCCTGTGGCTCCGCTGCCCCCAGGGAGGCACAGAGTGGGCTCCATATCCCCCTGGGGACCCCGGCCCTCTCGAATCATCCGCTGCTGCCATCAGAGTGGTCCCCGGCCGGGCCGTGTGTGCAGCGAGGTGCTGCCATCCTACGTGCGCTCCCGACATCGCTTCTCCGGCCTCTTGTGCCGGTGCCGAGCACGTCTCCCCGGAGCAGCCCTGGGCCTCCCCACAGATGCCGGGATGCAGCCAGCGCGGTGACCCCCACCCGTGACCCAGCATCCATCTCGGGTGCCGCTGGCAAGGGTCAGTTCTGGCTTGTAAAGGCACCTGGGCAAGAGTTAAAAACACCAGAAATGAGGAAAAAACCCTCTTACAGGAAAGGTAGGAGATAATTTGATTTTCTGGCTGCAGATCCTCCTGGGGCTGTTGCGACCTGAAGCCAGGACCATGCCCCTCGCCCAGATCGGGGCACTTAGACGGCGAGTAACTTTAAAACATATATTAACCCGACCGGCTGCAGCGGCGCCTTTCAAACCGTTAATGTTATTAGAATAAAATGGATGCTGGGTTTGCAGAGCCTCTTCCACACGCCGCTGGCTCTGGAGACGTCTCAAAAACTCCTGCTAACTGCTGCACACGCGGGGCTGTGCGGGGCCAGCACCAGCATCTCTGCTGGGGTTGGGGGGGGGGGCGGCGGTGGGATGCTCAGTGCATGGGACTGGGAGGGACTGGGAGGGACTGGGAGGGACTGGGAGCCCAGACTTCAGCCCAGGTCTGAGCCTCATGCACCAGGCGCAAAGAGAGGCGAGGGAAAGGGCAAGATTTTGATGCCCCGATCCAGGGTGGGAGACCTGACACTTCCACCTCTGCCAGGGCTTTATCCTGGGATCGCAGCTGGGTCCGGAGCCTGCAAACGCGCTCAGCGGCTGCTCCGTCCCCTATTATCCTCGGAGAAGGGGGGACAAAGCCCCTCGGATCGGCTCTGCGCTCCCGCGTCCGCAGGACGGGCTGCGCGGTGGCTGTTTTGGCTGAAGCAGAGCGATCCCAGAACAAAGAGAGAATCGCGGCTGGTTTGTGAAGCAGCATCCGGGCCAGCCCCAGCCCTCCTCCCCGGCACGCTGGCTCCGCAGCCCGGGCCTCTGATTGGAAACTGGAGCCCGCGATGCCTGTGCGAGCCATGAATTATGCTGATGGCTTTTTTGATTATTTTTTTTTTCTCCCCTCCCTGTGCTTGAATGCACTCAGCAAATATAAGCAAAAGGGAAAAAAAAAAAAAAAAAACCACCACGACAGAGTGAGAGAAAATCCTAACATTTAATTTTAGACATGGCGAGAAAGCAAAATGGCTGCAGTGCAAAGAGGGAAGGTTAACAGAGAAAACCCTCCTGCCTGCAGAGAGAAACGAAGCTGCCAGCAGCCCTGAGGCTGCTATTTATTATTTACAGGGTTGTATTGGTGTGGGGGGCATCTTCCGCAGGGAACCAGCCCCAAGCCGGGGGGGGCAGGTCCCTGGGGCACCCACAGCCCCACCGAGGGCAACAGGGAGATGCAGGGGTGCGGGACAGGACTTGGGGACTGTGGGCTTGCTGATGAAGCTGCATGGCTGCAAAACCCCCAAATCCCCCTGGTTTTAAAGAAACGCATCCTCTGATGGGAAGCAAAGTGGCTCATTTTGGTTTGGGGGGGTGTGAAGGTTTTTATTGGAGCCCCCCTGCTAACAGCCCTTGCAAACACGCAGCCTGGAAATGTTGCGTCAAAACCAAGCCTGAAACTTTCCGTTCCAAAAATGCCCAAGTGAAATGCTGCGAGTATTTCAACCTGTTTCCGCAGGGCTTGTTTTCCCAGCAAAGCCACTCGTGCATCCAGGCTGGGGAACAGCACTGGTCAACCCAAAGGATATTAATTTCGGGACAAATTATTTATCTCAGCCCCGCTGCCTGCCCTGGGCTGAGTTTCAAGCGGTCACCGCTGCCCGGCGGGGCTGCCCTGCTCCTGCCGCTTGCTGCCCGCGCTGCCTGCCCTCCCTTGGGTCATCACTTGGGAATTCCCAGCCTGCAAATGCCATCTCCCCCTTCCTCCAGCCCTGCCAGACCCCCGGCCCTGCACCGGGCTGTCCCGTGTGCCGCCAAGCCCGGTGTGAACGGCCGCGGACCTGCTGCAACCCTGCCTGGGTGCTGCCGGCTCCCGGCGTTGCTGCGAGCGTGGCACTGGCCCGGTGAAAGCGGCAGCTCTGCAGCCGTGCCTGCACCCACCGCTGTCCATCCTTCCCGGATCGTGCCCGCCCGACCTGGGAGCATTCCTGGCTCTGGGGAGGCAGGGCGCCCGGCGGGCATCCAGGAGCTGAGAATGAGGACCCAAAAATGAAGGAAGTAATATAGGGGGAAAAAAAATGAAATGAAGCAATTATCCCTGCTCCGATACTTTCTAATTAAGGGAACTGTCACCCTTATTAAGAGGCCATTAATTCATTGTCATAAGTCACCACCAGAGTGCAAGTACCAAAAATGTGCCTGGGCCATCGGGACCGGAGCAGCATCCCCTCCTCCTCCTCCCCGTGCCACAGGCTCCAGCTCTTTGAGGCCACGGGGCTGCTCCCAGATTTCCGCAAGCCGTGCCCCGCTCCCCGCACCACGGCCGGCGCTTTAGGAAGCCGTAAGCTCTGTGGCGGTGCTCAGCCTGTCCTGGGCAGGGATGAGCCCATCCATCTCCACCTGCATCCCTCTGCCCGCATGCTCTGCCCTGCGCGGTCCGAATGCATTTGGGGTGCAAAGGATGCGGCGATTTCGCGGCAGAGTTCAGCTCTCGGCCGCTCTGGGGGAACCAAACGTGCAAAGAGTTGCCAAAATATCCCCAGCCCTGTGGTTAAGGCCAGCGTTTCCCCCAGCATCACCTCCTGCTAATAGCCAGCTCCGTCTCCGGCAGCCTCTCATTACGCATTCTGCATGGAGGGCCCCGCATCAGCTTAATTAACAAGGTAAGAAAGACAGGACCTTTGAGGAAATCTTAATTATATTATCCATCTCACCCTGAGTGGCACCTGATCCATCCCAACACTGTTCTCAAGTTCATTAGCAATGAATCAAGATCGATTAGTCCTGGGCGTGCAGCGAGGACATGCTGGGGCAGAAGGCTTCTTGCCGAGATTGCTACGAGGCCCCGCGTGTCCCCAAACCCCATCTTGTCCTCCGGCACCGGGCAGCCGGGATGGGGACCGGGGCTCCGGGAGAAGGCAGCTGGAGGTTTGCCAGCGCCGGGATGCGGCTGCCGGAGCATCCCAGGAGCAGCTGTTTCGCTGTCTGCCCCAGCTCGCGCGTGCCCGAGATGCTCTGATTTATTCCAGCACCTGCACCCCGCTCTCCTTTCCCGGGGCTTATGTGGCCCCGACACGTGGCAAGTGCCACCAGCGACGGGGATTCCTCCTTTTTTCTTCCCTGCCATCCCGCTGCGATGCATTCAGGTGCCCGCAGGTCTCCAGCGCAAGAAACTTCGTAAGGAGCTGCCTGAGAGCACCCAAAAAGGCAATGATTCGAGGTGGCTTGTAATCCCCCGTGGACACCTGATGGGAGGACAGGCTCCTAATTAGATCAAGCGCGTAATCTGCCGGGGACTGGTGGTCAGATTCAAACTGGCCTCGGTTCAGCAGAGCCCGTGGCAGGCGCTGCCATCCCTCTCTGCTCAGCAAATCGTGTCCTCGAACCCCGCGCAGCCAGGGAAATCGCAGGCTCTGTTCACAGCCGAGCCTGAATGTCAATGCTGGGGGAACGGGGATCGTTTCCTGAATCAGAGCCGCAATCAGCAGCGTTTCAGAGCTGGAGGTATCTGTATCATCAAGCCGGGCTCAGTAATTACTTGGACAAATTAGGCATACATTTTCTATGTGCAACTGTGTTGGCACTTTTTTTTTTCCCTGCTTGAAAACCTTGCTAGAATCTGCAAACTGCCTCTACCACTGGGAAGGGATTGCTGGATTTTTCCTTTATAGGACAAGAAGATGCTGGCCATAATTTCTGATGCCAGCAGTGCGTTGTCCTGCTTATTGCAAAAAATCACCATGAGCAGAAAAAGTTAATCAGAGACAGCAACGCTGCGTGCTCTCTGATAGCTGCTGTCGCCTGCCCCTTCGCCCCGGTGCCGCTGCCTGCATCCTCCTGCCTGCTGCCCGCGATTGATCTATGCTTGCTGGTGTTTTCTGTTTAATTGTTGTCTGGTTTGAATATTGCATGAATCTGTGCCTGATTCATCTGCGCTTCATTGTCGGCTGCTGTTTGTTTTAGGGCAATGCCTGAAATACCACTGGCAGATAAGTGCTAGGCAAATCTAAGGTATTTTTCTTGCTCAGCAAAAGCTGAGGAGTGACCGAGCTGTCCCTCGGTCCGGAAAGGAGCCGGAGCACCCACATCCCTCCAGCACCCGGGGGGTCCCAGTGCAGCACCCGCCGGCCCAGGTGCTGGCTCAGGAGCCCGTGGGGAGCACGGTGCCACCATCCAGACGGATTTTGCTGCGTACCCAGAGCCGCTGGCAGCAAAGCCGTGCTCGGGGCTGCTCCAGAGGTGTCCCTGCTGCCCCGGGCAGAGTCTGGCCCTGGGAGCCCCGCGGATGATGGCACCAGATGCTGGTCCAGAGCCGGAGCAGTGGTCCAGAGCCGGAGCAGTGGTCCAGAGCCAGCCTGGAAGGATGCTCTGTTCTCACCATCACCATGGGATGAAGGCGCAGCCGGCACAGACCCCGCTGGGGCAGGGGGCTGGGGGGCAGGACAGCACCCTCCCTCCCGCCCGCCCCATCAACGCTGGTTCACCCGGCGCCTCCAGCCCTGTCCTGCCAGGGCTCAGCAAGCCCAGGGGGGTCTCAGGGGGACACCCCAACAGGGCCGTGCTTCGGGCTCCGGCCGAGTGCGCTGCTGGGGTTTCTGCTTTCCTCTGTGCCTCCTTTCTTCTGTGCAGATGAGGAGCCGGAGGGAGCTGGAGCCCAGCCCGGCACAGGTGGACACGGCACACGGCGGGGGCCCATGGCCACGCACGCCCTCCGGAGCGGAGCAAGGGGCTGCCAGGCTTTGGGGCAGGACCTGGGGGGGACACCCTGCCCTTTGCAGGGGGGTCGGGGCAGCCCCAGCACCTCTCCGTGCATCCCAGCTGCATTGCAAGCAAAACCAGCAGCAACCTGCTGCGTGAGCACAGCCCGGAGCCGGAGCCTGGAGAAGCCATTTCTCCCCTCCGCAGCTCCGAAGCTCTGGAGAGAAGCTCAGCATCTCCCTCTAACGATGCGCCTCACCCGCAGCCGGACACCCAGCAGTCTGCTCTCGGGGGTGCTGCCTGCTCCCCGGCCACCCCGCAGCCCCACGTCCCCCGCCACCGCTCCTGCTGTCCCATGGCACCCACCCCCCCTTCCCCAGCACCCACCGCTGCGGCAGAAACGAAACCCACAGAGAGGGGGAATCAACCCGGCTCTTGGCCACGGGTTCTCTTGCTTGGCTTTTATTTAGCTCTCATCTGTCCAGGATTGAAAATTTAATAGTTTCCTACACGGCTGCATCAGGAGGGGATGGGGCCGCATCCTGCACGGGGCTCTGGTCTCCACGTAAGGGGGTAACAAGGAGCAAACGTGGACCCTGCACCGGCCGGAATGGGTGCGTGGCTCCATCGCGGCCGTCGGTGCAGAGCCCACGGCTGGGAGCGCCGCTGCTGCAGAGGACGTTATTTTTTCCCTGGTTGTTTCCTTTCCTTTTCTTAAAATTCAATAAATTCTCCCAGCTTTCTTGCTCGTGAGGTTCTAGCGAGGTGAGAAGAGCCAATTTTGCTGCATTTTTGAAAAGGTCAGCATGGGCAGAGGAGGAAATTCCGATTTCTGTGTCCTGGAGGGGCTGGGGGCTGCGCGCAGCGTAGCCCCAAAGCCGTTTCCCTGCAGGCGGAGCCGGGGGGTCACAGCCTCCCCTTAACCCCCCCCAGCAAAGCTCAAACGGGAATTACCCGCTGGCCAGCTCCGGCCGAGCCGATGGAC
The DNA here is from genome assembly GCF_030463565.1 of Pelecanus crispus. NCBI lineage: Eukaryota > Metazoa > Chordata > Aves > Pelecaniformes > Pelecanidae > Pelecanus > Pelecanus crispus. Next base: position 2,059,846 of record NC_134656.1, read on the forward strand.
GCAGAGAGGGGAGAGAGCAGCTGCCACGGTCTGGGTCGCTCCGTTGCAGGCAGAGACCAGGCGATGCCTTTCTCTGAGTTGGAGGAAATTTGGATTTGGGAAATTTGGATGAAATTTGGATTTGGGAAATTTGGAGTCTTTGCCTTCAACCCAGCACCAAACCCTTCCTCTGAGGGTGACAGATGTGAGTTATAAACTCCTTTGGCAACGCTGGTGTCGTGGGAATCGCGCTGGTGCAGGAGAGAGAATTCACCTGCTTGGATCCGAGTACCATTTGGTGAATCCGTCGCCCAAACCAAAACAGTTTGAGAATGAGATTTTGTTTCTGAGACCTTTCCATCACCTGGGCCTTGTACAACCCCGCCCTGGGACCCAGCGTGGCCACTGCTGCCGGATCCCGAGGATGCTCCGTGCATCCCGCATCCCCACGCCCCGCCATGTCCTTCCCCGAGCCCTGAGCCAGGCGCTGGTTGGAAACCCCTGCCCAGCCCCCGTCGGCACTCGGGGGTCTGAGCCCTGGGGGGTTCCTGCCCTCCAAATCCTGGTGGCAAATCCCTGGGGTTTGCATCTCCTCCTGCCCCACCAACTCCTTGAGACCACTTGGAGGGCTCTGGGCACAGCTTTCCTCGGGGATTTCAGTGGGGAGACAAAATCCTTTGGGGGCAATCACTGTTTTTGCTAGCTGTGGGCAAACAGCTCATTTTCAGCTCCTCTTCAGCTTCCTCTGTTCAGCCTGGAGAAGAGGAGGCTGAGGGGAGCCCTGATCGCTCTCTGCAGCTCCTGACAGGAGGGGGCAGGGAGGGGGTGTTGGGCTCTTCTCCCAAGTAACCAGCGATAGGACAAGAGGAAATGGGCTCAAGCTGCGTCAGGGGAGGTTTAGATTGGATATTGGGAGAAATTTCTTCACGGAAAGGGTGGTCAGGCATTGGAACAGGCTGCCCAGAGAGGTGGGGGAGTCCCCGTCCCTGGAAGTGTTCAAAAAACGGGCAGAGGTGGCACTTTGGGGACATGGTTTAGTGGGCATGGGGGTGTTGGGTTGATGGTTGGGCTGATGATCTTAGGGGTCCTTTCCAACCTTAATGATTCCTAGTTTGTACTTTCATTAAAAAATAATCCAGCCACCAAGCCAGGAAAGATGAAATTAATTATTACTCTCCCCTTAATTGGTTTAGCGAAGGACTTGGCAGTGTTAGGTGAATGGTTGGACGGGATGATCTTAAAGGTCTTTTCCAACCTAAACGAGTCTATGATTCCATGATTCTATGATTCAATCCCACCCCTGTGGAAATCTCCCAGCTCCTTCACTGAGGAGCAGCATCACCGTGATGGGGCAGGGATGGGGCAGGGATGGACAGGGATGGGGCAGGGACGGGGCAGGGATGGGGAGGGATGGGCAGGGATGGGGCAGGGACAGGGCAGGATGGGGCAGGGATGGACAGGGACGGGGCAGGGATGGGGCAGGGATGGGGCAGGGATGGAGCAGGGATTGGGCAGGGATGGGGCAGGGATGGGGCAGGGATGGGGCAGGGATGGAGCAGGGATTGGGCAGGGATGGGGCAGGGATGGGGCAGGGATGGACAGGGATGGGGCAGGGATGGACAGGGATGGGACAGGGATGGGGCAGGGACGGGGCAGGGATGGGGCAGGGACGGGGCAGGGATGGGGCAGGGACAGGGCAGGATGGGGCAGGGATGGACAGGGATGGGACAGGGATGGGGCAGGGATGGGACAGGGATGGAGCAGGGATTGGGCAGGGATGGGGCAGGGATTGGGCAGGGATGGGGCAGGGATGGGGCAGGGATGGGACAGGGATGGGGCAGGGATGGGACAGGGATGGGACAGGGATGGACAGGGATGGGGTAGGGATGGGGCAGGGATGGACAGGGATGGGACAGGGATGGACAGGGATGGGGTAGGGATGGGGCAGGGATGGACAGCGACGGGGCAGGGATGGGACAGGGATGTGGCAGGGACGGGGCAGGGATGGGGCAGGGATGGGGCAGGGATGGACAGGGATGGGGTAGGGATGGGGCAGGGATGGGGCAGGGACGGGGCAGGGATGGGGCAGGGATGGGGCAGGGACGGGGCAGGGATGGGACAGGGATGGGGCAGGGACGGGGCAGGGACGGGGCAGGGATGGGGCAGGGATGACACTGGGCTGCTGCTGTCCCTCACCAGCCCCAGCCTCCGCCGCTGGCTGCCTTAACCCTGCCCGCAGCCCTGCGCTCTCCCATCCCGCTTCGCACGGCTCGTTAGCCGGGGTTACGCCGCTCACAGACGAGCTTTGGAGACCTTCGGCATCACCACGAGCTGTTACCGGCACTGGAGTGGTAACTACGACCCCAAATCCCCCCGTCCAGCCGCCCACCGGCAAAGATTAGCAGCTTCTTAATTCTCATTTCCGCAGTGGTTCTGTGGAGCTGGGAGGGGATTTAAACACTGGCAACCCCCCAGGCTGAGGCTTGTTCCCGCAGGGCCGTCCGGCGGGACCCCTGACCCCCGTGGAGGTGCTTGTCCCGGAGCGGGTAGGGCTGTAGGCATCTCCTGAGCATCCCTGGGAAGGGCTGGAGGGGCTAAACACGCGGCGCAGGGTCGGGCGTGGGACGAGTCAGAAGAGCAGCAAGTTAAAATAACAGTCTCTTGTTTTATTTCCAGCAGAGGAGCAGGCGGGTGGTGGGCAAGCGCCCGGCTGGGGCGGCCACTGTGACCTGCCCCCGCATCCCTGCCGGCTCCGATGCCCCAGGGGCTTTGGGGTGCTGCCATTTCGGGACACCCCCCCCGCCCCCCGGCCCCACAGCCCTGCCCTTGTCACTGGAGGGGGAACGTGGGGAGGTGACAGCATCCACCCAGCCCCCAAATCCTCGCTTTTACGCATCGTTGCTCCTTACCTGCCCGCATGAGTGGTCTGCGGCTCCGGGCAGGAGGGGTTCGGGTGGTGTCAGGGTTAACGTTGTCACCTTAATGACAAGCTGGGTCATTAGGACGGTGCCTGGGTTTGGTGGCACTGTCACCAGCCCCTGGGCAGGTCAGGACGAGCATTTGCAAATGCCCAGAGGAGAAGAGCTCTGCAAAGAGCTGGTGGGAGCGCGGAGGGCATGGGAGGGAGCGTGACTGGGGCCGGGGGGGACGTGGCACCCAGGAACCCCCAGCCTCACCCCGGGCAGCCCCCGGCACCGCCCGGCAGCATCCCCAGCTACTCCCACCCGGCCCCTGCTCCGGCTCCCCCGTCTGCCTGCAAACGAGGACGGATGAAGGACGAGCTCCTGGCACAGCTTCCTCCGGGCCACGGCACCCTCCCCACGCATCCACCCTGCCTTTGCTCCCAGATTTTCCAGCTCCGATGACTCAGCTCCCTTTTTAACTCACCGAGTGGAGCCGGGTGCTGGTGGCTTGGCCCCGCTTTTAAATTCTTTTTGGCTGCTTGGGTCATCTTATTAGCTACTGATAACGTTACCTCCTAGGACGCTGGAAGTCAGCCCAGTCTGAAGAGAAAACTCAAGCTCCCTAAATAAGCTCCGAGGTACGGACGCAAGCCGCCGGGTGCTGGGATGTCGCCCATATGCATAACGCTTCACCGTCCTGTGCATGGCTCTGAGCCGTCCTGGGAATAACTGTGCTTGATTTGTCCGTGATGCTGAGCCCTGCCTGTCGCCGCTTCCTTTTTTCCATCTCTTTCCCTGTCATCCGTCAGGCTCAGGTGGGCAAAAGTTCGTCTGTCCCAGCGGCTGTTTTGCTAATTTTCCTCCAGCCCAGAGCCACGTCTGCTGGAGGAAACGTCCCATCTCTGCACAGAAATGTGTTCATAAAAAAGAAAGAGAAAGAAGAAGAAGGAGAGAAGCTCCGGAGCGGCTGGGAAGCTGTCTCTTCGTATTCCGAGTGTGCGGTTCAGGTCTCGTATCGGCGGTGCACAGCCCATCCCAGAGGTGCTCGGTTCACAGTGTTGGTGCAATCTGCCAAACAGACGGATCAGCTAGGAGACATTTCCAAAAGAAGCTGGAACAAGGCAGGAGAGGAAGGAATAAACAGCCTGCAGGGTGGCACGTTCCAGCTCACCCACTGCCAGCCCTGGAGAATCCCGTCCCTTCCGTGCGAAATGCCACTAATGGATTTCGGGCTGTCCACTGCAGCCCGGCCCCGTGCACTGCAACTTGTGCACTGCAACTTGTGCACTGCAACCTGTGCACTGCAACCTGTGCACTGCAGCCCGGCCCTGTGCACTGCAACCTGTACACTGCAACTTGTGCACTGCAACTTGTGCACTGCAGCCTGTGCACTGCAGCCCGGCCCTGTGCACTGCAACCTGTACACTGCAACTTGTGCACTGCAGCCTGTGCACTGCAGCCTGTGCACTGCAGCCTGTGCACTGCAGCCCGGCCCTGTGCACTGCAACCTGTACACTGCAACTTGTGCACTGCAACCTGTGCACTGCAGCCCGGCCCTGTGCACTGCAACCTGTGCGCTGCAACTTGTGCACTGCAACCTGGCCCTGTGCACCATAACTTGTGCGCTGCAACCTGGCCCCGTGCACTGCAACCCGTGCACCACAACCTGTGCACCACGACCTGCGCTCCACACCCCATCCCAGCCACAGTGTGGGTTGCATTTGCATCAGCGACACGCAGGTGGGTGCCTCTGGCTTTGGCAGCCCCCCAGCCGCTGCTCCTCCTGTCCAGACGGCTGCAGGAGGGACGCAGCCTCCCCAGGGTTGGCCTTCGTGGCCTCTCTCTGCGCTCGGCCTCCTGCCGGCCCTACCTTGGCTGAGCAGCTGCAGGTTTCGGACCTCCTCGCGCACCTGGAGCTGCAGGACCTGCTGCAGGACCTCCTGCCGCTGCGCCTCGTGAGCGATGCCCATGCGCTGCAGCTTCTCCCCGTTCAGCCGCAGCAGCGCCCGACCTGCAAACACGGTGTCGCTCAGCGCCGCGGCGGGGACACCGGAAAAGTGCAACTCGATGGGAACCCGTGTTCACGTGGGAACAAGGAAGGGAAAGGGAAGAAAATCCTAAAATGTTCTTTCACCACCTGGACCCACAGGGATGGAGAAGCCTCGCAGCTGGCCCCGCTTTTGGGTGGCAGCTCGAGGTCCCCAGCCTCGGGACAGGTACTGGCTTCAGCAATCACGTAACCCATCCCCGCAGGCAGGAGCTTTCCATTTCTCCGCTCCACCTCCCGCATCAGGGATGTTTTTTCGAGCACACGGTCCCCGCGCGGGCTGGCCGTCCCGGGGGAGCAGGGGTACCCATCAAAACGCATTAGCGTCGCTGCCACCAGCGCCGGCGAGCCACTCTCCTCCAGTCCGGGGGCTATTAGACGAGGGATTTACAACCCGCTTTTGTCCTTGTTTCCCAGCGTACATTTGCTAATGCTGCCTTTGTTTGCCATGCAAGGGCCGGCTGGGCTCTTGCATTAGGGCTTCGCATCCCTTGCAGGCAGCTCCAGTGCTCCCTTCCCCGCTGCTTTCTCCTGGCCCTGGCAGAGCTCTGCCCGGCCACGCACGCGCCGCGGTCAGACCGGGATGATGCTCGTGCACAGGAGTCAAAGCCAGGGTCCCCGAGGGGCGCAGGGGAGGGAGCAGGTCCTAGAGGTAAGTGTCCTCCAAGGACTTGGCTGGGAGTTGGATTCAGACCTGGAGGAAGGCATTTGCAACGTGGGCTCCAGCTGAGCGGAGATCTTTCCTCTTCTGCAAAGATTTTCAGTATTTTGAAAACTATAAAAATATTCTTATTATATTAACCTAGGCGAGGAGAAGACGCTTCCCCATCTTCTAAGCCACAATCTTCCCTGGGCAATTTATGCTGATTTTAAACAACCTCCAGCCTGTCCTGGAGCTCACCCTGGTGGCGGATGCCTCCTGCCCAGCCCGGGTGGGTGTCCCCGTGCCCGGTGCCGTGGGGCGGCTGTCACCCCAGCTGCATCTCCGTGGGGAGAGGGGACAGAAATGGGGGGTACGTCTGTCTTCCGAATCACCAACCTCCAAACAGCCCCTTCTCAGGAGCACGTGCCAACGGCAATTAGTACCGGCCATTAAGTGGGGGTGTCTACGGTACCTGTGATGGCGTGGTGGGAGAACGCCTCAACGTAGATGAGATAGTTATGTGGGCAGTGCTTCTTCAGCCATTTGCACACATCCTGCTGGGTCCACAGCACCACCGGCTTGGCCAGGCTGCCCAGCGTGGGGCTGGTGTGGTAGATGCCATAGTGGTCGCAGGCACGGCCCTGTGGGGAGTGGGAAGGGAGGGGGTTAGCGGGATTCGGCCCCATGAGGAGGAAAATGCCTTGGCCGGGAAGTCAGCCCACGGGGATGGGGGAGATGCTGGCCGGCGGCACGGCGCTGCGGTGATGCCGGCAGACTTTGGTTTTGCACCCTCCGGAGTCCCTGGGCTCGCCCTGAAATAGCAACATCAGAGAAACCAGTGAGGGAGGTGGGGGGAGCGGGGACGGGAGGCTGAGGTGAGGGTCCTGCCCTACATAGCCCCCCCACCCAGGAGCTCCCTGGCCCTCCTGCTGCAGGCAGGAGCCCCGGTTCCCCTCCCCTACACATCTCCCAGCTCAGCAGAGCACACAGGCTCGGGAGACCTCCTGGGGGTCCCCAGGGTCCCCCCCTCACCAGGCAGAGAAAGGTGCTTGCTGGCAGCTCTCCGTGGGGAAGGAGGCAGCGAGGTCCCAGGGGACAGTGGGTACTGGTGCAAAGCCATCCCCACCAGAAGTCAGTACCAGTGCAAAGCCATCCTTATCCAGAAGTTGGTACCCATGCAAAGCCATCCTTATCCAGAAGTCAGTACCGGTGCAAAGCCATCCCCACCCAGAAGTTGGTACCCGTGCAAAGCCATCCTTATCCAGAAGTCAGTACCGGTGCAAAGCCATCCCCACCCAGAAGTTGGTACCCGTGCAAAGCCATCCTTATCCAGAAGTCAGTACCAGTGCAAAGCCATCCCCACCCAGAAGTTGGTACCGGTGCAAAGCCATCCCTACCCAGCAGAACCCAGGAAAGCAGGCAGCAGCCAGCTGGTGCCCTGGAGCAGGAGGGACTCTCCCTTTCTCTCCTGCTCAGCCTCCTTCAACCCTGAGCTGACCGGCCACGACGAGGTCCTGCAGCCTCGCGGGCGTCTAAAGCCACCTCTGAACCCCACAGCTCTTTCTTGGGGTGCTGCCATGCCAGCAGACACCCGGGACAAACCAGGGTTGCAGTCCTCAGCACCCCGATGTGCCCTGGCCACCCTCCACCTCCCAGAGACCTCTGCCAGCACCCTCGCCTCTTGCCCGCACTGCCCTGGCCCCCAGCACCGGCCGCTTGCTCTGGCACCGGCCGCCCGGCCGGCCTCGGTGCCCGGCAGGCACTTGCCTGCTGGCAGGATGGGCCCAGGACCTGCAGAGCAGAGGGGATGGAAGGGGAGAAGCGGTGCCCACGGGGAGATGGGGCTGGTCTGCTGGCATCTCTCCCTCCCTCCAGCTGCCTGCTGGAGCGGCCGGTCTTTCCCCGAGCTGCCCGGTAGCTCCATTTCCTTGCCCATGTCACAGCGACTCCAGCCTCACGAGGTTTTTGCAGCCTGGGTTTATCTCGGTACGGAGCAAAGCAAACGTCTTGAGCTGTAACAGCGCAGAGGGACGAGCCCGCTTCTCCTGGGGGGATCCTCAAATGGAAATGGGCCTGGGGGATGCAGAAATCCACCGTTTCCTGGTTTTAGCACCCACGGGAGATTGGTGAGCTCTCTGCTGCCGGTGATGCCAAGACTTCATCCTCGAGCAGCATCAGCAAACATCGCTCCTCCAAAGCAACTCCCTGCGCCCGAGCTGCCAGGACCATGGGCTGGACGGCAGGCAGGTGGGGATGGGAAACGGGGACCGTATTGTCCCGAGGGGACCGGATTGTCACGATCCCTGCCGGCACGGTCCTCGCCCATGTCCAGGACACGGCAGGGGCACGGCGCTGCGGGAACATACCAGCATGGGAAAGGTCGACAGCGCTTGGACCGCGAGTATGCCAATGACGACCTCCATGTGTGAATATTGGCTAATTAAGCATGCCTAATAGAGGAGCAGAGATAATTAGTGTGACAGGGACTCCAGACATCCCGCGGTTGCTGAAACTAATGACACGTCCCTGAGAGATGCCGAAGAGGAGGTGGCGGAGGGCAGTGGGTTCCGGGACATCTCCCCTCGCCCCGTGCCAGGAACTGCTCACCCCGCAGAGCCCAGCCAGCCGGGCAGGAGCTGCTGCCGGCACCCAGAGAAGCATTTTAGGGCCTCAAGCTGCGCCAGGGGAGGTTTAGATTGGATATTAGGAAAAGTTTCTTCATGGAAAGAGTGGTCAGGCATTGGAACAGGCTGCCCAGAGAGGTGGGGGAGTCCCCATCCCTGGAGGGGTTAAAAAAACGGGCAGAGGTGGCACTTGGGGACATGGTTTAGTGGGCATGGGGGTGTTGGGTTGATGGTTGGAGTGATGATCTTAGAGATCCTTTCCAACCTTAATGATTCCTAGTTCTACTTTCATTAAAAAATAATCCAGCCACCAAGCCAGGAAAGATGAAATTAATTATTACTCTCCCCTTAATTGGTTTAGTCGTGGATTTTGGTACTGTTAGGTTAATGGTTGGACTGGATGATCTTAAAGGGCTTTTCCAACCTAAACGATTCGATGATTCCATGATTCTATGATTTGGGCTTGGAAATGCTCAAGGAGGGCTCGCCTGTGGCAGCCGGGGACATTCGAGCGAGAGGGAAGAAGGCAAAGTTGGGAGACTGTAAATTAATAACCAAGGAGCCTATCTCCAAAGCCGATGGAAAATGCGGCAGACGATGCACACAATTTGGTTTCCCAACCAAACCGAACCTCACCTTTGGGGGGACCCCCGGTAGCTGCCTGCTCCCCCCAGACACGTCCCGGGAGCCGCCTGCCCTCAGGAGCAGCCCCAGCCTGCGCCGGCTGCTCGGCTCCTTCACACTTGGTTGAGCACGCCGGAGAGCGTGCCGTGGGGAGGAGCGGGCGATTTGCTCTGGATTCGCTAACGAACACTGATGAGAAGCGGAGAGGCTGCGGAAAATAACAGCCAGCTTCCCGCGCGCTTCCCGCAGCGATTATCCAACTCGCCCTCAGAGGCACGGGGGAAGAGGTGACAAACAACCTGCAATTTCCCTGGCCACGCTCACACCCGCAAACGCTTCGCCCATCAGACATAGCCCCGTGCTGGAGACCCATCTCAGCATCCCGAAACACTGCGCTGCCGGCTTGGGGTGCATCATCCTCCGCGGCGGAGCGAAGACCCCCCCTGAGCGAGCCCCTGCGCTCCCTGGGTGGGAAGCGGAGGTGTAATGAATCACAGGGGCTCGTTTTCCAGCCGGTTGAGCCGCGCTGTCTCTCTGATGAACTCTCAGCCGTGAATATCGAGCGCCGGGGTTGAGGAGAGCAGGCGGGAGGGCCCGGAGGCTGCTCCCGCGGGGACGCAGGAGGTGGCTGGGGGGAGCCGGGCAGTGGGAGCCGTCCCCTGGGAGCTGCAAGGAGCAGCTCACGTCACCTCCCTTCTTTCAGGCATTTTTGCTTGCTTATGGCAAAATTAAAGCCTTTCTCCCCCTGACAAATCCCCCTGGGAGGCACATAGAGGCAGACGAGGGAGAGCCATGAAGTGGCTGGCGTGTCCCTGTGCAGGCAGCGCTGTGCAGGGAGCATCGTGCAGGCAGCATCGTGCAGGCAGCGTTGTGCAGGGAGCATCGTGCAGGCAGCATTGTGCAGGCAGCATCGTGCAGGCAGCATCGTGCAGGCAGCGTTGTGCAGGCAGCATCATGCAGGCAGTGCTGTGCAGGCAGCGCTGTGCAGGCAGCATTGTGCAGGCAGCATTGTGCAGGCAGCATTGTGCAGGCAGCGCTGTGCAGGCAGCGCTGTGCAGGCAGCATCGTGCAGACAGCATTGTGCAGGCAGCATCGTGCAGGCAGCATCGTGCAGGCAGCTTCGTGCAGGCAGCTTCGTGCAGGCAGCATCGTGCAGACAGCATTGTGCAGGCAGCGCTGTGCAGGCAGCATCGTGCAGGCAGTGCTGTGCAGGCAGTGCTGTGCAGACAGCGCTATGCAGGCAGCACCGTGCAGGCAGCGCTGTGCAGGCAGCATCGTGCAGGCAGCATTGTGCAGGCAGCATCGTGCAGACAGCATCGTGCAGGCAGCATTGTGCAGGCAGCGTTGTGCAGGCAGCGCTGTGCAGGCAGCGCTGTGCAGGCAGCATCGTGCAGGCAGCGCTGTGCAGGCAGCATCGTGCAGACAGCATCGTGCAGGCAGCATCGTGCAGGCAGCTTCGTGCAGGCAGCATTGTGCAGGCAGCACTGTGCAGGCAGCATCGTGCAGGCAGCATTGTGCAGGCAGCATCGTGCAGACAGCATCGTGCAGGCAGCTTCGTGCAGGCAGCATCGTGCAGGCAGCATTGCGCAGGCAGTGCTGTGCAGGCAGCATCGTGCAGACAGCGCTATGCAGGCAGCATTGTGCAGGCAGCATTGTGCAGGCAGCTTCGTGCAGGCAGCGCTGTGCAGGCAGCATCGTGCAGACAGCGCTATGCAGGCAGCATTGTGCAGGCAGCGCTGTGCAGGCAGCATCATGCAGGCAGCGCTGTGCAGGCAGCATCGTGCAGACAGCGCTATGCAGGCAGCATTGTGCAGGCAGCTTCGTGCAGGCAGCGCTGTGCAGGCAGCACTGTGCAGACAGCGCTATGCAGGCAGCATTGTGCAGGCAGCTTCGTGCAGGCAGCGCTGTGCAGGCAGCACTGTGCAGACAGCGCTATGCAGGCAGCATTGTGCTGGCAGCGCTGTGCAGGCAGCATCGTGCAGGCAGCGCTGTGCAGGCAGCGCTCTGCCCATGCTTTTTGCAGAGGTGCGAGAGGAAAGGGGCCACTGGGGTGCCTGGAGGGGCGATGGGGACGAGAGGCACAGCGCTGCCGGGACAGGGGGTCCCGAGGGGCTGCCGCTCCTGTGAGCATCGCAGCGCGACGGTGGGACTGCATCCGTCCCTGCTCCCCTCTGGCACCAAACCAGCCAGGCCCTCGAGATGGAAAAGCATCTCCATATTGGAGGCTGGAAGCCGGGCAGTTCGATTTGCCCCGGTTTCTTTCCAGCTGCCTCCCAACACGGCTCCCAGGGCGTTATGGAGGGGGTGGGAAGCAGCAGGAGCCGCTCACGGGGAAGACGCTCCTTCCCACGGCCGTGCAGAAGCAGGGCAGCGAGGCAAATGGCTGGAAAGCTTCAGCTCACAGCCTCATTAATGCACTAAAGCTCTGAATTTTAGGAGGTCAATGGTCCAAACCTGGCTGAGACATACCCAAGCGCTCAGGGATTTTAAGGCGTTTGAAGGAACTTGGTTCTGGCACATTTACTGCAAAATTGTATTAAGTCCCAGCTCCAAGTGTGGAGGGGAGGTGACGCACAGAGCTCACCCCGGCGCAGGCTCCAGCCTGATGACAATAATTAAATTATTGTATTTATATATATTACTATAATTAAATGCCCAATAATCATGAGAGCTTTCAGCAAAATGGGATCGGAAGGCCTGATCCTGCAGAGAAAGAGGAGATGCTCCTGCAGGGAATCGATGGGATGGGGGCGGACAGGAGGAGCCGCGCTCCCCTGGGCAGCCCCGGGGCAGGGGCTGGGGGGTGGGGAGGAGCCCGGCGGGTACCTGCAAGCCCTCGGTGCCCGGCTGCCGCAGGAGCTTGACGGTCCGGCCGCTGTCGGCCCGCTGGCTCCGGCCGTCGTGCCAGGTGAGGCTGCTGCCCGGATTCCTCTGCAGGCGGTAGCTGAGGTTTTCGGCCGAGACCGTGTGCTCCAGGAGGCTGCGGCAGAAGCTGAAGTGAGCGGCGGCAGCTGCGGAGGGAAGGCGGGTGAGAGACAGGCACCCGAAAACGCCTCTTCTACCCCACAGGACCCGCCGAGCTCGGCTGTACCCCCCATTGCCAAAATCTCCCCCCTCCCGCTTTCCCTTCCCATTTCCAGGGAGAAAACCCATCAGGAACCAGCCGGCTGGCGCCGGGAGCTGGCAGGCACCGACAAGATGTTTGCCCACACAAAGCCCTCGCGAGCGATGCTTGTTTCGACACCCGCCTGCCGAGCAGACGTGGGGACCCGCAGCTGATCTTCACCACGTGGTTGTAACCTCCTGCTCGTCACCGCCGCTCCGCCGGGCGAGGCGCCGGGAGGGGGCCAAGGGGAAGAGCCACTTTTCTTGGACCAGGCTGACATTAAGCTGCCGCCGCCGAGGGATGGCGAGCAGAAAAAGCCCACCCCGGGCAGCCCGATGGAGAAAGGGGCGCAGGTTGGTCCCCCCCGCCCCAGCGCAGACCGCGGCTGCTTGGGGACGGCTGCTGCCACGCAGGCGCCCAAACCCGCGCACCCGAGCGATGGCCGAACACGTGCCAGCCCATCTGCGGTGGCCCACGAAGGGCCGTTTACCCACGGTGAGGGGCTTTTGTCCCCCATCCCTTGTGTTTTAATGCGCTGGGGGTATTCAGGTTGCAACGAGGATGCAAAGCTTTCCTTCGGCGGGGGGCTGACGGGACGCGGCTGCTGTGGGAGGAGGATGGATGGGTATTAGGGGCTCAGCGCTCGTCTGCTCCGGATAAAAGCCAGCCGGCTTGACATAAGCAGCGCTGATCCGCAGAAGCAAAGACCAGAGCATCCCCCAGCTCACCTGCTGCCATCACAGCAAAGCCCGGCAAGGCATGAAACCACCAAAAGCGGAGCAGCACCCGAAGGAGATCCACCTCCGGGATAACCCACCCTGGGAGAGCGGAAGGGCTGGAGAAAACCTGCCGCAGCTCATTTTCATAATTAGTGGGTTTTAAGGGGGAAGAGGTTTCAAAGAGACCTCCCGCGCGCGCCTTCACGCAATGGGAGACCAACCGGCCAAAAGAATCCTAGAATCGTTTAGGTTGGAAAAGACCTTTAAGATCATCCAGTCCAACCATTAACCTACACTACCAAGTCCACACTAAACCAATTAAGGGGAGAGTAGACTAAACCATGTCCCAAAGTGCCACGTCTGCCCCTTTTTTGAAAAGAAGTCAAAACGGAGCAGGAAACAGTTGTCGATGTGTCCGCGTGTCCCAGGTTATCCAGACCACATCACACCGCCTTGCTCATTAATTGCACCCAGCGACAAGCATTGGCACGGGGAAACTGAGGCAGAGGACCCGACCGACGGCTGGGGGAGCGATTTTACAGAAAACAAGCTGAAGAGAGATCCTCGGAGAGGCTCGGTGCGGAGCAGAGGCAGAGCTGGCAGGGGCGGGCTCTGCGCCTGTCTCGGGCGATGGGGATGTCTCCGGTGGCTTCCTACAGCCTCGGACACCCCGGACCTGGAGGGCGAGGACCGCAGCGGGTTGTGCTCCCTCCAGCCAAGGACACCCGAGATGCCCGCGGCTGTCCTGCCCCCGGCACCCCCAACACCCAGCCCTGCCGCGGCCGTGCTGGGCTACCCCCGAGGTGAAAGCCGCCTGTCCCACCGAGCGTTGGAGGCAGATATGGACCTGGCTGGTCCGGAGGGGCTGGTGCCAGAGCTATGTGCTTTGGCTGTGCTGGGGCTTCCCCAGGGCTCACTGCAGAAAGGCTCGGTGAGGGAGCGGCGGGGAATGGGGCTCCGGCCACCGGCGGGATGTATATCCATGGGGGGCTATAGAGCATCTGCTGCCAGCAGCAGGACGCGGGCATCTACGCTCCCCAGCGAACAGGGCTGGAGGCGAGAGAGCCGGAGCGAGAGCAGATGGGGGAGAGGGGGGAAAGGCGAAGGGAAAAACAAGTCGAGAAGAAAGGCAGGGCTGGGAACGCTGGCGGCACCGCTCCCCGTTGGGGGCTGGCAGCTGGAGCCCGGAGCCCCCGGCAGCTCCTCCGGCAGCTCCTCCGGCAACTCCTCCGCAGCCTCCCGCTCCCCCAGCCCAGCCCTTGGGTCCCAACTTTCCCCATCGCCCGGCGGCACTCGCCACGGGTGAGGGCAGGGGGTGCTGAGCCAGGGCACGCGGCAGCGTTTCGGAGCAAGGGAAGGATGGGGGCAGAAGACCCCCGCGGCAGGGCAGCCCCTGGGCTGGCTCCACGCAGGGACACGGGGGTGGCCTCCGACATGGGCTCTCCTCTCCTTCCCGTGCCCTGCACCGGAGCAGCCACGGCAACGCCACGAGCACCCAGCCGCCCTCCATCCCCTCTGCTCCTTTTCTGCTGAGCCACAGGCTGTGCCCGCCGGCCGAGGATGCACATGCAGTGTCTTCCCCCCACCCCGCCGGCCCTGCAGCCCCCCGGTCCTGCCCTGCAGCCCCCCCCCGGCCATGCCCCGCAGCCCTGCTCACCTGGCTCGGGTGGTCCCTGTGAGCTGCGGATGGTGGAGACGCAGCAGAGGGATGGCCGGCCCTGCTGCATCTCGGCGGGAGGAGGGATGTGCTCGAGCGCTCGGCAGCACCGGCTGTCACGAGCACGGCTCCATCCCTGCCTCCCCTCATACCTCGTCCACACCTGACTGACTCCCCCGATCGTCTCCCTCCCGCTGCCAATAAATGGTGGCTGCACGCTGGCCCTGGCTCCGGCACCGGGCGGCCCCCAGCCAGCCTCGCATGAGGAGGGGGGTGAATTACACCCCTTCCCCGCCACGCCGTGGGCGTTTGATCCAGACAGATACTCGGCGTTTTCCCCGCACGCTCCCGCCTAATCCCATGGCACGGCCAGCTGGCACCGGGATGGGTGGGAAGCGTGGGGGGCTACCGAGGGTGATGCCGGACCCGCTGGGCATCAAAGCACCCCGGGGCCGAGTGGAGCCGTGGCAAGCTCGTGCGTGGCAGCACCAGGGTCACCGGTGACGTGGGGTGTTTGGGATGCAGGAGGCGCTGGGGAAAGAAAAGAGGGAGCGTGGCGATGAGCATCCTTCCCAGGCAGGGGCTGCTCCTGCACCCGGCCAAAGCCATTGTGGTTATGGCCACGTTTGGGGGCTGGGCGGAAGGGGGGTGCCCGCAGCCAGCAGCACGGGTCAGTGAGCAATCGCTGTGCTGAGCGTGGGGAACGGCGCCTTGAAACGGGGCTGCAGGAGCCTTCGGGCTGGCTCAGCCCGAGCTGGAGCAGAGGGGGGAGAGCTTGGCTCTGGTCCCCAAATGGCCGCTGTGCCCCAGTCTTTCTGGGTCCCCACGAGCCGGTCCGTGGTCCCTGCAGCTCGTCTGGCGGCCCCGTGCGATGGACAACCTGCCGCCTGCTGCGGGCTGGGGAATCGCCACCAGCTCGTTTTCCCCTCGGTGGCTTTTTGAGCCATTTTGCGCCTCTCCCCAGCCAGGGGAGCCCAGGGGCTGGGTCACCGCAGGGGGACCAGCAGCTGCCTGCCCTGGGCGGTGGGACGGGGTCTGCGGCAGCGGCAGGGACAGACGCCGCTCCCTCCCCTCCGCCGGCACACCACCGCTCCCTGCCTTTCCCTCTCCAGACACTTTGATGGCTGGTGAAACGTGAGCGCTGGAGAGGCTGCGAGCAGCAGCAGTCGCTGCTGGGGAGAGGGATGGGAAACCTCCCGGGGACGGAGAGCGCGGGGACGGACGTGGCAGCACGCAACGAGCCGGGTGGTGAAGGCATCCCCGGCTCGGTCCCGAGGTGGGCACGGGCTGACCGCTTCCAGCAAACTGGCTTCGAGCTGACTTTCCGTGGGTGCCGCCGGCTCGCAAGCGTCCGGGACCCGGCCCGGGGGAAGCGGCGTCAGGCAGCCAAGCTGCAGGAGGAGCAGGCAGGGGCATGGAGCGGGGAGCCCAGCGCCCGGACAGGCAACACACTGCCCACATCCAGCTCCCTCCTCTGCCACCACTTCCCAGCATGGCCTCGGGGACATCCCTGCGTCTTCGACACCGTCGCACACGTGGGCGTCCCACAGACCTGCCCTCCCGCCGGGGCTGTGTCTGCCCGCAGCTGCCGGGGGGGCAGCCAGGCTTCCCGGGGTCAGCCAGGCTTCCGGGGATTAACGGCAGTCCCTGGGAGAAGCTTGGAACGAGCTTCGCAAGGAATGGAATCCTTTTGTCGATTTGCCCGGCTCCCAGCGTCTGGGAGGGAAAGAGACATTCAGCACCAAATGGGGCGAGAGATTTGCCAACAGCGGGCGAGGGATTTGCGGGGAGCCGGCCGTTCCTCCTGAGCTCCTCCAGGCAGGTGAAGGGTGGATGAGACCAGAGCTCTCCGGCGACTCCAAGCACAGGGAATCCGCTCTGCTCACGACGCAGCGTTGCGAGGGACTCATCTCGCGTTCGGTGGCATCTGCGTGAGCCACGAGCCCGGCTGGCATTGCCATTGCCCCGGTCCCCTCCGTCCCCTCCACGCGGCTTCGCCCTGCTGCAGGGCAGAGCTGCTGCGGGGGCTGGCGGAGCCCCCGGGGAGACAGTGCTGCTCTCTGGGACCCCCTTAATCTTTGAAGCCGTACCCATAGGATGTCCTTATGGACCACATCCTGCCCTGAGCCATTCCCTAAGACCTGCTGGTCCCGAGGAGGACGAGTTCAGAGAGGACCGAGATCCCCTCAAGCCTCTCCAGGTTCCCCTGGGGCGTTCTTGGCCCAGGCCCTGGCTGCCACGAGCATCGCCCCGGCGTTTCCCTCTGAATTCTCCGCTTGCGGAGGTGAGAGGGGAGCCCCGCGCAGGGACGGAGCTCAGGCCAGCGGCTGCTCGCTGCTGGCATCTCCTGAGGAAGGGGGAGGGAGGGAACAAAAGGCAGATGCCCTTTCTGTCCTCCCTGTGCAGCGCCGTGCCCGAGGTGCCCGTCCGGGGAGCATGCACGGGCGCTGCCTGCCTGCCTGCACGGAGGGGCAGGCAGCCCTGCAATGGGGGGCCCTGGGGCACAGCCTTTGGGGGTACTCCGTGTGTCTTTGGGGGTGTCTGTGCTCCTGAGCCCCCCGTGGGTACTGCCAGGAGGTCCCCGAGCACCCCAGGACAGGGGTCTCGGTAGGGTTGGGCACGCTAAAGAGTGTGGGGTGAGGGCAGCAGGCAGGACTCAGGGCAGCTCTGGGCAGGGCAGGCTCTCCTGGCAGGAGGCAGGCATGGGAGCCCACAGGCAGGGACAGCCCTGCCTGCAGCGAGCCCCCTTCCACCTCCACACGCTCCTCCTGGGGGTCCTGCCCTGCTCCACCCCCCCCCCCGCCTGCCCTCACACCCGCACCCCCTTGCTCCAGGCAGATTTCCCAGTCCCATTCACTGGTACCCCATAATTCTGGGGGTTGGGAACGGGGACAGACCCTCCCTGGGATGTTGAGGGGAGCAAAGGGGGATGTGGAGGGTCACACCCCCGGGATGGGGATGGCAGCAACGGGGGGGGATGGAGGGCAGACCCCCGGCAAGGAGGGGGCAGCACCGGGGGGATGGAGGGCAGACCCCCGGGATTGGGGGGGGCAGCACCGGGGGGATGGAGGGGCAGAACCCCGGGATGGGGATGGCAACACCGGGGGGATGGAGGGCAGACCCCCGGGATGGGGATGGCAGTACCGGGGGGGGATGGAGGGCAGACCCCCGGCATGGGGATGGCAGCACCGGGGGGATGGAGAGCAGAACCCCGGGATGGGGATGGCAGCACCGGGGGGATGGAGGGCAGACCCCCGGCATGGGGATGGCAGTACCGGGGGGGGATGGAGGGCAGACCCCCGGCATGGGGATGGCAGCACCGGGGGGGGATGGAGGGCAGACCCCCGGCATGGGGATGGCAGCACCGGGGGGATGGAGAGCAGACCCCCGGGATGGGGATGGCAGTACCGGGGGGGGATGGAGAGCAGACCCCCGGGATGGGGATGGCAGCACCGGGGGGATGGAGGGCAGACCCCCGGGATTGGGGGGGGTAGCCCCCCAGGGCCGTGCCCGCCGCGTTTGGGGCGGGGGCCGGCGCGTCCCGCCGTGCACCTGAGCCCACCCCCGCCCCCGGCCGGTACCTTCCATGTCCTTGGGCCGGCCGCAGCTCATCTCCGCGCAGCGGGGCCGCGCTCCGGCGGGGACGGACCCCCGCGCCCCCCCGCGCCGCCGCCGCCGGCACCGGGCGCTCCCGGCCCGCCCCGCCCCGGTGCCTGTGCCGGGGGCGGTGCCGCGCTCCGCCAGCCCCGGGCGCTCCGCCCGCCGCCCGCCCCCTTCCCCGAGGGTGCCCCGGGCATCATCCCCCGGGTCCTGAGGGCATCATCCCCCGTACCCCTGCGGGCATCAACCCCCGGGTCCCTGCCCGGAGACCACCGGGCATCATCCCCTGGATCCCTGCGAGCATCATCCCCCAGATCCCTGCGGGCATCATTCCCCATACCCCTGCCTGGATACCACCAGCATCATCCCCCCACATCCCTGCAGCCATCATCCACCCTACCCCTGCCCAGAGGCTGCAGGCATCATCCCCCAGATCCCTGCCCAGGGGCTGCGGGCATCATCCCCTGGATCCCTGCGGGCATCATCCCCTGGATCCCTGCAGGAATCATCCCCCATACCCTTGCCCGGAGACCATCGGGCATCATCCCCCGGATCCCTGCCTGGACCACCAGCATCATCCCCCCGCATCCCTGCAGGCATCATCCCCCCTACCCCTGCCTGGAGGCTGCAGGCATCATCCCCCGGATCACTGCCCAGGGGCTGCGGGCGTCATCCCCTTGAATCCCTGCGGGCATCATCCCCCATACCCCTGTGGGCATCATCCCCCAGATCCCTGCCTGGAGACCACTGGGCATCATCCCCTGTACCCCTGCGGGCATCATCCCCTGGATCCCTGCCCAGAGGCTGTGGGCATCATCCCCCAGATCCCTGCTCAGGGGCTGTGGGTATCATCCCCCAGATCTCTGCAGGCATCATCCCCCAGATACCTGCCTGGAGGCCACTGGGCATCATCCCCCAGATCTCTGCCCAGAGGCTGCAGGCATCATCTTCCTGGATCCCTGCCTGGAGACCACCGGGTGTCATCCCCCGTTCCCCTCCCCGGGGGCTGTGGGCATCATCCCCTGGGTCTCTGTGGACATCTTCCCCTGGATCCCTGCCTAGAGACCACAGGGCATCATCTCCTGGATCCCTGCGGGCATCTTCCCCTGGATCCCTGCCCAGAGACCTCAGGGTATCATCTCCTGGGTCCCTGCAGGCATCATCCCCTGGATCCCTGCCTGGACACCACAGGGCATCATCCCCCGGATCCCTGCCTGGAGACCACAGGGCATCATCCCCCGGATCCCTGCCCAGATGCTGCGGGCATAACCCCTACATCCCTCCCCAGGCTTGGGGACAGATCCCGGGGACACCAGGGTGCAGTGGGCACTGCGCACAGGTTTTTTCCTCATGTTCACAGTGGGCACAGAGCAGAAAACAATGCCTGGTTGTTCTCTCCTCCCCAAATTTCCTTTCTCGCCCTGACCTGCAGCTCCTCAGATGGGTGCCAGCGGGGCGGGCGAAGGAGGGTGCGCATCCCTGTGTGGGCAGCATGGGCTCTGGTGGGCGGCCGCAGCGCGAGTGGGCACCCGGCAAACCTCGCTGGAGCGTGGCACGCCGGCACGGAGCAGAACGGCGTCGCTCCCCCCGGGGTGGCAACCCCACGGTATTTTTGGAGGCGCCTGCCTTCAGCTATCGCACCTGAGTCCCAGCCAGGGACTGTCACTGTCAGCCCGCGGAGCTGCGGAGGGGCCGGGGGGGCCGGCTGTGCCCCCTGCGGTTACCCCGTGCTGGGGTGGGGTGCCCAGGACGAGGACAAGCGGATGCCCGTGCCACATTCCCCATCACAGACCTACCGGCAGCACCGGGCAGACCCTCACCCTTGTTTTAAGATGAGAAAAACTCAGCCTTTGCGGGACGCTGCTTCCAAAACCACGCTCCCTTCTTCGCGGACGGCTCCGGCAGGGTTGGGCGTGTGGCACGGTGGTCAGCCGCCGTGGGTTGGGCTGTGAAGGTGTGGTGGGTGGTCCTGACCCTGCAGGACCTCGTGCCGGGGGCTGAGAGGCTGTTCACCGCGCTGGTATAGCTACGGCATCAAACCCACCCGGATCCAGGCTATGCAGCCCTGTGTGTGTGTGCGCAGCACTTGTAAAAATTAAATTCACCTCTCCAAACCAATACGAGCTTTCCAAAATTTCGGATGCTCGCTCAGGAGCTGCTTCAAGCCCCCGACCACACTCAGGTCCGCGCCGTGAGCCGGCTGGGGCTGCCGCGCTCGGCGAGCCAACCGTGCTGTCGTGCTGGGCCACTGGGCCACGAACCGTGCGTGTAGCCTGCAAACAGTCTACTACTAAAATACTACTCCCCTCATGTTAGCATTCCTCCTCCTACCACTGCAAGAGAGCGGTCAGGGCAATATGGCTCATTGCAGGCATCTGACTCCCGTCAAATAAAGAACGAACCTATTTTCCATTACTCTGAAATTCCGAGTTCTCCCTCAGTTTCTGTCTACACACGGAGCTTTCAAGCCACGGCAGAAATCTTCCAAGAGAAATATGGTTAAAGACGGGCCTTGGCAGGAAAAGGCTAACGTCGCTTGAAAAATGTGTGCAGATTACGCCAAGCTGTTATTAAAAATAAGTGCTGCACTGTTCCCAGTCTTTGCTTACCCTGATTTTTCTGGTAGTAATTGCACTTCTCCAGGAAAGGTCTCATGTGTCCGGAGGAAAGAATTTGTTTCCTCCTCATCATCTGCAAACAGGTCCGGTGCCAACCTTCCGTCCTGCCGATGCCCGGTGTTGCTGCGGTGGGGTCTGGG
Organism: Pelecanus crispus; assembly: GCF_030463565.1. Taxonomy (NCBI): domain Eukaryota; kingdom Metazoa; phylum Chordata; class Aves; order Pelecaniformes; family Pelecanidae; genus Pelecanus; species Pelecanus crispus. Next base: position 2,080,506 of record NC_134656.1, read on the forward strand.
TCCACTCACCCCTCTGTAATTCCAGAGGATATTCAGGAAAACCCTGAGCCTCCGGGCTGCCCGGGGAGGGTTGGGGAGATGGCGTGGTCCCGTTCATCCCCGCGCCTGCTCCCTGCTCCAGCCACCCTCGGCCGTTACAGCATCCGGCGTCATTTTTAGGTTATCAGCTCAATCCCTCCTAGAGCATCTCTTAACCAGCCCCAGCGACTCTGTCTGGGGCTTTGGTCTGTCTTTGGGGCTTTTCATGTCGGATCGAGGGGTTTCTGCAGTAAAAGAGGAGCTCAAGAACAGGGGGAAAAGCCTGTGCATTGAACCCAAACCCAGAATACAGCTCGGGGAGCTCAAAGCACCGGTCAGGGACCCCTTTCCCCGACGCGTTGGTGGGTGGGAAGGGAACCAGCCGGGGACACCGGCTCCAGCGAGCCCCCGACCTACAGACTCCCCCTCCACGTGGATTTGGCTCGGGAGTGCACTAATGCCACCCTGGGTCCCGTCCCTCCTCTCCGCCAGCCTCCGGAGAGGGTGTGAGGATGGGATGATTCAGCACGTTTGTTTTTCAGAGAATAGAGGAAGTAATTAAACATCAGCTTTCCTCCCGCCGCAGCCCTGCGAGGATGAGAGGCAGAGGATGAAAAGCCTTCAGACGGAAGTTATTTGTCTAAGGAGAAAAGTGGCTCATTTCTCTGTTGCTTTGCTTGTCTGCTCGTTAATGAAAACCGCTCGTCAGCAGGAAAAGGCAGCACCCGGCGAGGGGGGAGGAACCGCACCCCACATTGGTGGCCGGGCGGGTGGCTCGGTGGCCTCGGGAATCCCGGCCCCGTCGGGATGTCACCTTCGCAAAGCCCCCCGCGGCGTCCGACCGCGGGGCTGGGGGCTGCGGGTGCAGCCGGGGCTCGGGGACCCCCCCTCACCGCAGCCCCGCGGGCTGGGGATGGGCGCTCGCAAGCCAAACGCCATGGAGGGGTTTTCCCAATTCCCCCCCTGCCCTGAATTTTTGTGCAGAGTTTAAAATGAGTTTGTTAAGGCGCTTGCAGGGAGACCAAACAGAAACCAGCTTCATGCCTGAAGCCTCCTGCCTGGCGCAGGGTGATGGATGGCGCTTAGCTCGGCTGGGCATGGCAATATTTAGCATTATGAAAATCTCTCCCTGAATATAATTCCTTTCCGAGCTGATAATAAAGCACCAAACCTCATTGCTGCAGGGTGAGAGTTGCTTCAGGTGGCACCGAAGCTCTGGCTTATCAAGCCCCGGCGGTGCCTGCGGTCTGCTTTCGTCCCTGGCCGCGCAGGGCACGCTCTCGCCGCTCGCAGCGCGAGATCTGCGCCTTCCCCAGGACGCTGATTTACTGGCAGAGGACATCCGAGGCATCGCTCCCTGTTTTCTGCTCCCTGGGACACCAGGCAGGGGCTTGGGACAGTGGAAGGTTTCATTTGGAGGTTTATATAGATGTATTTCTAATTGGATTTTGACATGTCACAGTTATCTTCAAGGCAGCCTGCAATTATTTGAGAGTGCAGCCCAGTTCACCGCCTTTCTCTCAGCACAGAGTTGTGTGGTTTGTTTTTTTTTAATATCATTTCCCGAAACGAAATTGTGAATTTGCAGCTTAATCCAATGAGAGGATGCACGCGATGCCATCATCTGCAAGGGCACAGCGAGGCAGCGTGATTCACGTTTCCCAGCTTTGTAATCAATTCACAGCAAGAATAAAAAAGTCAAAGAAATATTTTAATTCTTTCCAGTAAGAAAAAAAAAAAAAAAAGTATGTATATTCGAAGAAGCTGCTCTGCGCTCATGGATATTGTATGAGCTGGGGAGGTTTTGCCAGTCCTGCCGTATCTCAGCCCACCCCGTGCAGGGATGCTGAGCGCCGCGGCGATGCAGCCGGATGCAGAGCAGCCTGTGCATCGTCTTGGCACGGCCGAATCTCCCGGCAAACCCGGGGCCGTGGCAGAGGAGGGCGGTTGGACGCATTTCTCACGCTTTTTCTCTCCCATGTGAAACTCGATGAAATTGCCATTAGTTTTTTTTTTTTTACATGTGTTGCAATTTTTTTTTTGGCCAACATCATTTCATCCAGCTCCGTCTGCTCTCCATTAGGTAATTGAAGCCCGAGCAGGTCGGATCTTGCCGTCCTCACCAGGGATACCCGCCCAGGCCGGGCATCGCCATCACCCCAGCACTGCAGTTGTTATTTCAGCGCCCAAACCAGGCACAAATGGAAACCATCACCCAGAAAAGGTTTTCCAGCATCTAGCTGCTAACCAGCGTGAGCAAGTTAATGACCGTACCATGGCCCCGTTACATCTCAGCAGCCTGCAGTTCTTAGTTTTCTTCAAGCCCGATTTCAGGGCTCACTAGCTGTATTCAATTGCCTACAGAATCCGATTTATTATTTACGTTGCAAGGTACAGCCTGGCTTGAATTGATTCGCCGTGCTCTGATTGCCACTGCGTGCTGGTGTGGGATCTGGAAACTGGTTGCACACAGAGTCAGGCTGCAAAATCAGGGATTCAACAGTTAGGGAATGCCAGGCTTAAAGCTGCTTGCGCATCCCGGCGCTCCGCATTCTGCTGCCGCCTTCGGCTGCATCTCCTGGGATGCAGGGAGAGCTGGTCCTGGGCGGGCAGCGGGATGGGTCAGCTGGTCCCCACCAAGGGTCGTCACCCCGGTGCTGCAGGGGAGATCAGGCCGTTGCAATGTGTCACCCCGCATTTAAGCAGCCCAGGTCTGGGGAATGGGAGTGGGCAAAGTGACACCGGTTTTTAGGAAGGTGCTGTGGACAGGAGCGCGGAGCGGTGGGGGAGGGCAGAAGTGATGGGAAATAACCAAATTGGGAAACCACTGGGAGCCCTGGTGTTCAGGGGATGCTTAGCAGGCCTTCACCATCACCATCACCATCACCATCACCATCACCATCACCTTCACCATCACCTTCACCATCATCTTCACCATCACCTTCACCATCACCTTCACCTTCACCTTCACCTTCACCTTCACCTTCACCTTCACCTTCACCTTCACCTTCACCCTCACCATCACCTTCACCTTCACCTTCACCTTCACCTTCACCATCACCATCACCTTCACCATCACCTTCACCATCACCTTCACCTTCACCATCACCTTCACCATCACCATCACCTTCACCTTTACTCCTTACCTTACATGGTCAGAGCTTGCAATGCCTTGGGTGGCAGGAGCAAGCAAAAACCCCACAAACCCGAGCCCGTTGCTCCAGGGCAATGGAGACCAGAAGCAGCAGGGCCTTGGGTAGGTTTACGGGCAGCCGAACCATTGGAGATGGGCCAGGAGCGGGCTCCAGCACGATGAGCCGGTAAGCAGGACCACGGGCACGCTGCCCTTGGCGCAGGGACCCTCTGCACCTGCCTCATCCACCTGCCCAAATCACCGGGCACTTTGGGAAATGTTGGTCTGTCTCCAAGAGCTCTTGACTTTAGACATCCCTGGATTAAAAGGCGATTTTAATGAATGCCATTCGGGCAGCATCATTAGCATGCTGCTGGCAAGCAACCCGCGCCCTTGAGCTTTCTCCCACGTGGGGATTATTCCCAGCAAACCTTTGGCTGATGCCAGCTCTGCTCTCTCGATTGCCAAGAGTGCAAGTTCTGTGTTGAAGACCCTTTAGCAGCCTCTGCTAATTGTCTCCGAGATGGAAGACAGCTTTGGGGGAGATGTTCAAAAGCACCTCACTCCCTCCCAGCTGTGGTGGGAGCTCAGCACCTGCCTGCTGCCTGCTCCGGCGAAGCTCCCCACCGCACGTTGGTGCTCGGCTCGGTGCATGGAGGAGAGCAGATGCTGCAGATGCATCCTTGGGGCCCCTCTGCATTGTTGCATGGGACTAATTAAAATTTCAGGAAGTATATTTACCTAAAGCTGAGTTGATTTCGCTAAGTAGGACATCCTGTCTTCAGAGGATTTCACGGCACGGGGTGATAATCAAGTGAGAACAGGCTCCAAAAGTGTTAATTTAGCAGCTGAGCCAACAGGGATTAAAAACAAGCCCCTGTTTTAGTCTTTTCTTGCACTTCCACGTCTGAAATCCAAGTAATCATCCCATTCGGGAGCGCAAAGCAGTGGCACCTCCGCCCAGCAAGCACCATGCTGGCTGCGGGTGCAAATGTGCCTGGGGCTGCGGTGGCCGAATTTGGTCTCTTTTACCTCCCAGGGCTCAGCCGAGGAGCTTGCCCTGCTCTGGGAACTCCCTGGTACCCCCCGGTACCCCCGGGATGCCCCGTCCCCGTGCATGGCACCGGCACCGGCACATGGGCAGGCGATGCTGGCGTGGGGCTGGGTTTCTGCTCCGGGTTTGCAGGCAGGAGGTTTGCAGGCAGGAATTTTGCAGGCAGGCACAAGGAAACGGTGCTTGGGAACGAGCCCCACCATTGATCCTGCCCTGCATTCTTGCTGCGCTATGTGATATTTAAAATACGAATTTCCAGCCTCGGGAGAGCCCTGGGGTTTGTTTTTCCCGTTGTCCCGGGAGAAGCCACGGCCTCCGCTCTCCCCAGGGACACAGAGGCGGCTTTGTGCGAGCGAGGGGGCCGGCGGTGACCCCTCCGCAGCAGCCCCGGCCACGGGCTGGGCAGCTCCTCGCTCGGCTTTGGGCCGCATCCTGAGCAGCCCAGCCCCCAGCGGGACCCGCAGTAAATGAGCTCGGCCTCGCACTCCCATTTAAGTGACCATTTTTCACTTTCAAGCCTTTGTGAGCGATTACGCGCCGATGTGCGCAGCATCCCCTGCCCGCCTTTGCTTTTCTTAACAGGGCGTGCAGAACCCGCGCTTGAACAGCCCTAAACCAGACCCGGGGTGACTCTGTGCATCCAGGAGAGAGGAGCGACCGGCAGCAGCTGCCATTGGTGGCTCCATCGCTCCGGGGTTTTATTCCCCATTGTCGTGGCTCAGCCCCAGGCAGGCGCTCAGCACCACGCAGCCGCTTGCTCACTGCCCCTGCCCCGATGGGATGGGGGAGAGAATCGGAGGAGTAAGAGTGAGAAACACTCCTGGGGTGAGATAAGAACAGGTTAATAATTGAAATAAAGTACAATAGTAATGATAATAGTAACAGTATAATAATGATAATAATAATAATGATATCCAAAGCAAGTGATGCCCAATGCAATTGCTCACCACCCGCCGACCGATGCCCAGCCAGTTCCCAAGCAGCGATCGCTGCTCCCCGGCCAACCGCCCCAGTTTCTATACTGCCCATAACGCCGTATGGTATGGAAAAGCCCTCTGGTCAGGTTGCATCAACTCTCCTGGCTGTGCCCCCTCCCAGCTTCTTGTGCCCCTGGCAGAGCATGGGAAGCTGAAAAGTCCTTGACTGGCATAAGCAGCACTGAGCAACAACTAAACCATCAGCGTGTTATCAACATTCTTCTCCTACTAAATCCAAAACACAGCACTGTGCCTGCTACTAGGAAGAAATTTAACTCTATCCCAGCTGAAACCAGGACACCCATCCACAAAAACGCCGTCGAGGGAGATAAGATGCGCCGTGCCGACGAGCAGACCCAGCAGCAGGTCCCTGCGGGTGCTGCATCATATTTGCACATTTCGCAGGTGCCCTTACTCCTTTGCCCCTTCAGATTTTGTTCCACCGGGCAGAAAGCATCTCTCCCCTCCTTCTCCCCGCCGTTTCAAGGTGTTTTTGCGGGGCAGAGCGATGCCGGCAGCACGCACATCGCAGACAGCCCGCTCCTTCCCACCATGGCAGCGCGGGGACCAGCCACCTCTCGCTTGATGCCCATGGCCACCTCGCTGTGACCCGAGGAGGAGCTCAGGGCTTTCTCCCTCGGCTGCATTAATCAGAATAGCTGCTGATTAATAACCCTGCGGGGGTTTTCGGCTGCGTCCCTGCAGCAGCCCGCTCCCGGGGCTCGAGTAGCAAAGGGAAACCCCAGGAGAAACCCATGGGGTGTCCAAAGAGCAAGAGCTAGGCTGGTGAGGATGCTCGAGGGGCAGATCCTGGACCGCTCATCCCTACCACGCTCCAACACCGCTGGAAGATCAAACCAGAACTCCCGGTGCCTCTGGGCTGCAGGGTCGGCAGGATGCACAGCCCGTGCCCGGCTGCTGGCTCTCTCCTGCACTCACCAATACATAACAAACCCCGGGTCCATGCACAGAGATGATTAAAAATCATTTACAATTGATTTTACTCAGCCTATAAATTATTCTGAGTTTTCTCCTTGGTTGGAGCGCGTGTGCGCGGCAAACGCCGGCTAGCCACGGCAGAGGGAAAACGTTCCAGCACATGGAAAGGCTGGATTTGTGCCGGCGCTGTGTAAAGAGAGAACATGCACAGCCCTAACACCAGCCCCGTGCTGGGGTCACCCTGCCGCCATCCCTCACCTCAGCTCTGGTTTTCAGGAAATAACTGCCGAAAGTGAAATTCCTGCAGCTTGCACGGCCTCAGGAGAGACGGGGCGCTTCCCTGCTCTCCCCATCCCTGCCACAGCTTCCCTCCTCCGGTCCGGGATGGGCTCCTCTTCCTCCCCAGCCCCGGGCAGGGACAGGGATTTACCCACCAAACCAAGACCCGCGGGGTTTCACCCAGTGCTCGGTGGCACGGGATGCGCTGCAGCACGGATGCAGCATAAAAATCACTCGGGATATATAGAGGAGGCCAGACTTGCTGGGACAGCAATATCTTTTATTAGCCTCACTATAAAAGCCGCAAGAGCTGGTGAGAGCTGACGGGCCCTTCTCCCGGGGGCCGAATCCTGCCCCGGCAGGGGAATGGTCCCCAGCTGCATGGTTGCATGGAGGGGCTTTGCAAAGCCGGCGGTGCCGGGGTTTCCTGAAATGGGGAGCGATGCTGGGGTTTCCTGCAGTGGGGAGCAATGCTGGGGTTTCCTGCAGTGGGGAGCGATGCTGAGGTTTCCTGAAATGAGGGGGCAATGCCGGGGTTTCCTGCAGTGGGGAACGATGCCGGGGTTTCCTGCAGTGGGGAGCAATGCTGGGGTTTCCTGAAATGGGGGGCGATGCCGGGGTTTCCTGAAATGGGGAGCGATGCCAGGGTTTCCTGCAGTGGGGAGCGATGCCGGGGTTTCCTGAAATGGGGGGTGATGCCGGGGTTTCCTGAAATGGGGAGCGATGCCGGGGTTTCCTGAAATGGGGGGCGATGCCGGGGTTTCCTGAAATGGGGAGCGATGCCGGGGTTTCCTGCAGTGGGGAGCGATGCCAGGGTTTCCTGAAATGGGGGGCGATGCCGGGGTTTCCTGAAATGGGGAGCGATGCCGGGGTTTCCTGAAATGAGGGGCGATGCCGGGGTTTCCTGAAATGGGGAGCAATGCTGGGGTTTCCTGAAATGGGGAGCAATGCCGGGTTTCCTGCAGTGGGGAGCAATGCTGGGGTTTCCTGAAATGGGGGGCGATGCCGGGTTTCCTGCAGTGGGGAGCGATGCCAGGGTTTCCTGAAATGGGGAGCGATGCCGGGGTTTCCTGCAGTGGGGAGCGTTTGCAGAGCGGCCGCTCGGGGCAGCCCTGCGGGGTTGGGGGGCCGGGGGTCCCGCACCCCTCCATGGCGCCGGGGGTGCTCCCGTGGGCTCTGCCCTCGCGCTTGGGTGTCTGTCCAGGAGAGCTGGGATGCTACAGCCTCCCTCCTCCCTCCATCACCCCAACTGTTTGGCAAAAGTGATTTTTTTTTTTTTTTTTTCCTCCAGCAAAACCCAAAAATAGATTGATGGGAAGCGGCTGGGGGCTGGGTTGCCATTAGCATGCGAAATGGGGCTATTTGTCTTCCCCGCAGCTGGTTTCTGCTCCAAGGGTTGGAGTTTGGAAATGTGGCAGGGGCTGGCAGCGGGAGGCAGGACTGGGCGCTGGGAGGGGGCTGCGGGATGGGGACAGCCCCCAAACCGGCCGCGGGCCCTTCGCGTCCCTCTCGCTCCCCCTTGCCCTTGTGATCCGTGACCCCGAGCCTCTCCCGAGGGACAAGGATGCTTTGGTTCTCCATTACAGCCTGGCACGGATCTCGGGGTCGCTTGGAGACTCTGCGGAGCGGCAGCTAATTAATCCTGACACCCCCGCTGTGGGGGGGTGAGAGAAACCTGCCGGCTGGGGAAACTGAGGCAGGAGCCCCTGGGACATCCTCGGGGAGGATGGGCGGTGCAAGGGGTTGGATCCCGGCACCCCGAGGGGGTGGATCCCGGCATCCCGAGGGGTTGGATCCTGGCACCCCGAGGGGTTGGATCCCGGCATCCTGAGGGGCCGGATCCTGGCACCCTGAGGGGGTGGATCCTGGCACCCTGAGGGGTTGGATCCTGGCACCCCGAGGGGTTGGATCCTGGCACCCCGAGGGGGTGGATCCCGGCATCCCGAGGGGTTGGATCCTGGCACCCCGAGGGGCTGGATCCCGGCACCCCGAGGGGGTGGATCCCGGCATCCCGAGGGGTTGGATCCCGGCACCCCAAGGGGCTGGATCCCGGCACCCTGATGGGCCGGATCCTGGCACCCCGAGGGGTTGGATCCCAGCACCCTGATGGGCCGGATCCCGGCACCCTGAGGGGGTGGATCCCGGCATCCCGAGGGGTTGGATCCCGGCACCCCGAGGGGCTGGATCCCGGCACCCCAATGGGCCGGATCCCGGCACCCCGAGGGGTCGGACCGGTGCCCCCCGTCCCCGCGGGATGCCTTGGCCCCTCGGCACGGCCGGCCCTGCTGCCGCCATGCCATGGGCCCCAGAGCCGGCCTTGCTCACAGAATTTGTCTCGGCAATCATTAGAAGGCTCGCGCGGCGCAGGCCTGCGAGTGAGGGCTGGAGGCGAGCGGCGCCGGGGCTTCGCCGGCTCCGGGCCCTGCCGGGACGTTCCTGGCCCCTTTTGCCCCTTTTCCCCCCGTCCGGCCGGGCGTTGCTAAATCGGGGGCGTCACTGGGCTCCCCTGCAGAGCCGCTCGCCTCCTGGGGACGTTCCACGCGAGCTGCGGTGGCTACCGGGCTCCTAGTAACAACCGCCGTCAATTTGAAATGCCGTGATAACGCAGCTTCAGCGTCCCCATCATCATCATCATCCTCATTGTCCCCATCTTCCTCATCATCCCCATTGGGCCCATCTTCCTCATCGTCCCCATGCATCTTCATCATCCCCATCATCCTCATCAGCCTCATTGTCCCCATCATCCCCATCATCCCCATCGTCCCCACTGTCCTTATCGTCCCCATCGTCCCCATCATCCTCATCATCCCCATCATCCCCATCATCCTCGTCATCCCCATCATCCTCATCATCTCCATCATCCCCATCGTCCCCATCATCCTCATCGTCCCCATCATCCTCATCATCCCCATCATCCTCATCATCCCCATTGTCCCCATCATCCCCATCATCCTCATCGTCCCCATCATCCTCATCATCCCCATCGTACCCATCATCCCCATCATCCTCATCGTCCCCATCATCCTCATCATCTCCATCATCCTCATCGTCCCCATCATCCTCATCGTCCCCATCATCCTCATCATCCCCATCGTCCCCATCATCCCCATCATCCTCATCGTCCCCATCATCCTCATCATCTCCATCATCCTCATCGTCCCCATCATCCTCATCGTCCCCATCATCCTCATCATCCCCATCGTCCCCATCATCCCCATCATCCTCATCGTCCCCATCATCCTCATCATCTCCATCATCCTCATCATCCTCATCATCCCTATCATCCTCATCATCTCCATCATCCTCATCATCCTCATCATCCCCATCGTCCCCATCATCCCCATCATCCCGCTCATCCTCATCATCCCCATCATCCTCATCATCCTCATCCTCACCCACAGCAGACCCCGCTGCAGGCAGAGCCCCATCAGACCGAGGCACTGCTGGCTTCAAACGAGCGGCGCACCATCTGCTCCGTTAATTGCGAATGCAAAGGCAGAGGGATCGACTTTATAATTAATCCACAGAAAGATCCCAGTCGTTTCACGCCCGCGCAGGCTTTTTGCTGGGTGCAGCGCGGATCGGCGAATCGGCGAGGGGCTTCTCAGTTATTAGCGGGAAATTAGGAGGGAAGTGGGTGGTGCAGGGGCTGCTGCACCCCAGGGCGTCCGCCCGCGCACGGCGGGGATGTCTGAGCCGGCACGGAGCGTGGCAGTGTGCGTGGTGGTGTGCATGGCAGCCTGCGTGGCAGCATGCGTGTCGCTGTGCATGGCAGCCTGCGTGGCGGCGTGTGTCGGTGTGCGTGGCAGCGTGCGTGTGGGTGTGCGTGGCTGCCTGCGTGGTGGTGTGTGTGTCGGTGTGCGTGGCAGCATGCGTGTCGGTGTGCGTGGCTGCCTGCGTGGTGGTGTGTGTGTCGGTGTGCGTGGCGGTGTGCATGGCAGCGTGTGTGGCAGCCTGTGTGTTGGTGCACGTGGCAGCGTGCGTGGCAGCGTGTGGCGGCGTGAGTGGCAGCGTGCGTGTTGCTGTGCATGGCAGCCTGTGTGTTGCTGTGCGTGTCGCTGTGCGTGGCAGCGTGCGTGTTGCTGTGCATGTGGCTGTGCGTGTCACTGCGTGTCGCTGTGCATGTGGCTGTGCGTGGCAGCGTGTGTGTTGCTGTGCGTGTCGCTGTGTGTGGCAGCGTGCGTATCGCTGTGCACGGCAGCCTGCGAGTCGCTGTGCGTGTTGCTGTGCGTGGCAGCGTGCGTGTTGCTGTGCGTGTCGCTGTGTGTGTTGCTGTGCGTGGCAGCGTGTGTGATGCTGTGCGTGGCAGCCTGCGTGTCGCTGTGCGTGTCGCTGTGCGCGGCAGCGTGCGTGTTGCTGTGCATGTGGCTGCGCGTGTCGCTGTGCGTGGCAGCGTGCGTGTTGCTGTGCATGGCAGCCTGCGTGTCGCTGTGCGTGTTGCTGTGCATGGCAGCGTGCGCGTTGCTGCGCGTGTCGCTGTGTGTGGCAGTGTGCGTATCGCTGTGCACAGCAGCCTGCGTGTCGCTGTGCGTGTTGCTGTGCGCGGCAGCGTGCGTGTTGCTGTGCGTGTTGCTGTGTGTGTTGCTGTGCGTGGCAGCGTGTGTGATGCTGTGCGTGGCAGCCTGCGTGTTGCTGTGCGTGGCAGCGTGCGTGTTGCTGTGCATGTGGCTGCGCGTGTTGCTGTGCGTGGCAGCGTGTGTGTTGCTGTGCATGGCAGCCTGCGTGTCGCTGTGCGTGTCGCTGTGCGTGGCAGCGTGCGTGTTGCTGTGCGTGTCGCTGTGTGTGTTGCTGTGCGTGGCAGCGTGTGTGATGCTGTGCGTGGCAGCCTGCGTGTTGCTGTGCGTGGCAGCCTGCGTGTCGCTGTGCGTGTTGCTGTGCGCGGCAGCCTGCGTGTTGCTGTGCATGTGGCTGCGCGTGTTGCTGTGCGTGGCAGCGTGCGTGTTGCTGTGCACGGCAGCCTGCGTGTCGCTGTGCGTGTTGCTGTGCATGTTGCTGTGCGTGTCGCTGTGCATGTTGCTGTGCGTGTCACTGTGTGTGTCGCTGTGCGTGTTGCTGTGCATGTGGCTGTGCGTGTGGCTGTGCGTGTGGCTGTGCGTGTCGCTGTGTGTGTTGCTGTGCATGTTGCTATGCGTGTTGCTGTGCGTGTTGCTGTGCATGTGGCTGTGCATGTGGCTGTGCGTGTCGCTGTGCGTGTCGCTGTGCATGTGGCTGCGTGTGTTGCTGTGCATGTGGCTGTGCGTGTGGCTGTGCGCGTTGCTGTGCGTGTTGCTGTGCATGTGGCTGTGCATGTGGCTGTGCGTGTCGCTGTGCGTGTCGCTGCACGTGTCGCCGTGCGTGCAGCCACATGCGTGCGTTGGCACGGGCGAGGGCTGTGTAAACGCAAGAAGGGATGCGTGGGGTTCGAGGGGCGCGAAGGGGGAGGCGGTTCCCTGCACACCGTGTGCGCGGGGGGGCAGGGGCCGGCTCTAAGCTGCAGGTGCGGGGGGGGGGGGGGGTTGTGTTTCACGCGTGGAGGGAGAGATGCACGTGTGAGCGTGCCCGCGCGTGTGCTGGTGCGCGGGCGCGTGCGGGCAGCTGCGCTGCTGTGTCAGAACGCGCGTGCAACCCGCGCGTGCCCGCTGCGCGCACACGCGTGGCCGCCCGCCCGCCCCGCGCACCCCGCTTGGGACCTCCCGGGCGCCAGGGGGCGCTCTGCTCCCCCGCTGCCGCCGCGGGAGCGGAAGTGCCGCGCGGGCCGCCCGCGTAGCCCCGCCCCCGGCCCCGCCCGTCCTGCGCCGCCGCTTCCGCTTTCGCCGCCGCCGCCGCCGCTGCTGCTGCTGCTGCTGCTCCCCCGGTCGGGTCCAGCGGCCCCGGTCCCCGTCCCGCCTCGCCGCCGCCGTCCCCGGCACCATGAACAAGAAGAAGAAGCCGTTCCTGGGCATGCCCGCGCCCCTGGGCTACGTGCCGGGGCTGGGCCGCGGGTGAGGCGCCGTCCGCGCTGGGGCCCGGCCTAGGCCTTCCCCGCCCCGCCTCCCCCTCACGGCCCGCCCGCCCTCCCTCCTCGCCGGGCCCCGGGACGCCCCCGGGCCCCGGTTCGTGCCTGGCTTCGTGCCTGGCTTCGTGCCCGGCTTCGTGCCCATGCCCCGTCCATCCCCGTCCCCTCGGGGCAGGCCGGCGGCCCCGCGCGGCCTGCTCGGCTTTCCAGGTGTTATCGCTGCGAGATGGTTCGCGTTACCCTTCACATAGGCTTTGTTTTTTTGGGTTGTTTTTTTTTTATTATTTTAATTTAAACGCGATCCTGGTACCGGGGATAAGTTCCTCGGTGCTTTAGAGGCCACTGGCTGGGAGGGGATTGTGTCTGTCCGGGTTTTGTAACTGCGTGTGTGCCTGGGGCCCCGTTAAAAATCATTAAACCTGGGTGCGTTCATGGTGGGAACAGCGAGAGGCGCGTTTCGGTGGCGGGTGGGCACCAGGAGTTGCCCTTTGCTGGGTGTGAGTTATGTTCATCCTTTGCTGATGTGTTGCTGCCCTTACGCTGGGGTGATTCTATCAGCCGTGCCCTGGCAAATACCATCGGGTTGAACGTGGGGTTTCTGGCAAGCCCCTGGCGCCCTGTCCCTGTGCCTGGGCCCCCAGCCCGTAGTGCCTTACAGGCACGACCAGCTTTTTTATTGTGTCTAACCGAGAGACACTGTTTAGAAGAGAACATGTGTCGTGGTACAAGATGGATGGTTGAGCAGTGAGCCGGGTGATTGCAGTGTCTTTGTCGATAAAGTTCTCCTTATAAGAGGACATTTTTTTCCCCCAAGCCCTATGCATGGTAGGGATGGGCACTGGCTGATGCCATTCTTGCAAAAGAATGATATTTTTATTGCCTGTTACAAGTAATAATTTTGACAGACCCCCTGTGTAACAAGCAGCGGGGTTGCAGTGTGCTAAATAGCTGCTCCTGGTTTGTCAATGCAGAGCCACAGGTTTTACCACCCGCTCTGATATCGGCCCTGCGCGCGATGCCAACGACCCCGTGGATGATCGTCATGCTCCGCCGGGGAAGAGAACTGTGGGGGATCAAATGAAAAAGAATCAGACGGCTGACGATGATGACGAAGATTTGAACGACACCAATTATGATGAGGTGATTAGATTTTCATCATCCTGGAGATGTTTTTCCCCAAGTAGAAGAGGAGTCCTTTAGCTCCCTGCTCTCTTGCTACGAAACCCCATATTAGCTGAGGTTTCAAGGCCAGAGTTTCCTGTAGTTTGCTAGCAGCGCTTCCTTTTTTCTTTTTTTTTTTCTTAATTGAGACCTTATTATACATAATAGCACAGTGCTTGCAGATTTCTGTTGTGGCGTTGGTCCATGTATTGTGGTTTAATTATCTATACAGAGCCCTGAGAGTCTTGGGAAGAGATCCATAAATAAAATATTAGTTTAAGTACTTTGGGGGATGTATTTTGTATTCTCCTGCGCAAATGAAATCTAAGCTCTTGTGCTTTGACATATATTTGTCTTTATGTGGCCTGCGTAGTCTCTTGGGTTTAAATCCCACTTTGGTTAGTTAAATGCTGTGTTACTCTTTTTGTTTGCTTTCAGTAGTTTTAAAAAAAAAAGCGGTTAATGGAAGAAAATGGCCTTTCTATACTGGGATCTCATTTATTGCTTAATAGAAGCAATTTTGAAAGAGAAGCAATTTTGAAGCAGCTTTGCTTTTGAAATGGTGTGGGAGAATGAACACTAGGGGTGGTAGAAGAAAGCTGCTTTTATTTAGGGATGCATTAGTCTGATGCAATGTTGTTGGAAATAGCCCGCTCGTGCATTTTCGTTGTTCTGGGTAACTGTCGGCTGTAGCAGGAACATCAGAGGAGCTTTAAACTGAGGTTACTGCTTTTTTTTTTTTTTTTCTTTTTTTCCTCTCTCTCTCTCCAAATTCTTAGTTCAATGGGTACGCTGGGAGCCTGTTCTCAAGCGGTCCCTATGAAAAAGATGATGAGGAAGCAGACGCTATTTATGCAGCTTTGGATAAGAGGATGGATGAACGCAGAAAAGAAAGAAGGTAGGATAAATTCCAACAGTGGCGTGGAGTGTTTTCCAGTTAGTTTGTGTTTTGGAGTTTTCCTCTGCCTCTTCCATTTTCCATTTCAGATTTTGTCCTAGCCTACTGGGTACGTTTTCAGAAGCGTACGCAGTTTTTATTTGTTTTAACGCTGTGCCTTTGACTCTGTGGCTCCAAGTTTTAAGGACGATGGGTATTTTGCACAACTTGCTCTGAGAATTGATGTGGTTGAATTGCTTCGTTAATTAAGATTCACTGTAGTTCATTAAGATGATGTGGGGAGATGCTGAGTGACTGGTTTTGACACGTCACGTACTGCCCGGTGCACTGGAAATTGTTGGAAAAGTCATGTAATGCAGGTGTCTTGTAAATGGGTGAATGTTACTTAACTTGTTAAACTCACTGCCTGGTCTGCAGGTAAGAGGATGTTAAAGGCTGAAGTTCACTTGGTTGGAGATGGCTGGTTTTACACTATATAATATTGTCTTATTTGATAAGACATCTCTGTCATAGTGTTGCTAATCTAAACATGGGAAGAAATGGGGTTTTTTATACCTTAGCTCTGATCAAACACTTTTTTCTGTAATAGCAACACTTTGTTTAAAGACTTGCTGACTGTTACTTTGAGCATAACCTCAGTACTCCTTTTCCTAAGGGAACAACGAGAAAAAGAGGAAATAGAAAAATACCGTATGGAACGACCCAAAATTCAGCAGCAGTTCTCGGACTTGAAAGTAAGGAAAAAAATGTTGCCTGAAATGTGACTTTTATCTTTATGGCATATGGGCACTAGATGTATGTTCTGCATTTCTTTGTTCAGATTTTGTGTGTTAGCAAACAGGTACTTTGTTATTCTCTGGATTAGCGTTGCTTTCTGTTGGAAAAATAAGTAAACGAATATGAAGCTGGCAGCTAGTGGTGCAGAAGCTCTTCTCGGTTTGAAGCTCTCTTGAGTAGCGCAGTATAATTTTCAGCCGGTTATCGGCAGTATAATTGGCAGTGCTGATTTAAATCAAAGTGGTGATAGAATCTGCAGTAAGTGATAAAGCAATATTGTCTCTGCCGACAGCGGCATTCAGAGCTGCACTCAGCTGATGGAAGTGGGTGTTTGTAAGCTACTTTGTAGGGATACGGGAGAATACAGCGATTCTGCCTGGTGAGCCCTTTTCTTGAGGATACACAAGGTAGTGAAATTAATGCAAATTTTTATACTGGGCTTTTGTTTTGTGCTTCATTGTGACTTCACATCAGTTGTTGAGAAGGTGCTACGCTTCCGTCTTTGAGGGGTTGGTAACTTGTTGGCATTGGAGTAGTAGTTGAACAGGATCTCCTGACTCTAAATCTCCTTTTTAAATAAAATTTATTGTTTAAGCTATTGTTTAATGATTAGTAAGAAACCTCTCGATGCTGCAGGCACTGAGATTAATCTGAGTATTTGTAACGCTGAATTTAATAACAAAATTGACTTGGAGTCTCAGTCTGGACTAAAACCAAATTCTAATTAAATGCATATAATTCTTTTGTACATTGGATTAGGAAAAAATCTCACATTTGACCTTTAAGTGTTTAATTGATCTTGAATTCTTTCAAGAAGAAAAAAAAAAATCTATTAAGAAATTAGAGCAGTTAAAAAGACCAAATTTCTACAGCAAATAATGATGACAACTCCTGTTTGAATAGCGGAAGCTAGCAGAGGTGACGGAAGAAGAGTGGCTGAGTATTCCAGAAGTTGGCGATGCCAGGAACAAGCGCCAGAGGAATCCTCGTTATGAGAAGCTGACTCCTGTACCCGACAGCTTCTTTGCAAAGCATTTACAGTCAGGGGAGAATCACACCTCTGTGGACCCGCGCCAAACGGTGAGTACGAAAGCAAACCTGATGAAGACGTGAGCCGTGCTTTATAATTAGAGATGAGGGTTAAACTGTGCATTCGTTAGTGGGATGTGGAGAAAAAAAGACACTTGACTAAAAATCTTGGTGTAGTTTGTGAGTCTGTCAAAGGAATTGCTGGATGTAAAATTCCTGCGCTTGCCAGAATCTTTCAGTACATACCCATTGCCAGACAAAACTCATGGATAGGCAGGGAAATATTGGTTCTTGTGTTGAAAAAGTGTTTTGTTTCCTTTTCTCTGGCTGTAGAATGGTGATAATGGGTTCTGGTGAGCATAATCAACATCCTCTTCTGTTACAACAATATTTTGCAAAAATGGATCAGAAAGTAAAATTCAGTTTCACCTAATGGTTTGCTCAGCCCTGGAGCAATTGTGTTAAAAATTATTTGCCTTGCAGTCAACTGAAAATTAAATAATTTAGCTTGTTGCTACAAGGCTGCAGGCTACTATGGTCACAGAGTTACAGGAGAAACTGGCCCTGAACTGGCACCATATGTCCGTGGGACTTCTTTGTAGATATTCGTCTTTACATGTGCTAGATTTAGATGCTTGTGCTCGAATTTGTCACTTTCTTGCTACTTATTTCACTGACTTGACTGAACTTGAGTAATTACCTACAGATTTGCAAAACCTGTAGGAGAAATGTTTTGTGGTTCAGGGAAGCCAGTGTTTCAGAAGTACCTATGGGGTTTTGGCATCTCTGTCCTGTAGCCACTGGAGAGGAGCAGATAAGCCAACAGCCTGAATTATTTTTGAAATCTCAGAAGAGATTTTAGGAATGTATTTCTCTCACTCTCGTTTTTAGCAATTTGGTGGATTGAATACTCCCTATCCAGGGGGCTTGAATACTCCGTACCCGGGAGGAATGACCCCAGGCTTAATGACACCTGGGACAGGCGAATTGGATATGAGGAAGATTGGCCAAGCCAGGAACACGTTGATGGATATGAGGCTAAGCCAGGTAAGGATGTTGGAAGGCAGGATCTGTCACAGGTATACCCGGGGTTGGTGTTGTGTTGCTATTTAAGACCTGGTTTTAGAAGTCTTTAATCCTCTTGCGTGTTAGAAGAAACAGCTCAGCTGTGAACTAATTTTGTACTCCTCCTCCCCAAATCTCATGCCCTCTACACTAATAGAATTTCCTGAGATATAACAGTTTGTCCCTGGAAGTCTTGGTCAGCATGGGAGAACAGGCCGCCCTGTTATACCAGAGGTGGACTTCAGGCAAGCAGCACTGGTAGTTTTACCACAGGAAGCGTATCTTCTGTCTTGTGCAGGGATGCAGGACAAAATGCTGGAAAATATTACTCTTAAATTGTTGTTGACTTCTGTTCTTTTTCACTGATTTTCCCATCTAAATCTGGTTTAAACTAAAAAGATGGACTTTAGCTGGTGGGGCTGCAAGACCTTTTGGTGACTGAAAGCCAAGCGGCTTGTTTTCTGCCTTTTCAGTGGTACTAAATTTTTAATGTTAAAGGCGTGTATTTTGGAACTGGAAAAAAGCTAATAAGCAAGGCTTTGTGACATTTTCCCCCCTTGGTTCTGGTAACAGATGACTGTCTAGGTTTCTTGTATAGCTGCAGTGTCTTTTCTAGCCTTTAAGGTGTGCAGGCAGCCTGTGGGGCCATGAATGGTCATTTCAGTAGTGCTGGCTTGACTTTCCCAGGTGTCGGACTCTGTGAGTGGCCAGACTGTAGTGGACCCGAAAGGATATTTGACAGACTTGAATTCGATGATTCCCACACATGGAGGAGATATCAAGTAAGTTTAAGAAGGATTAACTGATTTATCCTCTTAGTAATGGCTGTGATCCTGTATATAAATGGAAATCTGTCTGAGCGGGTGGCTTTCAGCTTGCATTTAATTTGCAAAAGATGCTAGGTGAGTTTTTGAGGATGAATTCTTTTAACATGAGATCTGGTATAGTCTTTCGACTCCTGTTTTTACCGTCTGACCTGGATGCATCAATTGTGGGGATTGTTTCTATCCATCCCTGGACTAACATGCCAGAGTGATGGCAGTGCGTGGCTGCCTGCCAGCCAGGAAATAACCTGGTTAATTGTCCTTCTGTACTGCTAATTTAGGCTTGATTGACGACCTCTGGAAACATCTTTAACTTGAAGTTTGACACCTGTTTCATAAAGAATTGCCACTGAAGTCAAAAGCGATGTGTGCAAATGTTGATGCTAATACTTGACTTAAATCAATGCTTGTGCTTATCAGCTTCCAACTGCAAGTGCCCAGCAGTAATTCCTAAAAATCTTACTTAAATGCTTAACCGCTTTTCACTGTGATCTTGCTGTGTTAGTGTATATTTGCAAGCTTGTTTTGGTAGGATGTAATTTGTGTCACCAGTATGGAAAAATTTGAGGTCACGGTTACTGTGCATCTGAGCGTGGCTGTGAAGAACTGACTGTAAAGCACTTACTGATTCAGGAGAATTGTTTGCTAGCGTGCTGAAAATCTTCCTGCCTGTCTTTCCTCCTCCTTTAGTGATATCAAGAAAGCCCGTTTGCTCCTGAAATCTGTACGAGAGACCAATCCTCATCATCCGCCAGCCTGGATAGCATCAGCCCGACTGGAGGAGGTCACTGGCAAACTCCAAGTGGCTCGAAACCTCATCATGAAAGGAACGGAGATGTGCCCCAAGGTCAGAATCGCTTTGCTTCCCTGCTGATCCTTGCAGGGCAGTAGGAGAAGGTTGTGGTTACGAGCAGCAGCATCTCTCCGTTAAGCTTGTATCAGGCTGTATCTGATACAGCTTTACTATCTGCAGTGTTAAAAGAACACGTATTTAGCTAGAAGCTCTAATTTTAAATTCTTGTTTTGATGTAAAGGAAGATTGTTTCTTTCTCCTGACAGAGTGAAGATGTTTGGTTAGAAGCCGCTCGGCTTCAGCCTGGGGATACAGCCAAGGCTGTTGTGGCCCAAGCTGTCCGCCACCTTCCACAGTCTGTCCGAATCTATATAAGAGCAGCAGAGCTGGAGACAGATATCCGTGCAAAGAAACGCGTCCTTAGGAAAGGTGAGAGCTTCTGCAGGGCCAGGGAACAAAGTCTGAGTGTCCCTCTCTTTGTATTGCATTGTAAGTTGTTCAAGACATGTCTGTAAGTTTAAGTGCTTTTTTTTGCATCCTTGGTGAAAATACAGTTGTTAATAACGTGTGCCTTAATGGTAGAACTTGCTGCTATTAAGTCAAAGAGCAGGGTTGTTGAAGTATTTGTAAAAACATCCTTCAGTGGAAAGCTGCTGTTACTGAGCAATTGCAAAATGACATTTCGCTTACCAAAATCAATTCCAACTTGATCAAAGTTAGATAGGTAGATGAAAGCAATTAAAAAATGATGCTCTAAGGAGAAAAGGGTGTTTTAACTGTCACCTTGTGATACATTTTGGAAAAGATACAGGACTTGGTCTTTGAGTTCCAACTTGTCTGTCACCTCTTAGGGACCACAGTGGTTCCTGGTGGAGGAGCTTTGGAGGCTTTGGGGTTCTCATATCATTGAGCCTGGTGGGCCTTGGGGTTTGCTGTACTTTAGCAAGTTCTGTGTTCTTGACAAACAGCTTTTCTCTGTGGTGCTTACCTAAAACCTTACATCTTCTGTTGTATTGCACTTGGAGGTTTTCCTCTTTTGTGGAATTACTGTCTTTTCCAAACAATGATCTCTTCAACAGCTGTTTGTTGTGTTGTCCTGAACCCAGGTCTTCCTCGCAGGTTCATAGTATTAATTCTGTGATTACTTTAAGTTACTGTGCCTGTATCAGAAGAGGTTAGATCCTTCCTGACTTTAATCAAGACCGGGAAAGGTGTCTGGATTTAATGCATTTACTAAATCAGTGTGAAGCAGCCTACAGTATTGAACAGCTTGGCTTCAAAGGAATTCAATTGCCTCCTACCTCTTACTATTGCATGTAAAATTGCACATCTCTGGTGAAATGACCTCTTACTGCGTATGGATGAAAGGCACTTAAAGGTTCTGGTTCCTGGGTTTGAAGTTGTAAGAGTTCAGATATTAACTATTCAGTAGCTTTTTTTATTTTCGTTGGCTGAGCAGTGCAGCGTGCTGTGAAGTGTTGCTCCTGTGACATTGTGTGTCTTCTCAAGAGCAATAATAGATGCTGAACAGAAAAACACTTACATGAGCAGAAATAGGTTTCTGAGTCCCGCTTGGGCAGGAGAGCATCTCGCGTAAAAGCAGTGACTTACGCATTAAGTACTGACTTTTGCTTTAAACGTTGTTTTTTGCAAAGAGAAAAACATCTCGCTTCGGTTTTTGGAACCACCTACTTAGTCTCTGATAGAAAGCTGTTAGTGCAATGGAACGTGATTTATCATTCTCTTTCCAATTTCTGCCTGTTAACAGCTTCACAGTGCTCCTCTGCTACCTAGGGAACATCAGTAATATGATGCTTAGAGCTGTTTGTATATACAGCCTTAACATAAGTGGCAGTTCAACCCATTATTTCTCCTAAAATAAAAAAGACTGACTGCCAGGTAATGTCACTGAAGTGTGATCTTTCATAATGTGTTTCTCTCGTCTGTTGGCTGTGTGCATTCCTGCCATCCAGCAGAACCTCTGGAGTTTTTGAAGCCTCTCTCTCACTCGAGAGCCAGCAAGCTGAGTGTTTAAAATGCGTCTTGAGGTGTAAAAATCGAATGCTCTATCTATGAGAACATGTTCTGTCCTGCTGAGTGATGCTTTCAGCTCTTGCAGGCTGATATTATTCACTTAAATTCTTCAGAAAAATCTCCTGCTGCTGCAGGAGGAACTCGAGGAGAAACAGTTAATGCCTGAATCCTCGGTGCACACTACTTGTAAATGCTCTGTGTCTTTCCGTAGAGCTGGGGTGTGCTCTGAAGTGGAGGCTCAGCAGTGTGCCTCTGCCTTTGCAGGAATGCTTAGAACAACAGCCTTGCCTGGAAGCCTAGCTAGTTTCAAAGTACATTTAGATGCCTCTTCCCACCCGTTTCTGTAGCCCTGCAATTATGCTTGCTTTATTAAAGAAGGATGTGCTCAGTCCTCTCTTACTATAGCACGTTTGTGTACAATCACCATGGAAGCAATGAAACTAGTACTGCAATGCAGCTAATACTAGCAATCTGTGGTGTAAGTTGTAGTGACAAAAAGCTAAAAAGAAAAAAAAAACACTTTAGTTTCTTAGTGTATCTTTAAGATACAAGGTTATGAAGAGACAGACTGAGCAAAGCTGCTGTTTAGACTTGAATGTTTCAAACAGCACATATAGTCTGTGGAGAATGCAATTTCTACCAGTGGTAGGTAACTCTTGGACAAGATTAAGGAAGCCTCAAAGACTCTTAATTAGATGGAGCCCATATTGGATTCCTGAAAGAACGCTTTGGATTCAGTGGCTTAGGGTGTTAGTGTCAGCAATACCTTTAAGCTTTTATGCATCCTCCTCTTTTATTTTTGCATAGCGGGCCAATAACTTTTTGGGAAGCTAAACTGGGATCCGTTAGGCTGCAGGAGATGCCTATGGGAAGACTAAATTGTGAAGGGACAGTTTCAACATCTAAGGAACAAGGTTGTGTTATTAGTTAGTATTGAAGATGCTTCTTTTTTATAAAGGGAGATCGAACATGATTAGGCTACCCAATTTTGAAGATCCTACCTATGCTCATTTGCTGAGACTGGAGGCTTTGTTCAGCTAGGTGTTTTACTGAAGAAGATGCAATTACAGCTTGTGCAGGGGAAAAAGCCCTTGTCTCTCCAAAACCTGTTTCCAATTAAAATTGTTAAGTAAGTTTTTTATTTTCTGATTTAAATTCTCGTTGTTGAAGCAAGAACTAATGTAAGTACAGTTCCCTCCCTTCTCTCTTTCAGGAAAGTTCACCTGTAATAGGACAAAGCCTTTAATATATCATCTTTAAAAAATAGAGTTCTCTTTAGTAAACTACTTTGTCATGATTGACGTAATTGTTTTGCGCCTCTAGCCCTTGAGCACGTTCCAAATTCGGTGCGTTTGTGGAAAGCAGCCGTGGAGTTAGAAGAACCAGAGGATGCCAGGATCATGCTGAGTCGGGCTGTGGAGTGCTGTCCGACTAGCGTTGAAGTAAGTTTTAAAAAAGGAGAATAAAGCAACCCCCTACACACCACTCTAGGTTGGCGGTAGAGCTTTGAAAACAAAAGGCAGCATAAGTGCAGTATGAGTTTTCTACCACGCACTCTCTGCCACAATGAGAAGGATGTGATGAGTAGTGGACTGTGCTTTTTTCCTCCAGAGTTAATTGTCTGGTGGTCATTATGCCTCATTTTCCTGTGTAATTGTTACGTTAGTTATGCCAGTGTACTGCTGTGCCTGCTGTAGCCAATTAGCCATGTTCGTGTTCATGTTTAGTGCCTTGACAATTGTGAAAACAAGCATACGTATAGCCTAGGGAACCTAAAATATAGTTGCTCGTTTCTGGAATGCTGAATCGGAGTGTAATATTCAGCTGTTGAAAAGGTAATGTGGACAGAAAATCGGAGTGCAGCTGCCCAGCAAACGGAGATGATATCTTGATTACGATTGAGCTTTACAGAGACAGCAGTAGACTTTGTTTCTGCCACTTCTCCATTGGTATTCTGCAGCCTGCTTATGCTGCTTGAGGACAATTGCCAACTAGTAGCGAACGGCATAAAGCTGCTTATCTTTTTGGGCCAAACCTGCCATACGGCGGTGTTGTCATCTCCTTGTTCTAATCTAAAATACATCTTTTGTTGCTCCGCAGCTGTGGCTTGCGCTGGCAAGGCTGGAGACATATGAGAATGCTCGTAAAGTCCTTAACAAAGCCCGTGAGAATATTCCAACGGATCGTCACATCTGGATTACTGCTGCCAAACTGGAGGAAGCCAATGGGAACACCCAGATGGTGGAGAAAATCATTGACAGAGCCATCACGTCTCTTAGGGCTAATGGTGTGGAAATCAACAGAGAGCAATGGATACAGGTATTTGCTTGGTCTTTGGTTAGAGACCCAGCTGAACTCTTCAGGTTCTGTTTTGAAGGCTATTGATGCAAGATATTGTAGGATAGAGTAATTTTGCACTAGGCTTATCAGTGGAGAGCCCCACGAAAATAGAAGAGGTGAGACTAAAAAGCTGAGGAGAGCCAAGGGCATGGTTAGGTGATACTCTGGGGTAACGTTGCATGTGGTGAGCTGAGGAACGTCTGGTTTAGTTCTGTCTTGGAAGATAACCAGCTTCAAGTTGAAGCAGCTGCTGCCTTAAGTAGGACAGAGGCTTTAAGCCTCCAGTAAGGGATTTATGTATTTTTTGCATATGTCTCTTTTGGCTTAAAAGCTATCTGTTTGCCAAAGAAGTCTTTGTCAGATAGTGTTGTAAGAAGTCAATACAAATATTGCATATGCAGCAGGCAGGAAACATTCTGTTAGTCCTTTATTGGCTTGTAGTCCTGAGGCTATGCGAACCAGTCACAGCTGGCACGTGGAGCTGTGGTGTACGGTGATGTTTACAAAACGCAATCTCTGGAGGTTCATCCCAGGTCATCGTATTTTTGATGTTCTGTACTGGAAAAGTAGCAAAAAGTTGTAGGGGTTTCCAGTGTTTTGGTCAAATTCAAAAGCTGCGGTGCTTGAGTTTCTTGAGTTAGGGAGACATTTCAGAGACTGTTGCCATCTAAACGGCTTGGTGTTCGGGTTAAAAGAACCTCTTTCCTCCTGAATATGTACTGTGCTTTGTTTGAGCATAAGTCTTTAAACCAGTTAACTACTAAAATCACTCACAGTGGGTCAAGGCAGCAAAATGTTCTTGGCACGCTGTTTAAGAGAGTATTGATAATGAACAAAGTGTTTAATATTAAATGGGTATCTTTTCTAACATCTAAAAGAATTATAACTTTTTTTACAGCAGTAAAACAATTAAGGGTTAATTTCAACTTCTGTTTAAAAAAAACACCACCGCAGCCTTGGCATCATTGTCTTCTCGAGTTCCTTTTCAGTACCAGAACTGTTCCATTTCTGTTATCTGATCAGAGCCCTTTTTAACAAGTTTAAGCAAGACACGCTTGGCTTTCCAAAAGCTTTGTATGTCAGAAAACTCCACCTTTCCATATATGCTCTGGTGAGAGAGCCTTTGCACCTTTAACTTAACACCCGTTGAGGATGCATTCATTTAAATTCAGTTATTGCTTAGCCCTGTTGAGACTTAAGAATCAACCCAAAGCTGAAAGAAGATCAGTGGTTTTGGTGTTACAATTCTTCCCTCTGAAATTCTTGCAGTTTTTTATTGGCCAGGTCCCTGCTTGGCCCAGCCCAGGGCAGGTCAGTGGGGCTGTAAGAGGAGACGTTTCAGGCTGGAAAGGTCACACATTGTCACACTTACTCCTTTTCAGTGGATGCAGGTGATGTGCTCTGTTTCTTAACCAGCTTCTGATTGATTGTATGTACAACTACAGCACCTTCCTTGTGGTTGTAGGCTCATAGTTACTGTCAGGATATGTTTGAGTAATAAGATATTTTTAATGTGGCAGTGAGCCACAATGTCTCTGTGTTTGCACATGAGGAGTTGCTGTTGCAGAATCTAACTTCTTGTGCTGATTTCTGAAAATGAGCGGGGCTTTACGCTTGTTTCTAGGATGCTGAGGAATGTGATAAAGCTGGAAGTGTGGCCACATGCCAGGCAATCATGCGAGCTGTGATTGGGATTGGGATTGAGGAGGAAGATCGGAAACACACCTGGATGGAAGACGCAGACAGTGTATGTCCAGCTGTGATGTTGGGGTTTCGGGCTTTTTTGTTTGTTTCGTTTCTTTTTTTTTTTTTTTTTAATTGGGGGAAATTGAACTGGAGCCTGGGAAATGACATTTTTTTATCAGTGGAAGTGGATGCGATTCCCACAACATCTGCCTGCATTTGGCCAGTCTGCCTCTCAGCAGCTTATTGTATCGTGGAGCTTTCTTCAGATTTGAATTTTTACTAAGCAAAAAGCTGGTGTTGGGATAGATTGGTTGCTGGGGTTTTTGTTTTGGGGTGTTTTTTTGTGTGTGTGATATCAACAGAGATTGAGGTCTGGTTAAAGGAACTGGGGGGTTGAGTTTCGAGGCGTAAACACTGCAACTCAGGAGTTAATGTACGACTGGACAGAGGAGAGGGTAGAAGTTTTACCAGGCTTTCTTTGCTTTAGGGGAGTAGTTTGAACATGCACTAAAAACTAAATTATATTTCAGCATGAGAAATGTCTGCTTCACTGGCCTTGAATTGGCCTTACAGTGGTAAGGGGGCATATGCTGGGGCGCTTATAGTTTTGCCTATAAAAAACAAATGAAGTGCAAACACGAGAGCATTTACAATGCCTTGCTAATTTTTCAAGCTGGCCTGTGTGTGTCAGTTCCGGTGAAAGGCCAGTGATACTTGTGCTCTGATAGAGGGACACTTGAAAATTTCTTCCCTGCTTCCTTTTAAAAAGCTGATAGTAACTGTTCTGCTATGTGTAATGCCCTAATTCATGTATTACTCTGAGTTGTTGAGTTCTGTGTTGAATTATGCACGTGTAATTCTTTCTTGCGTTTGATTTCAGTGCAACCCTAAACTGACTTAGTTCTGATCTGGTTTTCCTTAGTGTGTTGCTCACAATGCTCTGGAGTGTGCCCGGGCAATTTATGCCTATGCCTTGCAAGTTTTCCCGAGCAAGAAGAGCGTGTGGCTGCGAGCAGCGTACTTCGAAAAGAACCATGGAACGAGGTATGTGTGCTGCATAATCCTTGGGTGGAGGGGTTCATCCTTGTTACAGGGTGATCGACTGGGGAGGAAGAAAAGCTACAAGATGATCCCTGAAGTGGTGTGTTGCACGTGCAGAGTTAGTTCAGCGGGTGGAAACTCGCTGGCATTGTTTGCAGGTCTGACCTTCTTTGTTATTGTTGTGGTCGGAACATCTTTGGTTCTTATGAAATCATAACTTGTTTTGGCAAGAGGGGTTACTTGGTTAAAGTGGTTATGAATAAGCAAGGTGGGGACAGTTATCTTTGAGAAGGCATTTCTAGAAAAAAATTGGGAATACAAATCACTTAAAAATACAGCATGTGTTTAATTTCGTTTTCATAGATCTACTACTTCATCGCTGAAGTTGTCCAGGCATCTCTGGCATTTTCTGATTAAACATACTGTGAATGTGTATCACATTCTGTGTTAAGGTTGGTGATACACTGTCACAGTTCCGGCCTCGTATTTTGAAGTTTATTCATAAAGCTTTACACATCTGAAACTTTCTGCCCAAAGAATAAAGCAAACAGTCTATACAGTAGACCACTTAAGTGCGTGGATTCTGTCTTATTAAAGCTAACAAAGCTGTTGTGTGGAAGTGACTGCAGATGCCGAGTTCTGCCTCATTCAGGCCTTTTTTTGGAACAAGAATATCTTTGCTTTTGATGTTGTTCTCCCATGTTTCCCAGTGGTGGCTGTCTTTTAAGCCCCTTGTTCTACCTGAAAAGTGTATTTTCCAGACGAGGGGGGAAAAAAAAAAAATTCAGTCAGATCAAGCCAGCTTCATCTAATAATTCTGAAAAACTTCCTGTCTCAGTTCCTACTGAGGTTTGTTAAGAAGAATGGCTCTTTCCAAGACAAATGAGCTGTTTGTGTGCAGGGTCTTTTCGCAGAGGCTATCAAACAAAGGTGTCTGAACAATGAGCCGTTTGTGGAGCGCTGATTTCAGAACCCTTGTGAAAAAAGACCCCACCCTTTCCTTGTTATGAAACAACTTATCAAGGTTTACAACGTTGGACTTTGCAACAATATTTATAACATTGAGTGATAGTGGAAATGGTGTGTGAGAGCTCGCCTTTGGCAGTATTTCAAGGGATTGTAACTTGCTCTTTCTTGTCTCAGAGAATCCTTGGAGGCTCTTTTGCAGAGAGCTGTTGCTCACTGTCCCAAAGCAGAAGTGCTCTGGCTCATGGGAGCCAAATCGAAGTGGC
Source organism: Pelecanus crispus (assembly GCF_030463565.1). Lineage (NCBI taxonomy): Eukaryota > Metazoa > Chordata > Aves > Pelecaniformes > Pelecanidae > Pelecanus > Pelecanus crispus. The sequence continues at coordinate 2,107,760 of NC_134656.1, forward strand.
TGGCAGGAGATGTGCCAGCAGCCAGAAGCATTTTGGCCCTGGCTTTCCAGGTGGGTGTGTTAGACTTGTGTGATGGTGTTAAGTATGCCCGGTAAAGAGTACAGAGTAGGCTTTTTCTGTCAACACCTGATTCCTGCTGCCTTTCAAAATGATGGGGGCTTCCGCTGTTCTTTGATTGTTTTATGTGGCAAAATGTTCTCCTGTAAAATAGCAGCAAGCTGGCAGCAAGAGTGTATTGCTGCTCTTCTAGCAGTACCACACCAGGTTCTAAGTTCATGAACCATTAATTTTACTACCGTGGCTCCCACCAACCCCAGTCATGGATCTGAATCCCCTTGTGTCGGGTCGTCTGTCTGCTCAGTAAAAAGGGTAGTGGTCTGCCTTACGTAAAGAGGTTACTGTGTTACTTACGGCTCGGACCAAACCCACTAATCCACAGAAAAATGAAGGGAATTGTCTGCTGGATGGTGAAAGAAAGGTGGGCAGAGTGATACAGTTCTAACACTGGGAATGAGGCTTAAAAGCTAAGTGATAGCAAAAACAAATGACAGGTCCTGAGATGGAAAGTAAAAGATATTTACTTCCTAAATGTGTTCTTGGTGCTTTTTGTTACCATCCTGAAGACTTTTTGACATGGTTGCCACTGAAACGGCTTTTATTGAAGGAGTGTTCACAGACCCCAGCTGGGAAATGCAAGCTTCAGGGTTTTTTTGCTCAGGGATAATAAAAGGAGGGTCTTGTTGTGGCATTCCCTGTGATCTTTTCAGTATTTAAACTGGAAGTTCAGAAGATCAAGCATTAATGCTTTTCAACAATTGAGAAGCATCCAACTTCTAAACTGGCATATATCTTTGTGTTGCGCATCTGTTTTGGAGAATTTCTATAAACTTCAAAGGTCAAAGAAGATAGGGAGGAGCTTGAACTGAAAAAAATCCTAGTGTGGATTGACAAAGCTCTGATTTCAATTTTAATCTGGATCAAACGAAGGATTAAATCTGCTGTTGATTCACTGTATGCATTTGTCATTTTATGTTCTTGCAGGCCAACCCCAACAGCGAGGAGATCTGGCTGGCTGCCGTGAAGCTCGAGTCAGAAAACAATGAATATGAAAGAGCAAGGAGGCTGCTGGCAAAAGCTCGCAGCAGTGCCCCCACTGCAAGGGTAAGGATGTGTGAAGGGTGGAGAGGCTGAGACCTCTCTTGGCCATGGGGGAGTTGAGGCGGAAGGAGGAGTTCCTTCAGTTCTGTGGCCTTCGTGATTGACCAGATGGCTCCCTGCCATTGCCTTTTGCAGGCATGTGGCCGCTTTGCTGCAGCGCTTCTCCAGCGAATTGCGACACAAAGTCACGGCATGATGGGAAAAAAAAAGGCTAGGATCAAGTGAAGGGTTTCGGGTTTTTTTACACAAATGGCAAAAGTCAGGAAATTCCCAGTTTACAGCTGTTTGTATAATGTTCGTGTTGCATAAAAGCATGTCTTGGAAAAAAGAGAGAGAAAATACTTTCACAGAAGACTCACTTATGCTCGCTGTGCTAAAGACGGCGCTGGTTGAGTTTGTTGTTTAAAGTTACACTCTTGTGTTTATCTCTAGATTTACTTCTGGTATGATAAACTTCGTCGATTTTCAGCTGTTCATACAGAACCATTTGAACTTGTCCAAGTAGAAGAAAAATGAGTTTGCTTTCCCCCTTGCCCCCAAATTTGTGCTTCACCCTAGATCTTTTACACCGTCCTCTTCCTCTTTTGTCAGTCAGGGAGCTTCTCTCCAGCTGGCAGCCGGGGCTGGTCTCAGACTTGGTGCCTCGCTTGCGAAGTCATAGTGGGGGGAGTTTGGGAATGTGGAGGACGGGGATCAAAGAGTAGTGCAACAGCCTTCAGTCTCTAATTCACAGCTGTAACTTCCATGTGTAGGCAGGAAAGTATACCTACTGGTTTGTAATTAGCAGGGTAACAGTTGCAACTTGAAGCCCTAAGTAAGAACAGGTGGTCTTGGTAGCTTGGATCTAAGGAGATCAGATTGCGCTGATGAAGCAGCCTCAAATTTGTTAATTGGTTGTGCCCTTAAAGCTATGCTCTTTGTACAAATATTACACAAATGTCAACTCTGTGCTAACAGGTGAGACATAGATTGATCACGGTGTTCCAACTCCTTTAATATTTGCATTTACCTTTCTCATTGTTATCTGTTCCCACTGTTATTTAACCCCGGTATTTATTTTTTTTTTACTTTCAACTATAGCTAATCAATAACATCCGAATGAATGTATGAAAGTGGGAACCCACTGCATTGATGGAGTAATGGTTTTTCAGTGGCTCCTAGTGATAAACAGCTCTGGTTTGTTCTCAGGTCTTCATGAAGTCTGTGAAGTTAGAGTGGGTGCTTGGGAACATTGCTGCAGCCCAGGAGCTTTGTGAGGAAGCCCTGAAGCACTACGAGGACTTCCCCAAACTGTGGATGATGAAGGGACAAATCGAGGAACAAAAGGAGCTGGTAGAAAAAGCACGGGAGGCTTATAATCAAGGGGTAAGGTGTACGTTACTGCAAGGTTGCTTTGCGCTTCTGGCGTGGAGAGATGTCTGTCTTTGAATCCAAATGGAGAGGGCTCTGTCCGAGACTAACCGAAGAGATAATTTCTGTTCTCTCTGTCATTGGTGAAAACAATAACAAAACAAAAAAAATTAGGACCTTGAAATAAGCAGCAAGAATTTCTCTTACTCAGTATCCATGTACAAAATTCACTTTCTTGCTTGAGAGAGTTTGCTGTATGCTTGACGACTCCACTGGTAGGAAAAAAGTCATCGCACAATAATTCTCGAAGACTAAAAGCAGAACTCTTAAAAGAAAGGCTTCCTAACGAGCTCTCTAGATACACACAGTAAAAGGAGGTGGCCTACAGAGCACTCCTGTCTCTTTTAAATGGTAATCCTTGTCCTTGGGTATGAATGCTTCTGAAACTTGTCAGCTGTAAAAGTAATAGGGAAGCGGGTTTCTGCCAGTGTCGATATCCTAATGACTTCCCGGGCTTCAAAGGCAGTCCGTGTCCTGCACACTCTGTTGCTGCGGTTTGGTTATGTGTAAGAGCCCTTCATTTCCAGATGGAGCACAAATTGTAGGTGTATTATTGAGGGAGGTGTATTTTTTCTCTTGCTACTGGGGTAGCTCAGTGTTAGTTGATGTACCCGACTGGTTTGGATATTGGAGAAACTTGACTTCTGTACTGTTCTGTGCTGTTAGACTAACTGGGAGAAATTTGAGCAACGTAATCAACTTGGTCTCTCTTTTTCTAAACTCTCCAGGATGATGTAGGGAGGGAAGTTCTTTTCTGTAGGGGTTATAAGATTTCCTCCTCCCCACCCCAAATCTACATATATTGCCATACTTTTTTTTTTTTTAATACAGTTGAAAAAGTGCCCCCATTCCATACCCCTGTGGCTTTTGCTGTCCAGGCTGGAGGAAAAAGTTGGGCAGTTGACTAGAGCAAGAGCCATCTTGGAAAAGTCTCGCCTAAAGAATCCAAAGAATCCAGATCTCTGGTGAGTTGTGTGGAGATGAACTGAAGTTGGGCTACAAAGCCAATGCATTCTTCAGGTCAGCTATTTCACATCTTCTCAGCCATTTGAACCTGGAACTTATGACCATGCCCGTCCTAGAGTTTCTTCTGGACTAACAACTTTTTCTGAATACCAGAAATGCTTTGGTAATCCTGGCTAGTATGTAGCTACTCTAAGGAGCTGGGGACTAGTTATTTCTTTACTGATAGTTGTAGTGCACAGAGCATGAAAACCCAGGGATCCTTCATTTCTGTTATAGTCCCTTTTTCAGATTGTTTTTGATATAGGCCATTATAGAATAAAGGTCATGTTTATTTTTAGACAGAGAGGAATGGGAGGATGTCAGTCACTTACACATATTCAGATTATGGGCAGATGTTTGCAGTTTCCAGTGACCTTCATGTGACTTGCTGTTTATTTCCACATAGTGAATATGTTGTCATAAATATCATCACTGAGTCTCTTCCTTACCAGGTTAGAGTCTGTGCGATTAGAGTACAGAGCTGGGTTAAAGAATATTGCAAATACTCTGATGGCCAAGGCGTTGCAAGAATGCCCCAATTCAGGTGAGCCGGATCTCATTTCTATCTGAAACACGGTTGTTTTGCCCAGTTGAGAAAGGCACATCTTTTTCCAAGGTGTCCTTTCTGGCCAGGTCTCAAAATACTGTGTGTTTGGAGAGGTGTCAGTCATCCTTCTGCAAATGGAACGTTGAGAATCTTTGTGGATAATCCTGGTTGCTTTGCGCTGTCTCGCACTAGAGAGGTCACGGGTTGGTGTTCATTCCATTTCGCTGCAGTATCCGGTATATTACTGGGTCTGTGGTCCACAGTTTGTTCCTAGGTTTCCTGGGAAAGCATCTTGGATATGGGTGGCTTTTCTCTGAATTGGTAGAAGTTTGCCAAAGTTTAAAATTGAAGAAAGACTCTTGAGTGTTTGTAGTTAGGAAGTTCAGTGGAAAAAGAATGGGGAATGGGGTTTTTCCCTGTCTCGTTGGGAGTACAGCTGGCCATAGGAGACTTCCCGTTGTTGGTTTGCCTGTACTGGTTGCACGACTGTGTGCTTAATAACTTGTGCTGGCAGCAAATTTCAGTCGCGGTCATGATTAGGGGATCATGTACCATAAATGTTTTGTCCTGGGTTTTGATTATTTTAACTCATTTAAGAAAAGGCTAATAGGTCATATAATGTAAGTCAATTGGTTCTAACCAGCAGTGGAAACATTTGCCTCTTGGGATGGGAGGAGAAAGTGCATAATGCTTCCCTATTTTCTGGCAGAATTCCAGGAAGACTTAATTATTTAAACATGTTGACATCTTTGGAGAGAAGATGTCACATAACTGCAAAATGTAGTAGTCTACTGCAGGGCAAATCTTTTTAGCTTGCCTTCAGGCTAGGTTTTGAAAGGTGTTTAATTGGTGGCTGCTTAAGTCCCAGTGAAATAATTGGGAATTAAGTGACTTTTATGACATGATAAACTCATTGCAAGCAGCTCACCATGCAAGTGGGTCAACAAAGCAATACCACCCAAGTCCCAATTTGTTTTGTGAATGACCTAATGCTTAATGAGTGTTTGCCACCACAGGCTTTTTTACAGATTCTGCCTGTTGCTATGGAAATGGGCAGCAGGATCTCAGTTTTTGTTTAAACAAAATTGCTCCCAACTCTATCTTAAAACTCTACAAACTAAAAGCCTGCAGGAATTAGCTCATTGGACACCTACAGTCATGTAAACCAGAGACTTGGGTCCATCGATTGCTGAATTGATTCCCGGTTGCTTGTGGCTGATGTAGACAGGCTACACAAAGAGTAAAACTGAAATATAATGGTGTTTGTGTCCTCAGCAGGCCTGAAAATAGAGGCCTGAAAAATGTGGTTTGACCCTATATATATAAAGAGCAAGAAGAGAAGAGTTCTGCTCCAGTCTGTCACTGCAGTCGTCAAAGCTTGTGTATATTCCCATGGTGCAGTTTATGGGAAGTAAGAGCACTTTGATAGAGTCCTGGCAGACACGAGCTTTCAGGCTTTGCTTTGAAGTGGTCAGCAGGTATGGTTGGCTGACAGGAGAAACCGAAGATTTCATGCTCCTCTGAGCATATTTCCTCCCTTGCTTTTTGCAGTGAAAGGAACTAGGGATTAAACCTGGCTTTCCTGGGACCTACTCTGTCCTTCATTGTACGTGTGGAGAGCCAGCATCAATAAGACCGTGATGCTCTCTGGCACGCTTGAAACTGCTTCCAAACGGTGTCCTTTGCACCTTCTGGGACTACTTCTGCCACTGCAGTTTCCCATTGAGACAAATGGGTATCTTTCGCTTTTGAAACGTCAAGTTGCTCTTCCCTGTTCCACTGCTTGCAATGTCTTATCTGAAGGGCATGAGCTCCGGGTTAGCGCACGCCAGCGTAGGGAGCGCTGAAGCTGCAGCAGGGTTAATGGTACAGAGACGTTCAGAACTGAAGGTCCAGCGTGGTGCACACGGTAGCTAAAAATTCAAAGTACTGAGTGACGTATCGATGCAGAAAGAGCAGTCTGGGATGAGGTTGGGGCATGGATAACACCAGGGTGGGGGCAGCAGTGCTGCTTGCGTTAGAGAGCACTGGCCTGATGACAGGATGGGGAGGGTTAATCTCCGAAATAACGCTAAACACTCTTCCTCCTTGACTTGATTAAGGAATCCTGTGGTCAGAGGCAATTTTCCTTGAAGCGCGACCGCAACGAAAGACCAAGAGTGTGGATGCTCTCAAGAAGTGCGAACATGACCCACATGTCCTGTTGGCTGTGGCCAAGTGAGTTCTTGCGTTTGATGTAGTAAAAATACCCGTGTCTGTGTGTGGCTGCATCCATGATGAAACATTGCACTCAAGCGTGACCATACGATTCTGGCTGCAGCAGCTCTAATGAGCCTCAAAGCAAGTAACAGCTCTCAAGCTGTCTCCTAGTAACTGTGCAGATCTCTCCCTTGCTTCGAAGCAGGGGATGTCAACCTGCCCTCACGCTGTTCTGGTGGGCCTGGGACTGCAGCACAGACAACAATACGTTCACACGGAGTCCTCCTCCAGTGCTGGGTATGGGCACTCTGAAAATTCCTAGCTCTTTGTCCCTCGAAAGGGATTTCAGTGTGCTTTCAGGTGAACTAGGCTTAATTTAAGCTTTTTAGGGTATGTTTTAAGTATTTGTGAAAACAGGGACAACTTTTGCTGGTTATTTTTCAATTTTTACGTGGCTCACTTCATCTTTTCTCTCTGTCCTAGATTCTGTCATATTTTTCTTTTTAATCCTGAGCTATATTCTGTGCTGTTGTAGTCCTCCCCTCCTGAATTTCTGCTTTGTCACTTCTCTTCAGTTGTGGCCCTTCCTGGAATGTAGACCACCAGTCATACTGTAGTTTGCTTCTCTGAAATGGGAAGATACTCTACTAGGAATTGTCTTGTCTAGATCGAGTTGCGAGGCTTCCAGTGATGAAAAATCGCTATTAGAATTGACTCACGCCATATCCTTTCATATCTGATGTGTGAATGGCTCTACAGCAGTCGTGATTGGAACAAACTTCCTTTTCTTCCTTTGTGAATACCAGAAGAGGTTAACACGGGAAACGTTTTGCCCAAACAGTTGCCCAATTCTTTCACAACTCTTTTTTATAAGCCAAAGAAAACTGTAGGATACACTCCAGTGACTGCAACGCTGGGTTCTGCCAGATAATGACAGCTGACTTGTTCAGCTTTAGCAGCAAATGAGAAAAATGTTAACTTTTGCCTTACGGAAACTTCTTCCAGGCCCCTTCTGGTGCAACCTCAGACAGTTTAGCAGCTAATCCCAACACAAACAGCTTCCACCTCCCATCACGTCTTGCATGTAGGTACAGTAGTGCCACAGTGTCACACATCTCTGAAAAACTTTTGTTAAACATGTTGCTGAAAATGGCCACTACCTGCAGGTGTTAAGCCTCTGCTATCACTGTTCATGATCTTTTAAATTACAGTTTATTTAACACGGAACAATCAAGAGTATTATAGGGCTTAAAAACAATCACATAAGCTGTATAATTTTATGACAGGCTAAGCTCTTTATGAGGGATGGCTGTCTGACTTGATAAGGACCTTACCAGCTCAAATGAACTCTTTAATGCAAAGGAGTGAAACCAAGAGACTATTGACTCAGCTGGTTAATTACTGGGGAGAAATTTCAGAATTCACGAGCACCTTTATGAAATGGGAGCAGTTGGGCTGGGTGCCAGGCTGGGATTTGAGCGGGGAAGCTTACGCGCTCGCCTTTCCTCGTAAAGTGGAGCTGACAAGGTGTAGATCTGCTCCACTAGAACTTGCTTGGCGGATGCGAACGTGTGACTGCACACGGCTGGGGCTCCAGGAACGTGCATGCAATTTTCAGCTTTTAGACGTTATTTATTTGTTAGATGCTAAAATCGACTTGAAATATTAAGAAATTGGAGGAGGGGAAATACATGTAGGCGTAGGATCCTGTCTCTTTCTACGCCAAATCTGGAACAGCAAAATTAAGCAACTGAGTTAGCAAAGATGGAGCTCAGAGTCACGCTTCCCTTCTCAGGAGCGTATGTCTCTTCGTGGGGCCAAGTGAATCTGCTTCGCTGGGGGGGAGTGGAGAGGAAGTGGTGGATGGTTGGACTGATGATCTTAGAGATCCTTTCCAACCTTAGTGATTCCTAGTTTTTACTTGCATTAAAAAATAATCCAGCCACCAAGCCAGGAAATATGAAATTACTACTCTCTCCTTCATTGGTTTAGTGGTGGACTTGGTAGTGTTAGGTTAATGGTTGGACTTGGATGATCTTCAAGGGCTTTTCTAACCTAAACGATTCTATGATTCCACGATTCTATGTTCTTTTCAGTCCTCTCTTATCTCTTCCCTTCCCAGGGGAAGGACAGTCAGCAGATGCCTATGAAATCTGCTCTTTCCTTCTTGGGAGAGCAAAGAATTGAAATATCTGTAGAGCCTTCAAGTTGGAGTGCTTGCAGATTGGCACGTTCCTCTAAAGAGGCTATTCGTCGACTCGCTTTTGCTTTTCTCAACAGGCTGTTCTGGAGTGAGCGTAAAATAACCAAGGCCAGAGAGTGGTTTCACCGAACAGTGAAGATCGACTCTGACCTGGGGGACGCCTGGGCTTTCTTTTACAAATTTGAGCTCCAGCATGGCACAGAGGTGAGCGCGTGCCTGGAAAGGCAGCAGGAATCCCTGGCTGATGTTGGTTACCCGGTCGCAGGCACTGCTGCAGCGCCGGGCTGAGCACGCTGCCGGCGCCGCTGCCTGCGTGGCTCGCAGATGAGGCTATGGCTGTCACGCCTGGTCACGAATGAGCATGAACAGGCCTGCGTGGTGGTTTTTAAAAGGCTCTGTCGTTAGCTGAGCTGTCTTTCAGGCTGCTTTGCTGTTCGCAGTCATGCTAGTTCGTGCAAAAATCTATGAAATCAATCTTCTTTCTGTAGAATGCAAGCTTTCTCGTAGGACGTTTTCCTGTAGTTGCAATGCTGGGTTTGTGTAACTAGTCCCGTTTCTTCACAAGTGTCAAGTACAGGTTGCACGTGAACACAGCTGGAGGAACAGTCTGTTCTAATCTCTTAGGGCAGTTTTTACTGCCTGATATTACTGAAATGATGGGAGTGTTTATCCTCTGACTTCAGAGACCTCTCTCACTTGACAGATCTCATGCAGGTGATAATGCAAAGGAAGTTTCTGCTGCAGTTTCTCTGCTATAGCCAAAATTTAGCTTGACTGTAATTCGGTCGCTTTGTTCAGCAAGGCAGGAGAGTTGCTGCCACTGAATTTTGACTTGGGCTTCGATACTGCCTTTAAAAAAACCAAAACAAAAAACCTACCGTAAGCTTTGGAAGAGTGTTTGCATCGGGGAGGGGGTTGTTAAATTTTTGGCTCTGCGCTGGAACAAACCAGGGAATTAAGAGACTTGCAAACTGTCATTTTTCTTCCTCGTAGGAACAACAAGAAGAGGTGAGGAAGCGCTGTGAGAACGCTGAACCTCGCCACGGAGAGCTCTGGTGTGACGTCTCCAAGGACATAGAGAATTGGCAGAAAAAGATCGGAGAGATTCTCGTGCTTGTGGCAGCCAAGCTTAAAAATACCTTCTAGAGCATGCTGGCTTCAGCTGCGTTAGTCATCTCTGTAGGACTTGTCTGCTTACCTGCTTTCGGTGCATTCGCCCTTCCAGTGGCACAGATTTCGGAGGACAGGAGATCGGTAGCGATATGAAAGATCTTTCTTCCAAAAAGAAAAGCCGCTTCCTTCTCTTCCCAGCGATAGCGCTCTTGGCTCGCACGGCGCGGGCATCGGCTTCTGTGGCACGTCTGAACGTTGCTGGTGTCACGTAGGAGAGACGAGCCGTCTTGTGAGGCTCTGTTGGCGTTTTCGTTTTGATGCCCGAATCCCCCCCTGTAAATACAAGCTTTAATTAGTGCTTGTATGGATTCTGAGGTTCAGCAGCTCCTCTGGTTTCTTCCCTAGCATGCATTCCCATCCTGTCCTGTCTCCCTTTGTGCAGTTTCTTTACTGTTTGGCCCGTCTGATGCCGGTTCCTTGCCAGCAGATCCGATTTGTTGCTGTTTGCATGTCCTCAGAGGAGACGAGTGGAGTTCTCGGGGGGGAAGACCAGCAGCTGAGGGGAAGGGCTGGGCTTTTGTTTTAGTTTTTTTAGGTTTTTTTGCCACAAGCCTGGTTTAGCTTGGTCTCCTCTGCTGGCAAGCTGCAGCACAACTCAGAAGTATTCCTCAAGCCTGAGCAGATGGAGCATTTTGCGATACTCAAGAGCGTATTTTTAGAGAACTTCTCCTCAATTTTTTAAATGTACATAGTATAACCTTATTCTTTTAGGTGTCCGAGTTCATTAAGCACATTCAGCACAGTGGTATTTTAGAGTAACAAGGCAAAATCCAGCAATCCCCGAAAGCCCTTTTGAAGGAACAACCTTTATTTGGAGCCGTTGGGAGACTGCACTTTCACAGCAGCCCCTGCTTTTGGTTGGGATGTTTGGGAAGGCTCTTGAAGTGCAAGTGGGAAAAAGCAAATTTGTGCAAGGAAAAGCTTTGTGTTTGGGACCCTTTATAAGCTGTCTTCAATTTTCTGTACTTGTGATCTGTATTATTTTGACCCCCCACTAAAAACCTGACTTTCTTGTGATCGTTGACCGAAAAGCTGTAATGTCTTACATGTTAGGATATAGCAAAAGTATCCAGGTTTGCGTATGCGCGTTATAGAATGTATTTAGTTGGAGGAGAAAACCCCTTATCACTTGTTTGGACAACATGTATAAAATACAGCTTGGGGTGGGTTTTTTTTTTTGTTTCCTTGCGTTCTCTTTGAATGTGGTCTTGCCCTTTGACTCTGACTGGGAAGAGTGGGGTCTGATAGCAGAAACCTTTGAACTTATCAGGCTCCCAGCACTCTGGGAACGTATCTGCCAGCGGTGGTTACACCAAGTTGTGCTACAGCCTTTTGCCAAAAAGGATGAGAAGCCCGTCTTTTAACACTGAAGTAGAAACGGTTGGTCTTGAAGCGAAAACCTTGTTTTTTTCGGGTTTATAATGGAAACTCTCGTGCTTTCTCTTGAATAGCTGGTGAAAGAGTGTGAAGCTGCATTTTTGGTAAGGAGGGGTGTAGAGCACGGATATCCCGTGGAATTGTAGTTTCCCAAAGGTGAGTGAGAGGCGTTGGGAGTTGAGAGACTCTTGCTCAGGGATTTTGTGCCATCGCTGGCATCCTTCCTGTACGTGGGCTTCCGCAAAGGGGAAGGGAGGGGAGTTTGGGAAGGAGAACGGAGACATCGCTCTTGTGGAAAGGAGAGGGTAGACGTGTGGGGCGGGAACGTGGCCAGACAAGGATTCCAAGACTGAGTCAGAAACTGCAGGAGGAAAAAAAAAAAAAAAAGTTAAAAACCAGCTTTCAACGCGTGCTGTCCTTCAGCCCCTTGTGCTTCTCACGCGGCGTTTACTCTTCCTCCATAATGTGATCTGCGTAAGTGCTCGGGCGTGGGGATTGCACCCCGCATCTCTGGGAAGGGAACGCGGCATTTCGGTGGCTGCGGCACTTCTGGCGATGTGCTCGGGAAGGTACGTAAATCCCCCTGCCCCGTTTGGCGGCTGTGGCGTTGAGATGGGGAAGGACGGTCGGGAGCGCAGCGGCGTGGCTGTTCTCGCCGGAGAGACTCCGTAATGAGCGTTTGGAACGTCTCCATCGAGCCGGGTACTGTGTGTGTGCCCGCGGATCGGGATCCGTGCGCTTCCCCTGCCCCTTGCTCGGGTGGTAGCACCACGTCCCTCAAGGATTTGTTGGGAAAGGCTACCGGAGAGCCCGGGACCGAGAAAACACACGGGAAGGACTTGCTGGGGAGTTGCTCCACGTGGGTGGCGAGAGGAGAGATCGTTTCCCAGCGCCGCGCACGGAGACGCGGGCGAGGGGACCCTCGCTGGGCGCTGCCCGCGTCCTCGCAGCACCCAGCTCCTTTTGCCGCCCGCTCTTTGCATCCGCAGCTTCCCTTTCCCCCGCCCGGGGGGTGTGTTCCTTGGCTTGCTGGGGTTTGGGTTTGGTGTTTGTTTTTTTTTTTTTAGATGAAAGGGATCATCAATCTTAGAGCCTTTTACTGTTTGTAGAAGTCTTTGTGTTTTTTTTAAATGGATTACGGCACCTACAGATTTTAACTATATATGGAGCTCAATAAACAAGTTATATGGGCCCTGTCGTCAGCGGCACGTTGTCGCGTATGCTGTGGTTCCCACTTTGCGTGGAGGAACGTTCTTGCCAAGCTAAGAGCTGGATTATTCAACCATTTGCTTTATCTCTTGCTAAAATGCACACGTTCCACTCTTCAGCGGAGCCTTGTTGCTGTCAGTTGTTTTGTTTTTTTTTATTGCATCTTGTACAAAAGCAACCGAAACTTGAGTGCGGGCGGTCTTCTGTTGATGTGCCTTGCTGAAAGCTCGGCGAGGAAGCACGCGGGGGGCACGGGACCCCCATGCGGGGAGGTGTTTTCGGGGTCTGGCGCTGGACAGTCGCTTGTACGTGGCACGCGGTTGTGAGCGCTGAGCGGGGTCAGCGAAGCCAGACCCCTACGGATCAACGCCAACAGAAACCGAAACCGGGGTGCTCGGCGTTCCTGGGCTCTGGCACACCTTTGCAGCACGAAACACGGCCCCGGCCCGGCTCTACCTCCGCCTGCCGCGCTCCGGCCTCGGGCCCCGCCGCGCTTCGGATCCCCGGGTGGGTGAGACCGTGGGGTGCTGTCTCTGCTTGGCCCCTTTGGGCCTTTTGGGGCTGAGGGAGCCTCTCCTACCCTGACGCTTTGGCCACCACCGCTCACCGAGAGCCCGGACGGGTCCCCTCTTAGCCGGGACCGCTCCCCCACAGCCGGACCACTTCCCCCTTAGCCGGGACCGGTTCCCCCCCTTAGCCGGGACCGGTTCCCCCCCTTAGCCGGGACCGGTTCCCCCCCTAGCCGGGACCGGTCCCCCCTTAGCCAGGACTGGTCCCCCCCTAGCCAGGACCTGTCCCCCACAGCTGGACGGGTCCCCCCTTAGCCCAGACCGGTTCCCCCCCTAGCCAGGACCTGTCCCCCACAGCCGGACCAGTTCCCCCTTAGCCAGGACCTGTCCTGCTTAGTGGGACTGGTCCCCCCTTAACCAGGACTGGTTCCCCCTTAGCTCGGACGGGTCCCCCCTTAGCCCGGACCTGTCCCCCACAGCCGGACCGGTCCCCCCTTAGCCAGGACCTGTCCACCTTAGCCGGGTCCGGTTCCCCCTTTGCCGGGACCTGTTCCCCCTTAGCGGGACCGGTCCCCCGCAGCCCCCGGCGTGACCCCCCGACCCCCTCTCCCTGCCTTCGCCGCCGCCTTCCCTTCCCCGGCCTCAGCCGGTGCCCGGGGGGAGCAGCCGGTGCCCGGGGGGGGCCGGTGCCCGGGGGGAGCAGCCGGTGCCCGGGGGGAGCAGCCGGTGCCCGGGGGGGCCGGGGCCGGGGCTGGGCCGGCGGCGGTGTGGCCGCCGTGTCCCGTCCCCCCCCGCGGCGGCCGGGCCCGTCCCCTCCCACCGTGGAGCCAAGTTCAAACCGCGGGCCCCGGCGGAGCGGGACGCGGCGAAGGGGCCGGGCCGGGCCGGGGTCCCCGGGAGCCGCCGCAGGCTCCGCGCCGGCGGCCCCCGCAGCGCCCGCGGGGCCCCATGGTGAGTGCGCCGGGGCCGCTGCCCCTTCCCCGGCCGGGGGTCGCGGGTGGGGGTGGCCCGCTGCACCCCCTGCCCGCACCCCCTGCCCGCACCCCCGCCGCGCCGGGACGGGGTGGGCTCGGCCCGGGTGGGACCCGCGGTGGCCGGGATGGGGCTCGGGACCCCTCGGGACGCGGCCGGTTCTGCTGGGATGGGGCTTGGAGCGAGCGGGAGAGGGGTCGGGAAGGGGACTCGGACTGGTGGGGATGGGGTTGGTCCGGCCAGGAAAGGGCTTGGATCTGTGGGAACGGGGCTGGGGTCTGTCAGGATGGGGCTTGGATCCAGCTGGGAGGGTCGCGGTGGGATGGAGCCAGTGGGGAAGGGGCTCTGGTCCGGCTGGGAGGGCTGGTCCAGAGGGACCAGGCTGCCCGTGGCCAGGATGGGGCTGGGACCCATCCACAATGGGGCTGGGAGCCAGGTGGGATGGGGCTGGGACCCATCTGCAATGGGGCTGGGATCTGGCCAGCATGGGGCTGGGACCCATCTGCAATGGGGCTGGGATCTGGCCAGGATGGGGCTGGGAGCCGGGTGGGATGGGGCTGGGAGCCATCTGCAATGGGGCTGGGAGCCGGGTGGGATGGGGCTGGGACCCATCTGCAATGGGGCTGGGATCTGGCCAGCATGGGGCTGGGAGCCGGGTGGGATGGGGCTGGGACCGATCTGCAATGGGGCTGGGATCTGGCCAGGATGGGGCTGGGACCGATCTGCAATGGGGCTGGGATCTGGCCAGCATGGGGCTGGGAGCCATCTGCAATGGGGCTGGGAGCCGGGTGGGATGGGGCTGGGACCGATCCGCAGTGGGGCTGGGACCCATCCGCAATGGGGCTGGGAGCCGGGTGGGATGCGGCTGGGACCCATCTGCAATGGGGCTGGGAGCCATCCGCAATGGGGCTGGGATCTGGCCAGGATGGGGCTGGGACCCATCCGCAATGGGGCTGGGATCTGGCCAGGATGGGGCTGGGACCCACCGGAGGGTCCATCTCCAGCCGGGGGTGCTGGGGCTCTGGGTGGTGGCAGGGTCCCTTTGGACAGGAGGGGGTCGGGGACGGGGTCCCCCATCCCAGCGGGGCTCTGGGCAGGCAGCAGGCGTTGCCCCTCGCTGCCTGGAGCTGGCAGGAGTGCCAGCGGGAGCCGCTCTATCAATCATGGTGATTTCCCTTATCTCCTCGTGTTTGCTGGAGGATTAGAGCCGAGGAAGAGATTAGCTTCCCCTGCCAGGCTGCGAGCGTCCTGCACCCGCGCTCCCCGGGCTGCCCCTTCCCTGCCAGCCCTCCCATGGGAAGGGATGCGCCTAATCCCAGCGCTGTCCTGCCCGCCCGCAGCTTGCCGCTGCGGGGATGGCAACGAGGGGAGAAGGAATAACTGCAAACCGGCCGCTGAGCTCCTCTTCCTTCATCCCGAAGGGTGGGAAGCGATGGCCAGGATGGGGGGTTTGCCGGTTTCGTCTCTCCCCTGCACCCCTCTCTTGTCACCGCTGCTTCCCTGCTCTCTGTGGGGGTGGTGGGAAGCACCTACGGCACCCCCCGAGCTCCTGCCCCGGCTGCTCGCCGAGCTTTTTTAACTGCAGGCTGCGCTTCCTCCCGTGCTGAGGGCTGAGAGGCTGGTGCCAGGCTCGGCTGCCTGGAAATGCTCTAAGTGGTGTGCTTTCTCCTGGAATTTGGTCCCAGTTGTTTAATAAGCCACTTCAGGGAAGTCATTCCCAGTTTAATGGTAAAATCGCATGGCCTTGTCTTCTTGGCGGCAGAGGCTTCCTGAGAGCAACCCTTAGACTTTGGACAGGGTGTCCTCATGGAAGCAGCGCTCTCCTTTGGCGTCCTGCAGGACTGTACCCTCGGCTCTCCGCTGAATCGCCTCTGGGGCGAGAGCTCTCTGTGGCTCTGCAGAGAGCAAAGCCAGCGGCGCGGGGAGGCTCTCCCCGGCACGGAAGGCGCGTGGTGATTAAGGAAGCTGAAGAGCCCAGCGGGATTCGTGGCGGTTGCGTGTGGATCTGCTCGTCTCCTCGCGTGCGCTTCTGCTGCGAGGTGACGCCTGCGTCCGTGGGCTCCCAGACTTGCGGCGCGCTTGGGCTTCGCCTGGTGTTAAGCTGCCGTCGCCCCTGCTGAGCTGTGGGAGCGGGAGGGTGGGCAGTCTTCCTCGCCCTTTTGGAGCCGGGAGCAGCCCTTTACGGAGCGGGGAGCACGGAGCGGATGCAGGTTTTACAAACCCTCCAGGTTCCCACCGACGGGCAGGATGGATGGCGTCTACCTGGGCTCCCGCTTCAGCAAGGGAACTTCTTTCTTCTGGCTTCTCCGAGCAAAAGGCCAAGCCCGAGAGGCCGGCGTGGCTGGGACGGCAGCGAACCCGCCGAGATGCGAGCTGGGGCCCGGGGCGGGCGGGTGCTGGCAGCAGGCAGAGCTGCCGGCCCCTTCTCCCCTGCGTGCTTTGGCCGCAGCGCAGGGCTTGCGCGTTTGGAAGAAGCTGAGCTGCTTTCTGCCTGCCCGGACCTGATGCCCGGAGAGGGGGAGATGGGGGGGAGTTTTTGAGGGCTTTTGCCCGCAAACGGCAGATGATGGAAATGCCCCGCTGCCAGGATGGGGCCGCAGCGCTGGGCCATCTCTCAGCAACGCGGGGACGCGTCGGGCTCCTTTCCTGGCAGATGCCGTGCTTTCCATCCTCGCCCCGCTGCTGTGGGACTGCTCAAATATCCCCAGTCCCGGTCACCTGAGGTTGCGCTGGCTTTTCTTCAAGGCCCTGGCACTCATCCCTCGGAGGGTCCGGCCTCCCCCTCCCTGTGCTTCCCCGCCAGCTCAGATGTCAGCGCTTGGGTTTCCCCTCTCTGCCGGGGCCGGCTCGGGGCTGCCGGGAAGGCTTGGAGCTGGGAGGCAGCCGGGACGCGCTGGCGAGAGCAGGCGCTTGTGCTGCTTCGATCTGGCTCTTGCATGAGGGCACCCGAGCCTTGGGACGAGTCCGGGCTGCGTGGGAGCTGCAAAAAATGCTGAATAACTGCGTCCGTGCTGCGGGGTTTGCAGGGGTGCCGAGAGCATCCCTTCCGAGGGTGCCTGAAACCGTTGGCGTCAAGGCGTGGAGGTTTGCTGGCAGGGAACCAGGCGGCTCCCTGCCTCCTCTCCAAAAAGCAGGGCACGTCCCTTTGTGCTCCCCTTGATTTTCGGTGGTTGAGGGTCTGGGCTTGAAATGCCACCAGCTGGGGAGGTACTGGGGACCCTGTTGGGGCAGAGAGCTTGGGGACAGATCCTACAGGCTACAGCCATCCCTGCCACACCTCTGCGCCCGGTACCCGGCTGCTAGCACCGGAGAGAGCGCGGTGGGTGCTGCGGGCAGCACTGCCTGGACTGGGATGAAGCCGGAGCAGTTTCTCAAGGGCTTTGCTCCAAGACGATGCGGTCAGGCTGGGGGGATGTCCTCCGGGAGAGGAGGCAGGTGCTTTCCCTCCTACACACGCTGCATCTGCAGAGGCGGGAGCAGCATCCCTGCATCCCCGGCTTCCTTCCTGGCTGACACCGAGCACTTCCCCACGCAGATTCTCCCGCGGGCGCTCTCCTGCGCTGTTCTGCTCCTCCTGCTCGTCGCTGTGCTGAGCAGAGGGAAGAGGTGCAGCATCGCCAAAATCCTCCGGCAGTACCGCGCCGTCATCTTCCACGAGATCCAGAACCTGGTGAGCGGCGGGGCAGTCTGCCCGGGGCCCCAGCTCCCTGCTCCGGGGCATGCTGCCAAGCTGGATGCAGCCCCGCTACGGGATGCGGGTGGGAAGGGATGAACCTGGAAAGCTTAGAATGGGGTTGGCCACTTTGCTGGCGTTTCTGGGGGGAGCGCTGCGTTTAAATGGGGGATTCCTGCTCCGCGTGGGAGGCATGGATGCTTCGGAGTGCCTGATCTCCTTGCTTTATTTATCCAGAAAAACCTGAGTGGGTCAGAGGACAGGAGCGGAAGGGCCGGGCCAGCTTGTCGTTCAGACAAGGTGAGCACCAAGGGACCCAGGGCTGGGGCATCGTGTGGGCTGAGCCCCCAGGGAGCCGTCGAGCCCCCCTCCCCGCCCGGGGCCGCCTGCTTCTCTCCTCTCCAGGACCAGAAGATCCTGCTCTCCATCTACAACATCAGCATGTCCCTGCGGGAGGTGGCGGCCGGCACCCTGCGCAGCCCCGAGGAGCTGGCGGTGCGGAAGGTGGCCAGAAACACTGACTTCGTGCTCAGGGAAAACTGCAAGAAAATCAGCAAGGTGGGAACCCTGCCCCTTCCCAGTCACCCCAGTGGCTCCCAGTTCCGCAGCACATGGGCTGCAGGCAGAGCCTGCCCTGTTGTGTGCTCTCCTGGCTGTGCATCCTGGGGGGTGAAGGTCCGAGCTGGGGTTGGTGAAGGTCCGAGCTGGGGTTGTGAAGGTCCGAGCTGGGGTTGTGAAGGTCCATGCTGGGTTAGTGAAGGTCCGAGCTGGGGTTGGTGAAGGTCCATGCTGGGTTGGTGAAGGTCCATGCTGGGTTGGTGAAGGTCCATGCTGGGGTTGGTGAAGGTCCGAGCTGGGGTTGTGAAGGTCCATGCTGGGGTTGTGAAGGTCCATGCTGGGGTTGTGAAGGTCCGAGCTGGGGTTGGTGAAGGTCCGAGCTGGGGTTGTGAAGGTCCATGCTGGGGTTGTGAAGGTCCGAGCTGGGGTTGGTGAAGGTCCGAGCTGGGGTTGATGAAGGTCCGAGCTGGGGTTGTGAAGGTCCATGCTGGGTTGGTGAAGGTCCGAGCTGGGGTTGGTGAAGGTCCATGCTGGGTTGGTGAAGGTCCAAGCTGGGGTTGTGAAGGTCCATGCTGGGGTTGTAAAGGTCCGAGCTGGGGTTGTGAAGGTCCATGCTGGGGTTTGTGAAGGTCCGTGCTGGGGTTGTGAAGGTCCATGCTGGGTTGGTGAAGGTCCGTGCTGGGGTTGTGAAGGTCCGTGCTGGGGTTGTGAAGGTCCATGCTGGGTTGGTGAAGGTCCGTGCTGGGGTTTGTGAAGGTCCATGCTGGGTTGGTGAAGGTCCGAGCTGGGGTTGGTGAAGGTCCGAGCTGGGGTTGGTGAAGGTCCATGCTGGGGTTGGTGAAGGTCCATGCTGGGGTTGGTGAAGGTTCATGCTGGGTTTGAGACTGGGGGATGCTGGTGGCACGTCCTGGTGAGCTTTAAGCTTGCCGAGGAAGGAAGTTCGGCTGCGGCAGTGTGGGACAGGCTGCTGGGTTTTTACCAGCAGCTCCCAAGTGGGTTTGTCTGCCCGTGCCGCCATGCCGCGGCTGGTGGGAACACAGAGCTTCGTCCCGGTGGGATGCTTGCCCAGTGGGTGGGCACACCCAGTCCCGCTCTTGCGCCCGGGTGCTTGTAGGCAGGAACTGGGATTTCTCCCCATAGAGCTGGTCTCGGCTCCCCCGGCATCCCCGGGGCTCTGCTGGGGAAACCCCGGCCGGGAGGATCTCCGATGGCAGCCACCAGCAACTCATTAACGAGCGGGGAAACCCCCGGGCAGCGAAGCCAGGCTCTGCCTGGCTCTGGCACGGTGCTGGGGTCACCCTCCCCGCCATCGCCGGGGAAATCGGCTGGGGCTCACCCTGCCGGGGGGTCTGCTGGTGTGGGGCGGAGGTGCCGCTGGTCTGGAAAGCTGCCCGCAGACCCAACCTGGCCGTCTGTCCTGGCGTGGATGTGCCGTGGGGTGTGTGCTGCCAGCTCGGGGGGGGGGGGGACGGCCAGCTCCGGGGACCCGAGAGCACGTCCTCGCTGCGGCCACGGGTGGTTTGGCCACCCTGACCTGCAGCTGTGCCCGCGCACACCTCGTAGGCGTGGGGGGTGATGTCCCAGGCGCGTCCTCGGTGCTGGGGCGGTGGCTTTTGTCCCCCTGACTAACGCCTGCGTGGTGGTGATGGGGAGTGTTTCTGCTCCCTCGGCATGCTGACCGCAGAGCCCGCCGCGCATCCCGGCACAGCCCCGGCGCTGGGGACCCGGCCACAGGAGGAAGCAGCTGCGGGAGATCAGGAGGAAGGCGGAGAGGCTGGCGACCTGCTGGGAGAAGCTCTACGCCCTGCACGCACCCCGCCGCGCCCCGCGGGACTCCTAGGGACGCCCTCGCCACGTGCTGGAGGGACGCGCTGCTCCCGCACCGTGGCTGCCGGCGTCTTGTTTGGAAACCTGGGGCAAATTCAACCCCGAAGGCAGCGGAGTTGCTACCGTCAGGTGCCCCAATTGAATTCATCCTCCGGTTTCAAGCGGTACCCGGGGACGGGCCCCTCGCACGTAGCGGGGGCTGGCAGGTTGGTTTGCCGTGGGATGGCTGCGGCAGGAAGCCGGACCACCAGAAATGTGGGGGAGAAGAAGGGGAAGAGCTGAAAAAAGGAGGCGCGGCGCTGGATTTCTGCGATGCTCCCGGCCCTGCATCACCTGCTGCTTTCTTGGGGACAACGGTTGCTTTTCGGGGCAGAAAGACGACAGGAGGGACCACGGCTCGGAGGGCTCTGCTGGCAGCGGGAGCTGCACATCTGCAAGGCTGTGAGGCTGCGGAGAGGGACACGCGTCCCTAGGGTGCTGCTGGGACATGCTGAGCAGCCGGGCACCTGTGGTGGACGGGGAAACCTGGGTGCATCGCTGGGCGCCCGGGGAAGCCTGGGGAGCGCTGGTGCCCGCCGATAAACAGCGAAACCCCAGGCAGCTGTGGGGGCTTGAGACCAAGGCTCGGCCTCGGGGATGGGCAGCACCCATGGAGGGACCCGGCTGCCCGGCAGTGCGGGTGCCCCGGCACCCCCCGGCAAGGTGAGCCTGGCGGGACGTGGGGTTTGGTGAGATGAGGAGCATCCTCCCTCATCATCGCGCTCTGCCAGTGCCCCGGCCGGCGTCCCCGCTCCCCTGTTGGGTGGCAAACAGTCTCTGGGAAGCCAGAAATAAAACCTCTCCTTCCCTGGAAGCCCCTTGGGTGCTTTATCTGGTGACCCAGGGGCTCTTGTGCTGTGGATGGGGCTGGCACGGCGCAGGGTCTGGGCACGGCACAGGGTCTGGGCACGGCGCAGGGTCCGGGCACAGCGCAGGGTCCGGGCACGGTTGCAGGGTCCGGGCATGGTTGCAGGGTCCGGGCATGGTTGCAGGGTCCGGGCACGGTTGCAGGGTCCGGGCATGGGTGCAGGGTCCGGGCATGGGTGCAGGGTCCGGGCATGGGTGCAGGGTCTGGGCACGGTTGCAGGGTCTGGGCACGGGTGCAGGGTCTGGGCACGGTTGCAGGGTCTGGGCATGGGTGCAGGGTCTGGGCACGGTTGCAGGGTCTGGGCACGGCGCAGGGTCTGGGCATGGTTGCAGGGTCCGGGCATGGGTGCAGGGTCCGGGCACGGTTGCAGGGTCCGGGCACGGGTGCGGGGTCCGGGCACGGGTGCGGGGTCTGGGCATGGCGCAGGGTCCGGGCACGGTTGCAGGGTCTGGGCACGGTTGCAGGGTCTGGGCACGGTTGCAGGGTCCAGGCACGGGTGCAGGGTCCGGGCACGGTTGCAGGGTCCGGGCACGGTTGCAGGGTCCGGGCATGGTGCAGGGTCCGGGCATGGGTGCAGGGTCTGGGCACGGTTGCAGGGTCTGGGCACGGGTGCAGGGTCTGGGCACGGGTGCAGGGTCTGGGCACGGGTGCAGGGTCTGGGCACGGCGCAGGGTCTGGGCACGGTTGCAGGGTCCGGGCATGGGTGCAGGGTCTGGGCACGGCGCAGGGTCTGGGCATGGTTGCAGGGTCCGGGCGCGGGTGCAGGGTCCGGGCACGGGTGCGGGGTCCGGGCATGGGTGCGGGGTCTGGGCATGGCGCAGGGTCCGGGCACGGTTGCAGGGTCCGGGCACGGTTGCAGGGTCCGGGCACGGGTGCAGGGTCCAGGCACGGTTGCAGGGTCTGGGCACGGGTGCAGGGTCCGGGCATGGTGCAGGGTCTGGGCATGGGTGCAGGGTCCGGGCATCCGGGCACGACATAGGTGCCGTGCAAGCCCGGGAAGGAGCGGGCAGCGGCAGCGGGCACCGTGGCATCCTCTCTCTGCGCGCCATGCCGGCGTCCCTGGCCCACGGGGCCCCATCCTGCACACTTACGCTGGTGCATGGGCGGCGGAGGACGGGGCTCTGCTGCAGGAGCTGCTTTGCTGGGAGGCCATTCCCCGTCCCCGAGCCGCGGGCAGGGCTGGAGCAGCGGCCGGGGAGGGAGGGCTCGCCGTGCGCCCCTGCCTCAGTTTCCCCAGCCCCTCTGCACCCCAGAGGCCTCTGCCACGGCCGTGAGCGGGGCCAGGCCGGGCTGCGTGGCTGTGGGGAGGGCTGCGGAGGACACGAGATGGCAGCAGTGGGCTGTGCGCGCCGAGCGGAGCCGGACGGCTGCCCACGGCCGTGTGCCCCCACGGCCCGGGCCATGCGGCCGCCTGGACCACGGCCACGGATCCCACCTGGACCATGGCTCCCGCCTGGACCACGGCCACAGATCCCACCTGGACCACGGCTCCCACCTGGACCACGGCCACAGATCCCACCTGGACCACGGCTCCCGCCTGGACCACGGCCACGGATCCCACCTGGACCACGGCTCCCGCCTGGACCACGGCCACGGATCCCACCTGGACCACGGCTCCCGCCTGGACCACGGCCACGCCAGCAGCCCCTGGCCCCATCCCCACCAGGCTCAGGGGGAGGCAGTGGGTGCTGCCCACGAGTGGGACCCCCACCCCTGAGCCTCGGCGAGGATGGGGGGCACCTTTCCCCCGGGATTTCTGCAGGGGATCAAGCAGCCGGCTGGGGCGGGGTGCAGGGAGGGGAGGGCAGGGGATGCTCGGGGGTCCTCGCCCACCCCCCTGCCTCTGTGACCCCTTGGGGGGGGGGTGGGAGAGCCCCCCCCCGGGGGTTTAGCAGGGTGCAGGATGTGCCCCTCGGTTTGGCGGGGCAGGAAAGGGGCGCTGGTTTGGGGGTGGGAGCGGGGGGGACGCAGCCTGGGGATCGCTGCTCTTGTGGGGTCCCACCGGGGCCCAGGGGTGTTGAGCAGGATCAGGCCCGTGGGCCCCGGGAGACGCCGTCTGCGTGGCACGGGGCAGGCTGGCGCCGGCGGCGGGGCCCATCCGGGGAGCCGCGGTTCGGCACATCCCAATGCCGGATGCCTCCCGGAGCTGCACCGGGCTGCCGCTGATGCCACGCTCCTCCCCAGCCAGCCCCACCATGCCTGAAGCTCCTTCCTCCCAGCTCCATCCTCTTCCTCGGGGTGCCCAGGGAGGGGGAACCGGGCTTGAACTCTGCCGCCCTTTCTGCTGCCTCCGCGGGGGGTTTGCATTGGTTTGGATTCGAGTTTGCTTTCTTATTCTCCCCGTCAGCCCAACCACCACCCCCAAATATAACAACCCCATCCCACCAGCATCCCAAAATAGCCCTGTTGATGCTTGGCTTCCCTGTGGATCAGGCTGGGGGTCCCACCGGGGCGTTGTGGTCGTCCCGGCCGTGCCGGGACGACCACAACGCCCCGGTGGGACCCGGTGGCTTGTGCACCGGTGCGAACGGGACGGTGGCTTGGGACCGGGTGACTCACTGCCTTTTTCTGCGTCAAGGCTGGAGCAAAGTCCCCCGCCTTCTCCACCGATCCGTCAGCACCTTCCCAGATAAAACAGAGCAATAACCGGCCCCGTTGCGTTACCCCTTCCCTCACAGGCAGCAGCTGCTGCTGCCGCCGAACCGGGAAATCACCGCGTGCTGCCTGCGCAGCCTCCGGCATCTCGCCCCGGCTGCTTCGGCAAGGCAGGGATGAAGGGGGTTGTGCCCGGTGCTGCCGGTTCGGCATCTGAGTGGCGGTGGGAGGTGAGCACCGGCGTTCGCCGGGGCTTACAGGCGCTGGCACGCTCGCCGCGAGCTCGCCGCGGGCACCGGCTGCTGGGTGGGGGTAGAGGGATCCCGGTGCGGCGGCAGGAATGAGTGCATGGAAAGGAAGGAAAGAGTGAAGGAAGAGGCTAAAGGGAGGGAGGGGAAAAGCGAGGTCGAAGCGATGGTGGAATCACAGCAAAAACAGCCGGAAAAAGGAAACAGGCCCTGAAAAGTTAAATAAAAATAGCAGCGAGGCGAACCCAAGTGTGCAGCACATGGGAGTGAGCGCATTTCCTTCGAGGGCAGCACCGCATGCTCCCGGCTGCTCCGGGGGGGCCGCTCTGATGTGGCTCCAGCAGCCGCTGCCGCCGCCGCGATCCCCCCCGTGCCGTGCCAGCCTCTTGGCCGCCGGTCAGCGCCCGCGGTCCGGGCGGGCGAGGCGGGTGCGGGGGTGCCACGGGCACGCCACGGGGCAGGACGTGTTAGAGCACGAGGAGACGCGCGGGCTGGGGGACTCGCCGGCCATGCCCTCGCCCCCGCACCGTGCCATGTGCCGCCGGCTGATCGCCTCACCAGATGCATCCGAGCGCCGCGCAAACAGCGCAATCACAGCTTCCTCCCCTCGCTGCTTGTTTTGCAATCACGGCAGCGGCCTGCCGGGAGATGGGGTTCGGTGGCGAGTGCTGCTGGAGCTGCGGGATTGGGGATGGGGATGGGGATGAGGACAGGGATGGGGACCGGTACTCCTTGCCAGGACCAGTGTGCTGCATCCCAACCCCGCTGCAGGCTGAGCTCGGAGGCAGCAGCAGACCCCAGCGTGCCAGGGCACCGTGCAGGGGTACCGTGCCCGGGACCGTGCCCAGGGGCCATGGCCAAGGGACCGTGCCCGGGACCGTGCCCGGGGACCGTGGCAGGGGACCATGCCCAGGGACCATGCCCGGGGGACAGTGACTGCCGTATTTCCGCAGAGCCGATGCCGCAGGCACGTTTCGCCCCTTTGCAGCATCGCCGTCGCACCGAAACACGGCTGCCCCTGGACTGGAGCGGAGCCGTCACCATCCTGGGGTGCCAGCAGCCCCCCTGGCTGGGGTCCAGGGGGGCCTCACCCCCTGCTTCGGTCCTCACCCCCCTCGCAAGCGGGGCTGGGGGCCCATCCCCTGGCAGCCCCAGCGCTGGGGGCACTGGCACACGCGGGCGGTGTGTGACGAAGCAGAGCAGCGTTTTGTTCTCTCCCATCTCCCTGCAGCATCGTAAAGTTGTTGAAAGCCCAGATTTACGGTGTGATAAACGCTAGGGGCTCTGCTGAATATTTTACTGCTCCATCCTTTGGAGAGCGGCTGGTTTGGAGGAGCGGGGAGAGCCGGGCGCGGGGCGGCACGCCCAGCGGCATCGCTGCCCGGCTCCAGCTGGAGGACGGCGGGTCCTGGGGGATGGGGACGGCCGGGAGCGGGGCCGCACGGAGCCGTGCCACGGCCCAGGTGGGTCCTGGCACCCCCAGCTGCGGGATGCCGGGTGCCTGAGCCCCTGCGGGCAGCGGGAAAGTGCTGATCCCCACCCCTCCCCGCTGTTTTCCTGGGCCCGTTGCTGGTTTTGGAGGCATCTGCCGACCAGATTGTGCCACGGAATGCCGGGCTGCCTGTGCCAGGAGATGCCAGCCGAGAGGCGGGGTGCGCCCAGGCCCAGATCCGGGTGCTTTCCCTCCCGGCACCTCCATCGCCGCTGGGTGCCGTGGGCTGCTCGGCCGGAGGCTGCGTCCTCGCTGGGAATGGCCCGGTGACGCCGGAAAGCGGCTCTGCCCTGCTCCACCGCCAGCGAGAGGTTTGCAGCCTCGGGGCTGCACATGCGTGTGCGTGCACGAATGCTTGTATGCGTGTGTGCAGGCACGTCTACGTCCGTGCATGCATGTGCGTGCATGTACGTGGACGGGCGCACACGTCTGATTCTGCGCCCGTGCGTGCACGTGCCGGCGCCTGCATGGGCGTGTGCACGTGATTCCCTTCCGTGGCTGCTTCCCGACGGGGTGGCTGCAGCCCCCGGCGCCACCGGCTCCATGCACCCTCCTCCCCGCCGCCGGAGCTGGAGCCAGAGCCGGCCGTCGGAGCCGGCAGGCCTCAGCACGGCGGGGAAGCCAGCGGGAACGGGATGCCAGGCTCAGCGGGAGCGCCAGCTCGCGCTGAGGGTGGATGCTGCCAACATGGGCCCCGATGGTATCGCGGCTCCCCAGGTGGGCGCTGGCTCCAGCGGCTCTCGACGCCCAGCGGGAGCCAGGCAGCGGCCAGGGGCCTGGCCAGACCCCGCTCCCCATCCCTGCCAGCCGGCGGGCGCGCGACGGCTCCGACACCGGCACGGGGCACATCCACGCCAAGCCGCCGAGAAGCCGGGGGGCTGCCGGGGCTCGGCTGGGGGTCGGGGGGGGACCGGGTTGCCTCCTGCTGCCGTGGCCCCCGGCCCCGCTGCTCGGCCTGCGGCATCCTGCGCCGGGGCCCATTGTTCGGCCGCGCCGGGCTGCGGGGCAGGATTCCTTTGTCAGAGCTTGGCAATATTTTATTCTAACAATTAACCAAACACGCCCGGGCTCCCTAGCCTGTTTGTGATTATTGGAGGGCAAATTCCCCAGCCTCGCTCCCTCTTGGTGTCGGCTCCGCCTGGGGCTGCGCCGGGCAGTGGGGATCCAACCCTGCTCCCACCAGCTTGGGGCTGGGGACCCCCAACTGCGCCCAGAGCCCCCCGCTCCTGCGGCCGGCGCTGGGGGGGGGGGGGTTTGGTTGCCTCGACCCCCTCGGGAGCCCGCGAGCATTGCCGACATTGTCTCTGCAGCAGCAGGATCCGTGGCGGCGCAGGGGCAGCGGTGACTCATGGATTTGGGGGGGTGGGGGGATGTGAATCACAGCCCTTGCTCGCCGGGCAGGATGCGGCCCCGCACTCGCAGCTTGCCGCATGCCAGCGATGGACCGCAGGCTTTGTCCTCTGCGGGGTGGAAGCGGCTCGCTGCCCGGGGCGGGATGAGATGGGGCCGCTGCTCTTCCTTGGGGGGCCCCCAGCATCCCGGGATGCTGGCGCAGCTTTCCCAGCCCCAGCTTCGGGGTGGGATGAGGGTGCTGTGGGTGCTGTGGGATGCGGCTGCCTCCTGCGTCCTGGCTCTCCCCGAGGCTCCTCGCCGTGCTCAGGCTGCGTCCTCGTCGCCGTTCGCTGCACGGGTGGTAAAAAGAGCTGGCACCTCCCTTTGCAAACTGTCCTGGAGAGTAGATTGCCCAGCGCAGGTTATCAAACCCCTGTAAAATCCCTCGCTTGCAGCCAGCTCAGCTCATCTCGCTCCACCCTCCAGGCAGTGGGTGCTGAGTCCCTGGCCCCGTGCCGTGGCTGGAGCCGGCAGCGAGCTGGCAGCCCCGGCCGGGTGCTGCCCATCGTGGGCAGGGGAGTCCTGAGTGGGCGCTGGAGCCGAGGGTCGGGGCAGGCACCGCGGGTGATGCTGCCCACTGAGAGCGAAGCAGCCGGCACCAGTGCCGGCGCCCTGCGGCGGGGCCGTGCGGGTGAGCCGGAGGTTATTGGCCATCCCGGGGGAGACACCCTGAGCAGGTTGTTTCTCCAGTTGCTGCTGGGGATGACGGGATCCTGGGAGCAGCCAGGGCAGACGAGGGGGTTCGCAGCCGCAGGATGGGAGGGCAGAGGAGGGACCGGCACCGCGGTGCTGCCCCGGCCCTGCCAGCATCCTCGGCGGCCAGAGCCGGGCGTGGGGCAGGGAGCGGGCGCAGGCAGTGTCTCCTGCCCGCTGCTCCCCGCAGGTGATGGGGGCGGAAAGGTACGACCCCCGTGTCAGCGCCCTGTCCCTCGCCGTGCCTAAACCAACTCCTTCAGAGCCAGGGCTCCTTCCTCGTCGGTGCCGTGTGGCCCCGGGCTCTCGGCCTGATCCTGGATCTTAAAATACAGCGAGTCGTCGAAGCAGAGCCGCTCGGGTGGCCGGGCCAGGCAGGGCAGCCGGAGTATGGTGCCCGCGAGCAGCCCGGCAAGCAGCGAGCAGCTGATGGCCACCGCCAGCCCGGCCACCTGGCACAGCGCCTGCCCGCCCGCCCCGCGGTCCCCCCACTGTCCCCCCGCCACCTCGCTGGCGTTGCCCCCAACAGGGGACACCTGGGAGAAGCGGGACCCGGAGGTGTCCTTGGGTGCCACCAGGATGGCCACGGAGCTGGCCACAGCGCCGAGGATGCCAGGCAAGCCGTGGAGGTTGTGGATGCCGCACTGATCCTGGAGCTTGAGCTTCCTCGCCAGGAGCGGGGTGAGGAACGTGAAGCCAAGGACGCACGCCACGGCCGAGAGGCTGCCCAGGGCAAGAGCAGCCACCGGTGGCATGGCCATGTCAGCCACCGCGCCAATGGCCACCCCGCCGGCCAGGCTGCCGTTCTGCAGGTTGCCGGGGCTGAGCTTGCCGTCCCTGTCCAGCAGGCTGGACACTACCACGGTGGTCACGGCGCTGGCACTCATGGCCAGGAGGGTGTTCAGGATGGCACGATGCTGGGCATCTCCCGGTTGGCAGAGGACAGCCACAAAGCTGGGCCAGAAAACCCAGAGGATGAGCGTCCCCGTGAGCGACAGGAGGTCGGAGCGGGGTGTTGGGGTCTCTTTGGGGTGCATCGGCTGCTGCGCCGCCCCAAACAGACCCTTGGACACGCCGAGGCCGAAATAGCAGGAGAAGACGTGGACCGTGATGGTCCCCCCCACATCCAGGACGCCCAGATGGGTGACGATGGCCAACTCACTGGCGAGGTAGACAGGGACTTCACAGGCGGCCACGACGAGGAGCTGGCAGGGGCTGGTCCTCCCCAGGACGGCCCCCACGGAGATGAGCACCGTCACGGCGGCGAACTCGGCAGTGAGGACATTGTGGAGGTCCAGGTGAGCCTGGCCGTGGTGGAAGTGATAGAGCAAGCCCTGCAGTGCCAGCGCCCATTGCATGGAGAAGTTGAGCAGGAGGAAGTTGTGGGTGACGGCGCTGAGCCCGTAGCGGGGCAGGAACGTCAGCAGGAGCCCCAGCCCCACCACCAGCATCACCTGGATGTCCTGGAAGAGAGGGAAGATGCCGTAGAGCTGGTTGGCCACCCAGTTGGCATCCTCTGCCTGCACCGAGGGCTTGTCGTAGGTGACGAAGAGGGCGAAGAAGAGGAGCAGGGCGCCCTGGAAGACCCCCAGGGAGAGGGGCAGGAGGCGGCGGGGGCGGGTGGGGGGTGGCGTGGCCATCCCGGGGTGGACAGGAGGGGACGGTGACTGGTGTCACCACTGGGCGTGGGGCGGCAGCCCGGCAGCTCTTGCGGGATGAGCTCCGCTCGCTCCTACATCAGGGTTTTACGTCCATGGTTAATTTTTAACCGAAGATACAAGTTTATGTGCCAGAAGAGGAGGGTTTTTCCCCCTCCCTTCTTTAAACACAGCGCCCGTAAATTACCCACGTGCTCTTGTTTGGCCACCATAAAAAGTGGACATGGGGGGGGTTATGATTTTGAAGGCAACCGAGAAAAAACTGCCGTGGGGCAGAGCAGGGAGGAGGACGACCTGCGAGGAGCTGGCCAGGGATGAGGGTACCACGGCACGCACCCCCATTTAAACCATCCCCATCCCAGGAGCGGGGACCGCACCGTTGAAGTCCCTGGAGCGATGCTGGGAGCTCAGATTCCGCCAGCTCCCGGTCTGGCTCTGCCACATCCCACCCAGGGACGGCTCCGGCACTGCCAGCACCCCGCGCTGCGGGATGATGCACGTTTCGCTCCGCAACTGCCTGGATTTTGCGAAGCGCCATAAAGCTCTGAAATCAGGGCCGAAAAGATCATTTTCTCACAGGTTTGCATTGGCTTGAATGGCTGGAAATTCATTAACAATTAGCGCGCGAGAAAAACAAAGCCCGGAGCAGCCAAGCAGCTACCCCGAAGTTTCTGGGTTGCTGCTTAGTGTGACATTTTGCCAGTGAATGTCTGGAAAAAAAAAAAAAAAAAAAAGAGAACCACAAGAACAAAAGGCAGAAGGGTTGGTAAATATTTGTTCCAGAGAGAAGATATTTTTGTGCTGTCCCTGATCTCAACACCCCTGCCGTGGGCGCTGGCTCCATGCCGCTCTTCGTCATTGTTACTGGAGGATGAGGCAGGCAAGGGCGCAAAATGGGAAACAATTGTTGAATAATCTGCGCGAGGCTGCTCTGCCAAACCCTCCCCGGCTATTTTTCAACCCAAAGATGCTGGAAATGGGGGCAATGTATAGGAGGAGGAGGAGGTGCTTTGAAGGCAGCGCCTTTGGGGGTTGAGGAGGGGTTGCGTTGCGCCCGAGCCATGGCCAGCGGCAGCGGAGGGGTGGTGAGAGCTGCAGGGGTTTGCGGGATGGGAACCGGGATGCTTTGTCCGCCTGTAACGTGGCCCTGCCACACGGCCAGTGCTGCTAACGGCAGCAGATGCTCCCACGGGGATCCCTCGCCCAAGGAAATGTGGGGCTGGGGTCCCTGCAGTGCCGGACGGCTCTCTCCGGTGTCCCCGGGGTGGCTGGGGACGGGGTGGGATGGGTGGCCAGGATGCTCCCGTCGCTCCTGGGGCACAGCCCAACCCACCGCCCGCGGCTGCTGCCGGCTCCCACCTCCACCCGCGGCAGGGACGAGGGCTGAGAGGACGCAGGCGAAGCCTCCCCCACCCCTTGCTGGTATAAAAAAGGCAAAGAAAAGCGATTTCAGCCCCCTGACCCCTCACCCGTAACCCTTCGCATGCCATGCCAGCCCTCCAAAGGCATTGCCAAGGGGACAGCCTGGTGCAGTAAAACCTCTTTGGTTGATGGCGGGTGAGGTAAGACCCCAGGGTGATGCTCGTAGTGGGCAGCACTCCTGAAATGGAGGAGCTGTGCTGCTCTTAAAGACCTGGGGGAAGCGTTTTGGCCCCGGCCGAGCAAAGGAGCCGCACGCGAGCAAGGGTAGGGCTCACCATGGCGTGCCGGCCACCGGCACGCTCGCTGCTGCACGCTCAGTGCTGCACGCTCGCTCCCCTCCTGCTGCCCCGCAGCGGCTCAGCCCTCCCCTTCTCCCCTTCCCGCTTCGCTTCAGGGCTTTTTTAAGGTGAGGCTAAGTAAAATGCTGAAAAAAAAAGCTTTTGAGCAGGTCTTTCAAAAAGCAGAGTGCTTTCAAGATTGCAAAGTTACGGCAAAGTGCCTCCTGTGAGGAGGAGGAGGGGGATGCTGGAGGAGATGTGTTCTCCTGGAGCATCCCAGATCTGCTGGAGAGGACAAGCATCGCGCCGGGAGGGTTTGGGGTGTAAATGCCCTCCTGGATCTGGCCGTCGCCTCTGGCAAGGGGCGGAGGCACGGGGACGCCGGGAGGTTGGGGTGCCCTCACCGGACTCAACTTGCCGGGTCAGCAGACGCTGTGCGGGGGCACGCGGGGAGGCGGCAGCGCAGCGCCGGGCTGCCAGGCTCCGTGCTCGGGGGCAGGGGTGTTTCGGGCGGTGACACTGCTGCTTATCTCCATCGGCGCGAGATAAGGAGGGATGTCCTTGGACACGTGCTCTTCTTCCACCTGGAAATCTTGCTTTGGCAGCACTCAGGGATTTGGGATGCTTATCTGGCTCCCCCGCAGCCCCCCGCATCCCTCCCGCCAGCATCCCCGGATCTGCTGCATCCAACGTGGGCCTGAGCCGTGCCGGCACATGGGCGCACGCGGAAACCGGGGCCGACCCCCACCACGCTCCTTTGCCAAGCCGTTGGGTACCACCATTCCCTTGGGAAAAAGGCCATCCTGTTTAGCCTCCCTGCTTCCCAAACCAGACGAGGTGCAAAGAGCAGCGATGCCCAAACGCTCCCCCGGCCAAAGACCCCGCTGCAGAGAAGGGGGGAAACCCCGCCGGGGCGCAGATTAAAAAATAACCTTTATGGCACCCATAAAAGAAGGTCGAAGTTTCAAGAGGTCGCTGGGAAGGTGAAAGTCCCCCCTGGCCCCGGAGCACCCCTGAGGGCAGTGAATGATTAACCCCGTGGTGCATGGTGCGCCGGCGGGATGCCACGGTGCTCGCCGGGAGGACCCGGCGCGGCGGGGAAGGTCCGGTCCCTCCAGTAACATTTTCCAGACACGGAGAGTTTTCTTTCGGCACCGAAGGAGCGGGGATGGAGGAAGCATCTGGCGAGGGCCGGGGCGGTAGGGAGGGGACCATTGAATTCCACCCCCCACGTCCCCCTTTCACTGTGTGGGCAGTTGTTTTATGGCAGGAGGACTGGGGAACCATTTTAGCATGATCCACGCTGAGACTGCTCGAGGAGTTCCCCGCTGAGGGCTGGATACAAAGAAAAGCTGAATTAACCGAGGGTCATATAAGGCAACAGGATCTGACAGATCCGAGCCAATATATGCTGGCAACAGCCAGTCCATGGCACTGTGAGAAAACACTCCTGCAAATTTAACAAATCCCTATGGTCTAGAAAGTCATGTACAAGAAATTACTAATGAAGGGATCTAGTCATATCTGGATTTCCAGACGTTGGTCATGCTCCCACCGCGTTTTGCAGGCCATATAAGTACATGGATCTGAATCCCGGGCGCTGGAGACCGGCAGGATTGTTCCGATCGTCTTGTCTGACCTCCTGCGTCAGACAAGGGCTCCCGGCGAGGAGGGGATGCTCAGCCCAGCCGGGCGGCGGCGGCCGGGTCCTGCGGCCGTGCCGGGCTGGGGTTGGCCGGAGAAGGTTTGGGAACGCCGCGGTGGCACTGGGGTGGCCGGGTGCCCGCACCCCGTGGCGATGCGCTGGCACCCCGGGGATGGGTGCTGGGGACCCGCTGCTGGGCAGGAGGGAGCGGGAGCTCCGGCTTCATCCCCAAAGAGCCGCGAGCGGACGCCCGGCCTCGGCACCGCGCGGCGGGGAGGGACCGCCGACGGCACCCCCGGCTTCGGCATCGCTCTTCCCACCGCCCTGTCCAGCCGCTCTCCTGAGCCCGGAGCACCCCAAAAATCCCTGTTCCCTCAAGATCCTGCCGGCAAGCTGGGCTGCAAGCGGAGCTACGCCTGGCTCCCGCTCCGGCCCCTTTGTAGGTCCTACATAAACACCCGCCTGGTGTCTAAGCCAGCCGGGAGGGAGCATCACGGAGCGTTTTAAAAGCCCTGGTCCGGCTCTGACCCCAGGAGCCTCGGTACCAGTGGCAGGCGGCAAGCGGGGGGCCAGCCCCCCCCCCTCCCACCCCCCAAACCCCTCGCAGCCGGGTCCTACCGGGGGGGGGGACAAAGCCGAAAAGACGTCACAGCGGCATCACGCGGTCCGAGTGGCCTTCTCCATCTTGTTAGCACATTGTGTAACACAACATGTGGAGGCGCTGGGACCGCACACGCATGCACTCCCCGACAGCCCAACCGGGGGGAAAAGAAGGAGAAGAAGAAAAAACAACAAAAAAAAAAAAAAAAAGAAAAAAAAAAGAAAAAAAAAAAGGAAGCAATTTAAGCTTTGAATCTTTCTCTTTAAAATGTTCTCATGGCTTCATTAGAATTTGCAGCCACAGAGGCTTTGAAGAGCATGGTATAAGGAGTGAAACATCTGGAAAAATTAGGATTAATGAAAACATAATTCCCAAGACTAAAGGAAAGATTAATCCTGCGTTACCACTTGTGTGTTCCACAGCTTTTCCCCAGCTCGTAACGCTGAACTTATTAAATCGCCCTGAGCTGAGTTTTCCTTTTTCTCTCTCCCTCCCCTATTGAGCCCAATGGAAGCGACTGATGCCAAATGTAACGACAACCAACTGTGCCGAGCGGCACGGGCGCGGGCGCGCCGCCCCCCCCCCCGCGCCCAGGTGGGCACCCCCGGCCCGCCGGACCCACGGGCGGGGGTCCTTGGGTGGGGGGCCCGTGGGGCAGGGGTCCTGCGGGTGCTGGGGGGGGTCTCTGCACTGGGGGTCATGGGTGCTGTACCCCGGCGGGGCTGCACCTGCTCCCATGTGTGCTTCTGAGCAGGATGGGGCCCGATCCGTGCATGGGATGGGGGATGCTGGTGGATTAAGGAATAAATAAGGAATAAATAAGGAATAAATAAGGAATAAACCACCCTGCTCTGCTTTCAAATGCACAGCTGCGTTGAGACCGAAGCATCCCCGAGGTGCTGTGTCTCTGGGTGGCATTTCTGCAAGCATGAGGCTTGCCCTGGTGCTGAGCCGTGCTGTGCTGAGCCATGCTGTGCGTGCCGTGCTGTGCCACGCCATGTCGTGCTGTGCCATGCTGTGCCATGTCATGCTGAGCCATGCTGTGCCATGCCGTGCCGAGCCGTGCTGTGCATGCTGTGCCATGCCGTGCCTTGCCGTGCCACGCCATGCTGTGCATGCTGCGCTGCGCCACGCCGTGCCGCGCCGTGCCGTGCTATGCCGTGCCGCGTGCTGTGCCCGCACTGGCACCACCCTCTGCTCCAGAAGCGGCCGCGTTTCATTGCTGCGGGGCTGGGCTTTGAGCAGGGCGCTGGGACACGCCAGCCCCGTGCCGGTTTGCTCCGCTGGGCCCTGCGGCTGCGGCGGGGCCATGGCATGCCGTGCACCGGCGAGTACCGGAGGCTCACGCCGGCTGTGCCAACTCCTGCTCGAGCAACCTGGGCAGGGCTGGCCCGGGGTCTCGGGCTGCTCCGGGGTCTCAGGCTGCTCCGGAGCAGACCTCGGCCATGTGGAGGGACCAGCTGGGGAAGATGCTCTTAGGTGACAGCCCCTTTGTCCCTGTAAAATACAGCAGCAAATTCCTCTTTATTTGGGGCAGCGATGCCACCAGCAAGTAGCACGCGAGTGCCAGCGTTGGGTTTGGGTGTGTGCGGGGTCACATCAAATGTTTGTCCCCTAAGCTTCGTCACCGCAGATGCTAATTTGCAAAAAGGGCTGGATCCGGGGTCAGGGCGCGTCTCTCCCCGGCTCAAGCAGCAGCGCAGCCCTCTGTAGCGTGGTGCTTTTTGAGGAGAATGAAAGCAAGCAGATTTCACTTCATTACGTCTTCAGCCATCCCACGCTGGGCGCGGGGAGGCTGGGCAGTGCCAGCCCCTTGCCGAGGCCAGCTCTGCCGAGCAGCTCCGCGCAGCTCTCCCGGCAGCCGGAGCCGGCAAACAGCTGCTCCGGCCGGCTGCTGGCGCCAGCCCCGTGCCACTGCAACCCCCCGTGGGGACTGGGATAATCCGGAGGGCTGGAAGAGCCACACAGGATGGGGACAGGGAGCAGCACCCGCTCTGCGAGTCCCTGCTGGGGTTTGGGTGGGCTCTTGCCTGCTGGGTGCTCCCCAGAACCTCAGGGTGGGGGGAACCAGATGTGTGCACCCCCTCCTCGCCCCCGCTGAGGCCAAAGGCATTTGCCCCGTGCATGGGAGAAAGGGCTCGTTTGCCCCACGCGCGAGGCCAAGGACGGGGCAGCATGCCCTGGCCGCCCCCAAAAAACGGGAGGCTCCCAGGGGATTCGACGGGACCCCTCTCCCTCCTTCCCACGCTGCCAGCCCACTCGGCGCTCCTGCTTGTTTTCCAGAGAGGAAACCGGCAAACTTGCTATTTTTTTTTTTTTTTCCAATTTTTTTTTTTTTTTTTTTCATTTTCTTTCCCTGTTGCATGTGCGGAGCGGCGGGGCCCAGCTGGGGGGCAGCCGTGCCGGGTGCCGGCGGGCGCCAGGTGCCGGCGGGGCGGCGGGAGGTGCCCGTCGGCAGCGGGGGGACAATGCCGGCGACGGCCCGCGGCGCTCGCGGCCGTATTGTGTGAGCGAGGAGGAGATGGATGAAGGTCACATCCTGCCACTCTTCCGATGCCCGGCACCAGGAAAAAGCTGCGCTTTGTAAATATAAAAATAAACAACAAACTCTTCCCCCCATTTACCACCTTCCCCCTGCCCCGAAGAAAACAACAACAGCCCCGGCGGTATCGCAGCCACCTGCTCGGGGAAGTGATTTTTCATATAGGCAGGAAACGGGGGGTCTAATTAAATCTGGGGTCAAGAATATAAAGGGAGAACAAAGTTTATTTAGGAGTCCTTGAGCGGGGCCGGAGGGGCGGGGGGGGATGCTCAGCGGGGCTGCGGGTGCACGTGACTCCGTGGGACGGCGTTTCGGTGGGGCTGGGGGGGCCCAGGGGGTATTTTGGCCCCAGGGTGGGTTGCAGGGCATCGCTTTCCTCCCACTATCCGGTCACCCCCCGGTCCCCTCCTCCTGGTGCTGCCAGGGACGGTGGTGACGGCTCGGTCCTCGCCAGGGCAGGGATGTGCCGGGGGAGTCCCCGCCGTCCCCGTTCCCCGCGGGTGGAGAAAGGAGCCCGGGGAGCGTCACGCTCAGACCTACAAGAGTGTCCCCAGCCTTCAGCGAGATCATATGAGGTTCCTGTTTCACAAGACGGAGGTTGGCATTTCCATTGTGCTCGCCGGGGATGTGTTGCAATGGGGCAGCTGCTTCCATCCTTTGTCCTCCTCCCCGCAGAGGAGGAGCCTCAGCCTCTGCCAGGGTGACCTGTCACACCCTGGACCCCCCCCCAGTCACCAAATTCGGCTCCGCTGGCTGCGGCCGCCTTCCCCGGCGGGTCCCAGCTGCAGGCATCGCCCGCACCGCCAGCGCTTGCCGCCTCCACGGTTGCCTCCTTGCTGCCATCACGCTGGCTGCCCTCGGCCGGGGGGTCCCCGCCGGGTGTTGGGGACACCCCGCGAAGGCGATGCCCCATCTCCAGCCGCTCCCGGTGCTGACCCCGGGGTGCCCCGGCTGCCTCTGCTGCCCGCTGCAGGGCTCCTGCCTAATTTCCACAACCAATTAACAAATGAGGGGCTGACCCCACCAAAGTCCAGCTATGGATCCCTGGGTGCCGGCAGCAGTCCTGGCTCCCCTGGGATGATGCCACCATTCCGGTCCCGTTCCCCTGCCTGCAGCGGGCAGCTGCCGGCTTTTAGGAAGCGCTGCAGAAACCTTCGCCTTTGGGTTGGGCGCTCCCAGCCTGGACCCGCTTTCTATTCCCCAGCCGGGCCCAACGCACTGAATATAAAGTAACACAGCATTGTTACGAAAAATAATTAAAACCCAACAAAAAGGCGAGCAGCAGCTGGAAGGGCTGAATCAGAGCGAGCCGGGCTGGCCGTAACCCTTCGCGGGCAGGCGGTGCGGCGTGCGGGGCCGCGGGGCGGGCAGAGAAGGCGAGGCGGGCAGGGGACCTGCATCCTGCATCCTGCATCCCAGCATCCCAGCTCTGCTGCCGGTGCCTGCGGGAGCGGAAGGGGAGGTGACGGGCTCCAGGCGTCCCAGTGCTGACCATGGGCATGGCCGCGGGCAGGCTGCGGGCAGGATGCGGGCAGGCTGCAGGCAGGACAGTTCCCGGTGGGCAAAGGGGAATTTGTGCCCTGGGAGCTTATAAACAAACGGGATTTTTGCCCAGGCTTAGGGAAGCTGGAGGGTGCCCCGGTCCCCCGGTCTGTGATGAAGGAGGGGATGTGCAACCTGGGTACCACTCGCCCTGGGGGCTGCCCGTCCCCATCCCGCAGCAAGGCGCCAGGTCCCTTCTGCGACCACCAAAGGGATGCGGGTGCCACCCACTGCGCCGGGCGCGTGTCCCCACCACCGGCATCCCACCAGCGAGCGGGGTACCAGGGCCGGCGGCACGGGGACAAGGACGCGTCCCCAGCCGCGGGCCTCGCTCCAGCTGGGCGCTGTTTTGTAAGGACTCCTGGGCCTCTGCGGCGTAGAGATAAGCCCAAGAATTTGCCGTCGGTTCCAAATATCCCGTCCGCTTCCTCCCGCCGTCCTCGCCGCCGCTCCAGCCCGCTTGTCTCATTTCCGCAGCAGCGTGCTGGGGAGAGCTTCCTGTTTTCCCCCCGGCCCCGGGGCGGCGGCGGGGGGCTGCGGGGCGCGGGGAGGAAGGGCAGGACAATGGGCGCAGGCAGGGACGGGCAGCTGCCCACCTCCCGGGCCGGGGGTCTGCGCCGGGAGGGGGTTTCCTCGGTGGCCTGGGAGGGGGCAGGAGGGTGGCAGCGGGGCTGGCAGGTGGCAGCGGTGGGGACGCGGGTGCTGGGCTGAGCTGAGATTGCGGATGGGGTTTCTTCCCTTTTATTCTTTCTATTCTTCTTTAAGGGTTTTGCTATAAATCAAGCCAAGCTCCCTCCGGAGCATCCTTTCTGTGCTGCAGTGGGTGACACCAGCTGGAGGAGCCCCCCCCCTTCACCCCGGCATCACCCCAGCATGAGAACGGGGACCGAGCCCAGTGCCACCGCTCAGCCCAGACGCGGTGGAGCAAAACCCTGGGTGGGGGGACCCTGCCCTCCCCGGAAAGATGACCCCCCCCCCACCCAGAGGCACTTTTTAGGGTCCCTCCAGTAAAACCACCCACTGCAACCCCCCTGCCCAGCCGCAGCGTGGGAGAGCAGCATCCCCACGGGACTGCCACCTCCCGGGGCCATGCTGCGGGGCGGGGGGCCGCGATGCTTCTCCCCCATCCCAAACCGCAGTCGCGGGAAGAGAGGGATCCGCTTTCGGGCTTTGCTCGCTCTGAGCCCGGCATCCTCCTGCCACAGGTGGGACTGGCTGGCGGGCAGCCCCACATCCCCCTGGTTTCGGGGAGGGGAGAAGGCTCCTGCCCCCCGGCTCCTGGACCGAGTGTGAGTGTTTACTCGCTGCCTTTCTCACCGCTCGCAGCATGGCAGGAGTTATTCAAAGGCGGGCGGAAGCGAGCGCAGCAACTGAAACAACAATGAAAAGGAAACGGAGCTTGAAAAATTCTCCGTTCATAAATCAACTGAACTGCAGGTGATCCCCGGGCAGGAGCGAGCCGAGGAAAAGCCACGGCTCGGCACGGCTCGGCACGGCCGGCAGCCGAGCGGACCCCGGCCCCGCAGGCAGGGATGGGGGGCACGGCCGGGATGCTCTGGGGTGTTCCGGGTGATGCTGGGGTTGGTGTTCTTGTCCCGGGGTTGCACGCTGGGGGCTTTGGGGCAGGTGAGGTGTAGTATCGCTGGGTTATTTTTTATTATATATAAGCAAATCTGGGTGAGAGGGGCGAAGCTGCGCCGGGTGGAGCCGCTTTCCGTGGCGGGGCCGGTGTCGCACGCACACGCACATGTATGCGCACATGTACACGTCTGCCTCCCAGGCCAGGGAAACGCACAGGAACGCAGCCAGCCCGGGGATGGGATGGGGCACAGCCATGCTGTGGCTCCTTGGGGCTGGCGGAGTGGGGAGACGGGATTATTGGGGTGCTTGAGGGGGTGCAAAGAAGCCCCCCAGCTCTCTCATCACCTCCTCTGTGGCTTTCCGCCTGCCTTTTTGGGGGAAAAACCCCATCACTTTTGAAGCAGGCGAGCCAACGTGTGGCTCCAAGTCATGGCCGCGCCGCGGGAGATGCTGGGGTTAACAAGAGACGAGCCAGGGCTCTCGGTGGCATCGGGCCACGGCTCCTCGCTGGGATCTCGTAAAGGCTTTTTCCTCCTTAGGAAAAGGAGCTGCCGTCTTGGGACAGGCTCCTTGGCGCTGGCAGCATCCCTGTGCAGGCAAGGGATGGGCACGGGCAGAAAACATCTCTCCTCCTTGCTAGGTCCTGCAGCATCTTGCTGCGGGCGAGATGGGGACCAGTTTGGACAAACCCAGGTGTCCCCTCCTCACTGTCACCTCTCTGCCAGCCCCCGTGAGCTGAGACCGGACCTCAGGGACACCAAAAAGGGGCTTGTGCCTTTGGGACGGTGTACGGCCCCAAGGACTAGGCTGGTGGCAGCAAGCTGAGCCTTACAGCAGAGGAAAGGATCCGGTCATGGTCCCTACGCTGGGAAAGCCAGGCAGGATCGCATGTCCCCCTCTGCTGCTATTCGTCCCCCCCTTCCATGATTTGCCTGTCAACTTGTCTTTCGGCAGAGCTGGAAAACCGGGAGACCACCGTAAATAAATCCTGTGTCTTTAAGCCATTTTGTACAGTACAAGAAAATGCACTCGTTGAATTACAGCTTTTTAATCAAATACATGTAACCATGTCACTTAAAGTGCTCGCAAAAAGCAGGGAAAGAAAAAAAAAAAAACCAACACAATTGGAAGAGCACGATATTAAAACCAGCTGTGTGCTTACCCCCATCACAGTTAATAGTTTTTGAATGTTCTGAATGAGAGAGAAACCAGAGCCAAGCTCCACTTTCATGTCCATCTTTCTGATCAAGCCCTGTCAGACGGGGGGAGCCGGGCAGCCTGGCACAGCAGCGGGGGATGCGGGCGACGCGGGGGATGCGGGAGGGCTGCGCTCGCCTCGCCTGCCGCTTCTCCCATCCTCGCGGGCTTTCTCCCTGCGGTGACGGGGATGTGGGAGCCCGGGGTCTTCCTGCAGGCAAAGCAGCGCAGCCTGGCTGCGACCCAGCCTGGAGATGCGAGCGCAGGTTGCCCAAGGCCTGCGGTGGTGAGGGATGCTGCCCTGGTCCCCCAGCGCCGACTTCAGCCCAGCTCCACCTCCTGATGCTTCTTCCTGCGATTTGGCATCACCGCTGCTGCAGCTTGTCCCCCACCGGTGCCAAGGCGCCATGGTGCCCGCAGCATCCCTTCCTCCGAGCGTGCCAGCGCGGTCCCCCGTGCCACGTCCCCGTACCCCGTCCCCTCGGGGCACACATGCCGGGACCACCTCGATGTCTGCCTCCGGCCTCGCTGGCCACCAACCCCCGCTCCGGCATGGCCTGCCAACCACCCCGAGCTGTGCGGTTCCCCCGTAATGTGGACCAACGCTCATTAAGCGTGAGGCAGAGACCACCAAATATGTCAAAACACACTTAAAATTTATTGTTTCATACCATACGTTTGACTCTCTTGAACGCTGGCCAGTGTTTCTCCCTCTCCGCGATGGGGCCTATCTGCTGTCACCGACGCTTCGCGTATATGTATAACCCGCTTGCTTTCTGTCTTTTTTTTCTTCCCCCCCCCTCCTTTCTTTAAATGAAAAATACAAACAATTGATGGAAAATGTACATTTGTTCCATATGGGACGGTCGGAGCGTGGAGAGGAGCCAGGAGAGTCATTTTTAGGCAGACTCCTCTCTCCAGCGGATGGCTGGACGGCTTCCCAGAACGGCCCCGCGCGGCCTGGCCTGACTCTCCTGACGAGCCTCAGACAGTCTGTGACGCTCCCGCACCGGCGGGGGGGGAACGTGATTCAGCTCCCTGCCGGGCTCACCCCCTGGGGGCTGCTGAGCATGGGAGGAGGGAGAGGTTTCCCCCGAGACTCCTGCAAAATCCCAGAAGGGCTGAGCTCGGCTGCGTGGGAGGCGATGGGGAGACTTGCTTTGTATGGGAGGTTGAGTTAGGCTGGTGGGGTTGGGTTGGGTTAGGTAGGCTAGGCTGAGTTGGTTGGGTTGTGTTGGGTGAGGTTGGGATAGGTTGGTTGTGTTGTGTTGGGTAAGGTTTGGATAGGTTGGTTGGGTTGGGTTGGGTAAGGTTGGTTAGGTTGTTTGGGTTGGGTTGGTTAGGTTAGGTTGGGTTGCCTTCGGTTGGGTTGGCTACTTTTGGGTTGCATTGGCTTCTTTTGGGTTGGGTTATATTGGGTTGTGCTGGGTTGGGTGGGGTTAGGTTGCGTTGCGTTGGTTGTGTTGGCAGTGTTGGGCTAGGTTGCGTTGCATTGGTTGTACTGGGTTGTGCTACGTTGAATTGGGTTGTAGTGGGTTGGGTTAGGTGACCTCTGGAGATCACTTCCAACACTTCCATCACCCTTTGGCCTCTGGGTGCATCACAGCCTGGCTGGCTCAGCTCAGAAGAGGAGCACAAAGTGGCTCTGATGGATGTCTGTGGGGCTCAGCTCGGCTGAGAGCCAGTGGGGAGAATGAGCCCCCAAACCCCCCCATGACTCATGCCATGAGGACCAAATCTGCATCCCTTACAGTCCGAAGGGGACCCCAGCACCGCGCTGGATGCGCGGTTGGATGGTGCAGGGCCAGGGGCTGTGGGGCCAGGGGCTGGTGGTGGCCCCAGGGCGGGGGGAGGAAATGTGAGGGCTGGTGGGGGCAACACTGGGAGCTGGGGGACCACGACCAGAGCTCCGCTGGTGACGGAGAGGCCGAACTTCGCAGAGAGGGAAATGCTAAAACAAAAGAGTTTCAGGTTGCGCGGACGTTCCAGGGCACGCTAAGGACTGCTTGCTGGATTATTTTCTTGTTTTTTCACAAAAGCTGTAATATTCACCACACCGTGGCCCCCAGTCCCTGCAAGCAGCTGCCCTGCTCTGCCTGCGGCGGCCGGTGGAGCGGTGCTTGGCGTGCCGGCCAGCCCCGGGCAGCCCCGCTGCTGGGAAACTGCTTGGGAGCAGAGCTGGGGAGAGCATCCATCATCATCCCGCGCTTCTCTGGCCGCTCCGGGCACGGCCGCAGAGGAAATGGTGCCTTTCCTGTCCTGCAAGGAGCGTTGAGATTTTCACACATTTCCTTTCCCAAACTGGGCTGCAAAACAGAAAGTTGCGAAAGGTTTGGGAACTTTTCTTCAGCTCAGTCAGGAAAGGTTGCACTGGAAATATTTGAAACCTTTCTTCGCATTTCAACCTTTTCCCTTTGGTTAACCTCTACAACATATAATGTGGTTACATCTCTAAATGGTTTGCCTCCCATCTAAAAAAAAAAAGTAGAAACTTTTTTTTTTCCAATTCTCTTTTTCTCGAGTCAGGAAGTGTTTTAGAGTTGTTCACCACAAACAGGTTTGGTTTTGATAATTTTTTTTTTTTTTTTTTTTTTTTTGGTGGAAGAGGGGAAAAAAAAAAAATCCCATCTCCAGCTCTAAAGCAGCTGCCTGATGCCATGGGTGGGGGACCGGCACCGGCAGCATCTTCCCGTTCCCACCGCTGTCCTCACCGCAGGGACATGTGGTGGTGAGCACCCAAAATACACGGAGCAGGAGGCTCTAATTCCCCCTTAACATCCCAGCCGGGATGACTTCATCGAGGCTGCGCATCCGCGGGCGTGTGTCAGCGTTCCCTCCCCTCCAGCGCGCTCCGGGCCAGGACGGCTTGGGCTGCCCCGGAGCTGCTGCCGGCCGCCCTGGCAGGTCCCG
Source organism: Pelecanus crispus (assembly GCF_030463565.1). NCBI lineage: Eukaryota > Metazoa > Chordata > Aves > Pelecaniformes > Pelecanidae > Pelecanus > Pelecanus crispus. The sequence continues at coordinate 2,150,283 of NC_134656.1, forward strand.
CTCGCCCGCAGCTACGCCGCAGCTTCGGCCTCGGGAGCAGCGAGCTGCGTATCGCCGGGCCGGGCAGCACATGCTGTTTTAATATTTGGGTGATGTCATCGAGCACTCTATAATGCCGTAAAAAAAACCAGAACATCTATAAACCTGACCAGCGAACCTCCAGCAGAACACACACGTGCATGGGTGCGCACACGGATGCATGCACACACACACGGCTACACGCAGACGTGCATGCACATGGACGTGCACGCACACACACGTGCATGCAGATGCACGCATGCGCGTGCACGCACACGGATGCACACATGAATGCATGGAGATGCACGCATGCACGAAGATGCGCATGCACGGGTGCACACGCGCAGACATGGATGCACAGGCCTGTGCACACATGGATACACATGCGTTTACAGACAGATGCACACATGGATACACACAGATGCACATGTGGATGCACATGCGGACTCATGCACATGCAGATACATGAAAAGGGACACACACACACACACATGCGGAGATGCACGCATGTGGCTACACACATGCACGCACACGCTCAGATGCGTGCACACAGCTACCCAGGGATGCACACACAAATGCACGCACACATGGATGCACACAGTGACGCATATACGCACAGCTGCGCACGTTTGCAAATGCACACACGTTGATACACATAAATAACACCCGTGCAGGCTTGCACATGGATACATTGGGATGCAGATGCACACGCATGGATGCGCACACATGGATGCGTGCACACAGATGCACACACACGTGGAGACACACGCCCATGGATACACACGCACTCTCTTCATGCCACCCTGACCCTCTCCCCGGCATGCAGCACAGTGCTGGCCGTGGCAGGCGGCACGGGAAGGACAGGGTGGGTGTGCACGGTGCCCACGCTGCCCCGGGACCGGTGGCACTCCCACGTGTCACGGCACGTGGGGACCTCTGCAGAAGCAGCCCCGGTGCGTGGGGCAGCGAGCCTGGGGGGGATCCACTGCCCCACATCCCCAGGGGACGAGGAGCAGATGCCACCCGCCCATAAAGCCCAGACGGGACCTGGCAGCCGCTCCCCCTCTCCCTGCCCCGGCAGCCATCCCGGGAAAGCCGGCAGGATGGGCCTGTCAGGTTTTACATATACCTGTCAAATACCTTCTCCATATTTCTGCCGTAACGACCTGCTAAGAGCCCCTCACTCCTCCTCCCCAGTCCAAAACCATCAGGCCCCGAGCTTTGGAGAGATTAAGTCATAAAAATCGGAAGGGGCTGCGTAGTAACAGCCCCGGCCTGAGCCATAACGGCAGTGAAATCATCCCCAAACTATTTCAGCCCCGTCCATTTCCAGTCCCACGTCACACCTGAGCCACCGGCATGCAGCGAAATAAAACACTGGTGGATGGTTTCCCGGCCCCAGCGCGGCCGTATGGGGATGGGGGGGCAGGGAAAGGAGGTGATGTTAAAAATAAAAAGGCTCTCCGGGTGCGGAGGGCTGGCCGTCTCTGCCTGGTCCCGGTGCCGGAGCGGCGCAGGATGTGTCCCGGCCGGGCAGAGGGACCGCCGGAGCAGCGGTTTTCTGGGTTTTCTGACCTGTGGTTTGCATTAAGGAACCCTGAGCCGCGCAAAGCCCCGCGGCCGAACAGCCAAAGCCAAGCGAAGCTGGGAGGTAGCGCATTTAGCACCGAATCGGACGTGGCTAATTAGCGGCGGGGTTGATGCTCATCAAGGAGCCAGTATCCCTCACGGTGTCCGCCTAGCTCTCTGCCCTCCTGACGGCGACGGAGCAGCCCAGCCTGCATCCGGGAAAGGCCAAATCCTGTCCTGGCCATGGCTAAGATGCGGTGCTGCAGCTCCGGCGCTGCGGGAAGGTGCCTGCCGGCTCGGTGCCAACCGCACGCCGCCCGCTCGCAGGCGAGGCTGGGGGAACGGCCCCGGTTCGGGACGCTGCTTCGTTAATTTGATGTCAAAACGACGAGTTCAGGTGAAAAAGGCTGTGCAAAACATCGAGCGATGGGAAGAGGCGGCATCCCCCGGGGTCTGGCACGGGTCCTTCTGCCTGCCGTTACCTGACCCAAACGCTCCTGTTTTCTTCCTCTCCCCTTTTCCTTCTTTCTGGTTTCCCCGTGACCTGGGGTAGGGCTGGCCAGCGGGACGGGGCAGCCGCGCATTGTTCGCGGCCTCGATTGCAATTAGGCTTTATTATTAATAAAAACACCCGGGGCTGAGTTAGGCAGGAGGGTTGGCGGGGTCCTGCCGGCTTTTGTGTAGAAGCAAGCCAGGGCTTCGCTGGCAAACGCCGCGCGGCGTTAAGAGCGATGCAGACCTGGGGAGCCGAGATCTGGCGCTGGGTCTTGGTGACCCCCAGGTCTTGGTGACCCCCAGGTCTTGGTGACCCCCGGGTCTCGGTGACCCCTGGGTCTCGGTGACCCCCGGGTCTCGGTGACCGGGTCCCGGGGATGGGTGGGCACGGCGGGTCCCTGCAAATCGCCCTGGCACCGCTCGGTGCTTTCGCAGAGATGCAGCAGCCGTGGTTGCAACACGGTGCCGTGCCCGGTGCGTTTGTGGATGGGGGCGACCATCCATCACCCTGTGGTTTTCAGTGCCGGTACCCGCCCCAGCCCTGCAGCAGCATCCTTGGGCATGACGCGAGGAGACCCCCGCTCCCCTCACAGCAACGCTGCATTTCCAACAATTTTGCAGTGCAGGTACTTTGGGAAAGCTCCTGTTCGTGCCCAGCCCTACCACCTCCATGGGCGAGCACCCAAAACCAGGGCGTGAAGCGAGGAGACCCCCGCTCCCCTCACAGCAACGCTGCATTTCCAACAATTTTGCAGTGCAGGTACTTTGGGAAAGCTCCTGTTCGTGCCCAGCCCTACCACCTCCATGGGCGAGCACCCAAAACCAGGGCGTGAAGCGAGGAGACCCCCGCTCCCCTCACAGCAACACTGCATTTCCAACAATTTTGCAGTGCGGGTACTTTGGGAAAGCTCCTGTTCGTGCCCAGCCCTACCACCGGCATGGGCGAGCACCCAAAACCAGGGCACGCCGGCCCCAGATTGCTCCAGAGCAAGGGACTGCAGCCAAAAAAACACCCCAAGGATTTCCAGCCATCTTCTGAGATCAGAGGCGACCTGGCACGGCCCACGCCGTGGGGAAAGAAGGGAATTTCTGCTGCAGAAAAATGACTTAATGTTTCCCCTGTGATGCGATCCACTGCCGGCTTTCCCCCCCGGCACCGCGGGGCAGCCGGGCGAGGGCCGGGCGTGCGCATCGCTTCTTTGAACCGTAGGAAGTGATCGCATCCTCGCCTGGAAGGTACCTGGAAGCTGGGGGCTGGAAAATAAATCAGGGCTTTCTTGTCCCCCCCCCCCGCAATCTCCTTCCTCCCAGGCCGCTTCGGGGAGCGGAGCGGGACGGAGCCTATAGCCGGCTGCTTCCTTTCATAGTCATCGGCAGCGGCACAGGATGCTTCTCATTTGGTGTTGTGTTTGTTTGCTGCGGCGCGGGTTCTGGCACCCGCCGGGCGCCCGCCAGCCCTCCCGTGTAGGTAGTGAGGTCATTTTTCCATGTATTCCCCCTTTTTACATACTGTATATGGAAAGACAATGAAGCGCCTTTCTGGCGTTTAATGGGAACGCGTCGCCAGCCCCCAAAGTGGTCCCGTTTATTAGCGCTTCGCATTAAACAACAACAAAAAAAAAAAAAAAAAAAAAAAAGTGAACCGGGATTTAGTCCTGTTAACACTAATGTGAATTTAATTTAGGAGAAGCTTGAAAATTAATGTCATTTGTTAAATATCCATTTCCCCTAAAAGGCAATTCTTTGCCAACAACAACAACAAAATAACTCTTCTTCTATTCAAATCTTTTTTTTTTTTTTTTTTTAAATAGCCTTTTTTGGCGATATCAGCCTGGTTTAAATCACTCGGCGTTCAAGGAACGGATGCCACCGGGGTTTTATGCAACAGATTGTCATTTCTTCTTTTCAAATTGAACAAAAAAATACTGTAAATCATAAAGTGATTCACGGGAGGGGGGATGAAGCTCCGGCAAAGCACCGGCGGCTCCGAGCAGGGTCTGGCCGGGCTGACGATGGCTGCTGGAGCCGGGAAGGAGCCCGGGAGGGCCGGGAGCTGGAAGGCTCCGGCACACGGGGTTTTCTTCCAGCTCCGAGGACTAAAGCGAAGGCGTCGGAGCAGCCGGGCTCTATTTTTGGGGGGGTTTCCCAGGGAAATGGGGCGAGCCATGGGTACCACGCACCGATGCGCTGGCAAAATAAGAACCACACCGAGGCTCGTTTCAGAGGGGGATATCGCATGTTTTATTATATTTTAATCTGAAAACAGCTGCTTTTCCTGCAGAGCACATCTCCGGGCGGCACGGCGCGGTGCCGTGGGGCGGCCACCAGTATCCCATCCCATCCCAACTCATCCCATCCCATCCCAACTCATCCCATCCCATACCATCCAACCCCATCCCGCTGCCGGCGCTGCCGGAGCCGCCGGCCCGCGCCGAGCCGAGCCACGCTCGCGGGGCCCGAGGCGGCTGACGGGGCGGGCGGGCGGCAGCCTGGAAATTAATACAGTTGCCAGGTTGTCAAAACATTAATCAACGGATACAAAAATCTGGAAATGGTTGGGACAACATGTATTTGCGGAAAATATGTGTTCACACAACAAGCACACAAGATGGGAACAATTATATGAAGATGTTTTAATAATTAACCAGTATAAAACAGTTTGCTCTCCATACAGTTCTAGACAATAAAAGTGTTTGCAGTCATATTTTTCTTTTGTACAAAATTCCAGTCAATTGTTCCACAATATTTACATTGTCATTCCCTTTTCACAAAATATCTCCTATCCCCCCCCCTTTTTTTTTTTTTTTTAAATCCAGCTTTGCTACATAAATGCTTTAGATCTCATGGATATCCCTCGATTTATTTTTAAAAAGTCTAATAAAAAAAATCCCAAAAGACATTAAATACCATTTTATATATAAAAATGCTTAGTAAAAATATAGTTTTGTTGCCCAATTAAAATATATTGCTGAGAATACAGTAAAAACTGTCCTAAAGCCCACCCCTAATGGGCGCCAACTCTTTAACGGCCCCGGCAAAGTCTTTCTAAAATTCCCCCCCCCCCCTTGCAAGTTCGCCTGCCCTCAGGTTAAGTACTGGGGGCAGGTCGCTTCGGCTCATCCTGGTGGTGGTTGTTTTGGGCAGGATTTACTGGAATTGGCTTAAAAATGCCCCTTGGAGCTGGTGGGAGCTACAGCTACGCCCTGCCGAGGGCTGGAGCGGGGAGCGCGGCAGGCAGGCTAGTGCTTGGGAAAGGCGTCTATCTGTGTTATATAGTTATACGGTATATCAGTGAGTTCAGCATGTTTTTTCTCTAAAAAAAAAAAACCCCAAAAACCCAAAAAACAAAACAAAACAAAACAAAATAAAAAAAAAAAACAAACAAAAGAAAGCGATGCATTTAATGAGATACTCTAAATATTATGGAGCTCGTGGTTAAAGGAGGATGGCTTTTTGTTTTTAACGGAGAGCCGGGGCTCTCCCGGTGAGAGCATCGGCCGGCGGGGCCAACCTAACCGGTGATGCAGGGGCTATAGTAAACAGCGCTGCTGGCATCGGACAAGGCGGATATCAAGCTGCTCTCCTCGCAGGAGATGCTTCTAGGAGTCACTTTGGACAGGGAGACATGGTAAGGGAGTCCCGAGGCTTCGGGACGAGTCCTGCTCATGTTCAAATACTGGTCAAACTCATTGCGGTCAACGTCTGTCCACAGCTCGGTTTGGTTCAAGTGATCCACGCTCTCCATGTGGTGGGCTTCGGGTGGGGGCGAGAGCTGGCCCAGGTGGGCGGAAAGCCCGTTCTGAGTTCCCGAGCACATCTGGTTGTAGTATATGCTGGAGGGATGGGGAGTCCTCATGGCGTCGGCCAAGTGCGACGGGGTCTGCGCGTAGGGCACCGCCACGTCCCGCCCCATGCACTTCTCCTGGGGAAACTCCATCTGGTGATGGTGGTGGTAGCCGCGAAAGGGCATCATGTTGCAGTCATCCTGCATGTGCGGAGGGAAAAACGCCGGCTCGGTCTGTTCCAAGACATCCAAGGGAGACATCTCAGGAGTTGGCAAGCCATAGTTTTCAATATCCGACCCCATGGAGTGGAGTTCTCTGAAGTGGTTAAGTGGGGGAGGCTGGGGGTGGCCCGGCTGGCTGCCGCCATGGTGACTCATGCTGAAGTTGTCACTGCAAGGCTGGGAAAGGTTATGCAGGAGGATATTGGGTTCCATCCTCTTGATTTTCTTGGCTTGCTTCTTTCTCCTTGGGCGGGTACTTGTAGTTGGGGTGATCCTGGAGATGCTGGATTCGCAGTCGCTCGGCCTCTTCCACAAAGGGACGTTTGTCGCTGGCACTCAGCGCTTTCCACGACTGGCCTGGAAGGGGAAAGCGAAGCTCTGTGACAGCGGCTCGGCCACCCGGCGCTGGCCGGGGCGCGGGGGCACCCGGGGAGAGGGCACCCTTGGGGTGGGAAGGGCTTCTCCGGCCGGTTCGGCACCTGAGCGGGGTCCTGATGCTGGCACGATTTGGGGCCGGGGAATGGGAGCCCAGGCAGGGCTGTGCCAGCAGCAGGCTCGGGCTGTGCCCAGCACTTCGGTGCAGTGGGAGAATGGGGGTGCAAAGCCCCGGGGGGGGCCGCAGGAATCCCTCTGCCAGTGCAGGGGATTCTGCCTCCCGCTGCCCCTCGGCACAGCCTGGTCCCCGGGGTGCCTGCTTCCCTGCATCCCGCATCCGCAGCCCCGCTCCTCTGCAGCCCCAATCGCCCATCCCCAAACCCCGCAGCCCCGTGTCCTGAATCCCATGTCCCCGCACCCCGCAGCCCCCCGTCTCCGCATCCTGCTGCCCTGTCTGGCCATATCCTGCTTCCCATAGTCCCGCATCCTGCACCTCCGTCTACACATATCCTGCTTCCCGTGTTCCCACATCCCGCATCCTACAGTTGCGTATCCCGCATCCTGCAGCTCTGTATTCCCATATCCTGCATCCCCGCAGCTGCGTACCCCACAGCCCTGTATCTCTGCATCCCGCAGCCTCCTTCCCCTGCATCTTGCACACATGTAGCTCTGTATCCTCACCCCCCACATCCCCGTATTCCCACATCCCCTAATATCGTATCCCGCAGCCCTGTAGCTGCGCCCCACAGCCCTCGATCCTGCAGCCCTGCATCCTTGCAGCCTGCAGCCGGCATCCCTTAGTCCCAGATCCTTACAGTTTGCATCCCGCAGCCCTCTAACCTTGCAGCCACCAGCCCCGTATCCCGCAGCACCCTATTCCTGCATCCCGCAGCATCCCATCCCTGTAACCCAGCTCCTGCACCCCCGTATCCTCACAGTCCTCATCCTGCAGCCCCGTATCCTCACAGCCAGCATCCCGCAGTCCTGTACCCTCGCAGCCTGGCCGGCACAGCCCCGTATCCTTGCATCCCATGTCCCACTGCCTCATATCCTAGCAGCCCGCATCCCAATGCCCCGTACCTCTTCATCGCACACTCCCAGCCCTGTATCCCTGCATCCCAATACCCCCTACCCCTGCAACCCAAATCCCCAGCCCCATATTCCTGCATCCTGCTGCCCCGTACCCCTGCAGCCCACATCTCCAGCCCTGTAACTCTGCATCCCAGTGCCCTGGACTCCCGCAGCCTGCACCCCCAGCTCCATATCCCTGCATCCCGCTCCCCTATGTTCTTGCAGCCCACATCCACAGCCCCATAACTGCCTGTTCCTGCATCCCCAGCCCCATACACTCACATCCCTGCATCCCCAGCCCCGTACCCCCTCATCCCGCAGCCCTACAACCTTGCAGCCCGCATCCCCAGCCCTGTACCCCCACATTTCTTCATCCCAAGCCTCACACCGCTGCATCCCTGCATCCCCAGCCCCATACCCCTGCATCCCGCTGCCCTACACTCTTGCAGCCCGCATCCCCAGCCTCGTATCCTGGCATTCCTTCATTCCCAGCCCTGTACCCCCACATCCCAGCATCCCCAGCCCTGTACCCCCGCATCCCACAGCCCTACACCCTTGCAGCCCACATCCCCAGCCCCGTACCCCCACATCCCTTCATCCCCAGCCCTGCACCCCTGTACTCCTTCATCCCCAGCGCTGTACCCCCGCATCCCACAGCCCTACACCCTTGCAGCCCACATCCCCAGCTCTGCATCCCCGCATCCCTAGCCTCATACCCCCACATCCCTTCATCCCCAGCCCCATACCCCCACATCCCTTCATCCCCAGCCCCATACCCCAGCATCCCCAGCCCTGTACCCCCGCATCTCTTCATCCCCAGCCCCATACACCCGCATCCCTGCATCCCCAGCCTCATACCCCCGCATCCCTTCATCCCCAGCCCCATACCTCAGCATCCCCAGCCCCATACCCCCGCACCCCTTCATCCCCAGCCCCGCACCCCCGCACCCCCGCGCCCCCAGCCCCGCACCCCTTCCTCCCGCAGCCCGCCCCGCTCACCCAGCATCTTGCTGAGCACGGCGTTGTGCAGGTCGGGGTTCTGCTGCGCCAGCCGCTTGCGCTCATCCTTCGCCCAGACCATGAAGGCGTTCATGGGCCGGCGGATGCGGGAGTCCTCGCCGGCCTTGCCCTCGGCGCGGCCGGCCGGGGGGCTGTATCCATAGCCCGGCTCGGGGCTGGGCGAGCGGCTGGGGGCCGCGCCGGGGGCCGCGCCACCGGGGCCGGGGCCGAAGGCGAAGCCGGGCTCGGGGCTGGGCGTGCGGCTGGCGGGGGAAGCGGCTCCCGGGGGGCGCGGGAAGGCGAGCCCGGGCTCAGCGGCCGGCACGGCGGCGGTGACCCATGAACAGTCGCCCCGGGGTTGCGATATCTCCTCTCGGCAGTAGTTAGACTCAGATATATTCATTCCAGCTGGACAGCACTTTGTGTCCGACCCGACCGGGTGCCGGAGAGAGAACCGGGTCCCGCCGCGTCCCACCGGGTCCAGCAGCCGCCGAGCAGCAGCCCCGCCGCTCGTCTCCCTCGCCTGCGCTTCGGGGGGATTTGGGGTCGCCTCGCTTTGTTTTCGTTTCTGTTCTTTTTTTTTTTTTTTCCTCTTTTATTATTATTTTTTTTTTCCCCCTTTCCCCCCAAAAAAAACTTTTGGGATGATGCTGGGCTGGAAGGGGCAAAATATAGCCGGGCTGGACCAATCAGCGGGGCGGAGGGGAGGAGGAGGAGGAGGAGGACGAGAAGGACGAGAGGGAGAGGAGGAGGAGAAGGAGGAGGAGATGATGATGATGATGATGATGATGAGGGGGAGGAGGAGGAGGAGGAGGAGGAGGAGGAGGAGGAGGAGGAGGAGGAGGAAGGGGGGCGTCCCCAGGCACCAGCAGGAAGAGCCACCCGGGGAGGGCCGGGCTGGGACCGGTGTGGATGCTGCTGCCCAGTTCCCTTCCTTCCAAGGAGGAGGGTTATTATTTTTTTCTCTGCCTTTTCCTTCCTTCTTCCCTTCTTTCTTCCCTTCTTTCCTTCCTTCCTTCTTTCTTTCCAAGCCCCTTTTCTGGCTACTTGCGGTCTGCCCGTGCCGCCCGCAGCCCCGCCGAGCCGAGGCAGGGAAGTGTTGAGATTTGCCTGCCAGGCTGCCTGTTTGCAAGCGGACAGGGATGCTTGGGGCTTTGCGTTTATTTTTCTTATGACTTATTTCGTGTGTGTGTTTTGGCCAGCGTTCCCCACCCGAGGTCGGGAGCAGCCCTGGGGTGAAGGCAGGGGTGAGCGCTCTTCCCCTGGCAATTTTCTGGTGGGAATTTCAGTGCCGGGGGGAGAAACGGCTCCTTGCTTTTAAGCACTGTTCACATGAAAAGAAATGCGTTTCCAGCCTGTCAGCCTAGGGACCGTTGAGGAACGGTGGGCTCACCGGCAGCCAGGTGATCGTGGCTAAAAGCTGCCTCCCGAGCTGCGGCGCTGGGGCTGGCACGGCCGTGCCGCTGCCGCACGCGCCGTGGGCACGGCAGCATACCCACGGCATGCTGCCATCGGCAGCCGCGGAGAAGCAGCGCATCCCCCACTGCCAGGTCTCTGCTTGGCTCGCTCGGCTGCCGTCCAGCAGAGATCAGCAGTGCCAAGAGCCAGGCTAGGTGGTCTGAAGGTCCTTCCTGCCCTTGGCGCGGAGGAGTTATGAACTCTGCGGGATCCATTTGCGAGCAAGGAGATCTGCTTGCACGCTGTCCCTGCTCCCTGACACCCCCCGGGCAATCGGGCTTACACATGAAGGATGCCCCAGCTCCGGGTATCTGCCTCCGAGCCCCCTCCGGCTGCGGACGTGCAGGAGACCCCAGCCTGAAACGTGAACGCCAGCGCTAGGAAGACTTGGGGCACCGGGTTGCGCAAGAGCCCAGCTCCCAGCCGCAGCGGTGGGGTATTGCATGCCATGGTTTCTGTGTGTCTGGAAGTGATTTGAAAAAGCTGATCTGCTGTTAACCCTAAACAAAACAAAGGCCTTAAAAAAAAAAAAAAAAAATCTTCTCTCACTTATTCTTCAATCGCTAGCCAGGAGCGACAGAGGTTTTGGGCTAGATTTCCTTCATGTTCCTGGAGCCTCTTATTAATATTTTGCAAGAGCAAATCAGCACCAGTCCACGGGAGAGCCCGTACGGCTGCAAGGAGCCTCCTCTCCGCTCTCCCCCATCCTGCCCCGGCCATGCAGCCGAGGAGGGTGCCGGAGCATCGCTGTGCCGGAGGAGCAGCCGCGTGCCGCCGCCCAGAGCCGAGCACCCGAGCCGCCGGAGGCTTTGGCTCTTTGCCCTTGCCCTGGGAGCAGAAAGGTGGGTGCTGGGGGGAGCCGGGGGCCCCCAGCCCAGGGCCAGCGGCTGCTCGTGGGGTGAAGTGAGCGGTCTTTGGGGCAGTTGGGCTGGGAAGCTGCTGGGAATGTCCCAGGAGCATCCCCCCCGCTGCGGATCCTGGCCCTTCTCCCGGGCTTCGGCCAAGCGCATGGCGCTTTCCCCGGCCGCATCCACCCCGTGCCCTCCCACGTGGCCCCAGCAGCATCCCCAGCCTCCGGGTGGGCTCAGAACTGCCCCGGCTCCAGGGTTGGACCCGGTGCCAGTGGTTGGCATTTGGGACGTGGTGGGGACGAGCTGCAATGTGGTGGCAGAGGGGGCAGCTCAGATTTTTTGCTGGAAACAATGCTAAGAGCTGGGGTGAACCCTCCCAAGGGGAGGCAGATGCAGAGCTCCGTGCCCTCCACGCTCGCTCTGTGCAACCGCTCCGAGCGTGGGCCTCCTCCGCGCGGGATGGCAGTGGGCTCGCGACATTTTCCTTACGCAGGGGCGGCGCGGGGCGAGGGATCAGAGCGGGGCTGCTGTCCCTGTTGCGCTGGGGATGTTTGGGAGCTCCTCTGCCCACGGAGCAAAGCCGGGCGCTTCGACCTCAGAGCACGCGTGCCGTGCAAACCTTCCTGGCAGTGCGTTGCTGTTGGTGCCGCATCCCGGTGCAGGGATGGGGGGGAAGAGGCAGGGAGGGCGGCGGAGGGGGAAAGGAAGGGCACGATTGCTGGAGGAGGAGGGGTGAGAGCTGCAAAGCAGGGAGAGAGGGGAAGGAGAGCTGCAAGGGGGGATGGAGTAGCATGCAAAGCACCCAAAAGTGCCTGGGTGCAAAAATGCCTGGGTGCAAAGCACCCAAAAATGCCTGAACTGGCCCAGGAGGGGTGTGGGGGGCCCCACTGCCTGGCTGTGTGGGCAATGCCGCACTGCTTTGCTCCCCCTCCCCACAGCTGGCATCTGCCCTGGAGCGGGAAAGCAGGAAGGCATCTCCGGGGCAGGGGGAGAGCACCCACGGGGTGCAGCGTGCGGGGTCTGTCCTGGCTCAGCTTTCCTGGAGGGGGATGGACACACAAACCGCCGGCAGCACAACCCCTCCCTTCGCACCGCTGCCCCAGGGACACGGGGACGCGGCACGAGGCACCGGCGAGACCCCGGCTCCTCACCGGCCGCATCTGCAGCGGCGTGCGGGGAGGAAGCGCTGGGCATCCCTGGGCAGAGATAAGATGGGCGCGTGCCAGCTGGGTCCCCTCTCCCCGCGCCCTCCTCGCCGGGCCTGGCGTCGGGCGAGCTGGACCCCAGCCTGGCATACAGCCTCAGGAGTTGTATATTTATTTTTTTTCTTTTTTTTTTTTTCTTTTTTTTTTTTTTCTTTTTTTTTTTCCCTCCCCCCTTCAGTTTTATTGGGCTGGTGGCTCGCCGCCCCCACCCCGGCCCCCGGTTTCCCTTCCTAGCATCCCGCGCAGCCCAGCACCACACCTAACAGAGGAAGCGTGGCGGGGACGGCAGCCTCCGCTCCCCAGCACAAAGGCATTTTCCCTCCCCGCCCCCAGCCCGTGCCTCTCGCGGCCGCTTATTCCTCGCAGCCAGGTCCGACGCCGAGCTCCCACCCGCCTAAAAATAGATATGGCACCACCTGCACCATCCCAAGGGGTCTCGGGGATTTGGGGGCTCGAAGGGGGGTGGTGGGGATGGCAAGAAGGTAAGAGCGAGCATCGCTGGCTCAGCCTGACGGTTGTTGCTGCTGCTGGTGGCTGCGGGTGGGTGCAGGAGCCCCACGTTGGGCTAGGGGCTGTGCAACCAGGGGCTTTACCCCCCCAAAATTTGCACCCCAGTTAGAGAGGTGGCAGGTGGGTGCTGGCAGCACAGCAGCAAAGCCTCGAACTGTGATGGGAAAAATTGCTTTTTATTCTCATTTTGCAGAGGGTGCAAGGCACAAGGGGAGCAGGGGCAGGAGCAGGATCCATCCCCCGGTGCCTCCTTCACTCACTTGCACGGAGCAGCCTTGCTTCTAGATGTGTTCACGCTGCTAATAAATTAATCACCATGCAATTACTGGTGTGGAGCTGGTGCTCCGGTGTGTCTCATTGGATGAATGAGAGATTTCACATTTTTTATTCATTACAGCTAATAATTCTCTTTAGACCATGCAGCACAGGTACGTGGCGCGGTTCAGCCAGGCGGGATGGACGTGACCTACACCCGCAGCCACTTCTTCATCCCGAAGGAGATGCCCTTCACCAGGGACGGCCGAGGGGAGCGGGGGGACCCACGCAGGGCTGCTCGGTGCCGCCGTGGGACGCCCGGGCCGGCGGCTCCCCCGGCGCCCCAGGAGATGCCCCCGCGCCGGCGGGTCCCACGGGGTCCCCCGGGGCCAGGGCCACTGCAGCCTTGCTGGAACAAAGACTTCCCGAAGAAAGGCGCTTCCTGAAGAGCAAAGGACTCGGGGCTGTGTGTGAGCCCTGCTGGGAGGCTGAAGTCATCTGCTGGGAAATGCTCCGTGCTTCGCCGGAGCCTCCCTTTGTCCAGGACCCAGCTCAGCGCCCAGTTTCCTTGTGCACAAATAGTTCAGTGGGTCAGGCAGAGCTGGCAAGCGCCGAGCAAGCCGACCGGGTGCTGCTGGGCGCCAGCAGACGCGGTACGGCGTCTGTCTTAGGAGCATCCCAGCAGCAGCTGCGTGCCTGTACAAGGGTGACACGTCCCCCGTGTCCCCAGCCAGGGACCAGACTCTTTCCCACCCGAGTCAGGGCAGGTGGAGAACGGGTGGTCGTGGTCCGCTCCAGCCCTGGGAATGGCCGGCTCAGCTGTTTTCTGCTCATTTGCTCCTTTTCTTGGCTTCCACCTGACAAGCGAAGGGCACCGGGGACAGTGGGAAGGTGCCCTGGGCCACGGTGGCTCTCTGCCCTGGGAGCGTGCTGGCCCTAGTGATCGCTGTCTCTCTGCCCCGCTGCCACCCATGCCCACGGGTCCCCGACGGCTGCGGGACTGAGCTGGGAGCGCGGTGCGGACCGCGCCAGCCAAGCCTGGCAACCAGGCATCGCATCCGAGGAAGCGGAGAAAGTCGTCTGTCTTTTTCAGCTCTTTTCAATAACCCGAGGTCAGCCTTGTTTATACAGGATTATAACTCTAACGACAATAGCAATACCCATTGTGCGAGCAGCAAAACCCACAGCTAACCCGAAAAAGCTGTTTGCTCCGCGCAGGCGCAGCCGTCGCAGCGATGGCCGGAGCCCTTGGTCCTCAGCGGGGCCGTCCTGCCTCCCCTTCCCCTGCCTTTGCCCTGCCATGGCCCCTTCCTGCACAGCCCTGGCTCGCCGGCGATGGTCCCCCCAGCTCGGGGTGCCGCGCTTCCAGCCGCATCACCCCGTGTTTGCTCCCTGACCCGCTCCCCCTGAAACCTGGGGTGCAGCCCCCACCCCCCGAGCGTGAGCAAAGCTGCTGCAAATCCCACCCACAGTGCTTAGAGCCGAGCTAATGCCGGGGAAAGGCTTCGGCTCGGCACGGTGCGGCGCACGGGGAGTGCTGAGCGTGCCGGGGCGCACGGGGCGGGCGTGCTCGGGGCACGCGTGTGCGCGCTGGCTGGAGTCGCTTCCCCGGCAGCTGATTGCGGCGGCAGTCGTTGCTTTAATACTTGGTTCCCATCGCAGAGAGAGCCCAGGCTTTTAGGAAGGAAAGTCTTACACTTCTACCAACTATTTCAAGACTCCCATAAACACATTTTTGGTTCAGCATTAATGAATTACCTCAATGCAGAGCTACTCATGCCAAATACATGAATACAGAGTGTAGAAAAGCCGCCGAGAAGCAGATTTGGCTGCCATTCAGCTGCTCTGATCGGCACAATTTCTTTTCTCGATTATAGCAAGAAAACGCGCTCTGCCTGTGGCACTGCGTCCTCCCAGGAACAGGCAGCTGGCCGACAGTTGGGCTGTGCAGAGCCTGGGCACGCCGGGATTATTCTTTGCTTCCATCACTCGAATTGGCAGAAAATGCTGCTCGCTGGTGTCTGTGCAGGAGATGCAGCCAAGAACCGGGATCCTGCTGTTTCTGCATGCCCGGGCTCGCTGCTCCGGGCTGCCTGACCTCCTCTTGGGTGTTGGGGAAAGGAAAGGAACACTGCAATTAGGAGGATTTCTGAAACTGGCTTTTTTGGGGAGGTGGGTCGGGGCTGCCTGCCTGTGGCCCCGCAGCCATGCGTGCCCACGAGCATCACTTCACCGTGGCCCCTCTCCGTGGAGCAGTGAACCTGAGCCCCCACCCGTGGCCTTGGCGACCGTGTCCCCTGCTTTCGTCCGACAGCAACAGCTCTCCATGCTGGGGACTTCCAGGAGACGACGTGCCCCCCAAAAGGGAGCGCAGCTCCCCTTTTGCAGAAACCTTTCTCGCTGGGGCTCTGCTCTCCGCGTTCCCAACCTCCGCGCCCTGCTGGGTGTTTGCTCATCCCTTGCTCTTTGAGCATCATTCGACTGGAAGTACCATGGCTAAAAGGGCTTGCGCTACATTGCGGACAAGGATGCTGCTTTCAAGCAGGGGAGAGACAGGGAATTAAGGAAGGCAAGGCAGCGATCACACCTCCGCCGCTTTGCGTCTCAGTCCTCAGGAGCTCGTCAGCAAGGGCTGAGCTGGTTATTGCCTCTCCACTCCTTAAAATGAAACTCCAGCGGCAGGCGAGCAGGGGAGAGGGGGCGGCTGGCTGCACCCCTGCACCCACCGAGCCCCGCGGCTGGCAGCAGGAGGGTCGCCCATCCTCTCCCTTGCCGGGAGGGCTGATGCAGCAGCGCAGGGCGTCTCCATCTGGGAAAGGTTTGCTGTTCTCAAGAGCTGCTGTGGCTCCCGACATGTTTTAACTTAGCGCGAGGCATTACCTCACCGGCCCGCCGCAGATGGCAGATGGCAGATGGCTGCTGGCTGTGCCGCGCTCCTCTCTCCCCTCTTCCCGCTTTGTCTGCAGCCCCTGAACCCAGCGCTTTCCACTCGGGTTTCCCACGCGCTGGCCGGTTTGCTCACAGGGTCCTGGGGAGGGGGGTGCCTGGTTTCTGAGCGTCACCCCAGCCAGGCCTGGAGGAAGAGGAGCCCTTTGCAGCATTCCTGGAGGAAGGGGAACTCTTTGCAGCATCCCTGGAAGAAGGGGAGCCCTTTGCAGCATCCCTGGAGGAAGGGGAGCCCTTTGCAGCACCCCTGGAGGAAGGGGAACCCTTTGCAGCACCCCTGGAGGAAGGGGAACCCTTTGCAGCATCCCTGGAGGAAGGGGAACCCTTTGCAGCACCCCTGGAGGAAGGGGAACCCTTTGCAGCATCCCTGGAGGAAGGGGAAACCTTGGCATCATCCCTGGAGGAAGGGGAACCCTTTGCAGCATCCCTGGAGGAAGGGGAACCCTTTGCAGTATCCATGGAGGAAGGGGAGCCCATTGCAGCACCCCTGGAGGAAGAGGAACCCATTGCAGCATCCCTGGAGGAAGAGGAACCCGTTGCATCGTCCCTGGAGGAGGGGGAACCTTGGCATCATCCCTGGAGGAAGGGGAGCCCATTGCATCATCCCTGGAGGAAGAGGAACCCATTGCAGCACCCCGGAGGAAGGGGAACCCATTGCATCATCCCTGGAGGAGGAGGAGCCCATTGCAGCATCCCTGGAGGAAGGGGAGCCCTTTGCAGCACCCCTGGAGGAAGGGGAACCCATTGCATCGTCCCTGAAGGAGGGGGAGCCCTTTGCAGCACCCCTGGCACCGACTACCTTTGCAGAAGCTCGCAGCCCACCTCCTTGCACGTGGGGTCTCGTGGCCACCCCTGCGTTGCCAAGGCTTTCACCGCTCAGCAGAAAGGATGAGGATGTGGCTGAGAGCAACCTCGCCTGCATATAGACAGGGAAACCCTCAGTGCCAAAACCAAGTGGAAGAGAGGAGTTTTAGCTCGGAGGAGGGTAGATGCTGCTGTGGCCCTGTGCCTCAGTTTCCCCATGTGCTGTGCAGGGCACGGGGCAGCCCAGCCCCTCCTCAGGCCCCTTAGAGACAACAATCTCCCTGGCAAAGGGCAGGATGTATCAGGGTAATTTTGACAGAGTGCTTCTTTCCTGAAAGAGAACAATAATAATAATTACAATAATGTTACTAAAGATAAAGAAAATGGCCCGAGAGCTTTCCCTCCCTGCAAGCAGAGGAACAACTTTTGCTTTTCAGTGCTGTATTGGGGACTTAAAGGGAATGGAAATGACTATGAACGTGCTGCATTTGTAGCTCAAAACCCCAAGAAGTGTGACATCCCCCCCATAAATTGGTCTAAAAATGAGATTTAAAAGCTCGCCACAGGCAGCATCTCTTTCTTCACTTTTTGATTTCAGAGCATCCTTTGTGCTGCAGCTCAGTGAAAACAGCGGCAAAATCCCCCAGCAGCGGAGCTGGGGCTTGGGGATGCTGCGAGCGACCGCAGGGGAGTTTGGTGCAGGGATGCAGGGTGGGAGGAGGAGGATGGCACGGACCCCCAGGGATGAAGGCTGTGCTGATGCTGGGGATCCCTGCAGTTGGTGGGGTGCAGGGGGCCGGGGGCAGGAGGGAGGCGGTGGGGAAGGGCTCTAAGGGAAAGGCTTTGTTCGCTGGCCAACTGGGAGAGCGCGAGGGCCTCTGGGTTCCAGCGTTTCTCCTCCACTTCTCTCCTGCTGTGCGCGGGAGCCGGGCCAAGGTGGAGCACGGCGGGGTGGAGCGGGTCCCCGAGGAAGGCAGGGGACGGCCGCGCATTTAGCCCTTAAATTGCCTGGGAAAGCGGCACTATCTTTCCATCTCCCTCCGGAGCTCTTCTCTCACCCAAGCCGAGGCTCTTTCCCAGGCTGCTCGCCCCGAACACCTCCACCTCTGCCCTCCTCCTGCCGACCCCTCTTGCTTGGCCCGTTCAGCCTTGCTCGGATCTGAAAGCGCTCGGGAAGGATAGGCAAAGGCTCACGACAGAACAGCCCTCCGTGGCGCGCTCGAGCCGGAGAAATAAGGTTAAAGGCTCTTATCTGATGGAGCCGCAGCCTTGCCAAAGCCTGTTGCTATCAGCTCGGGACACATGTGCTATTGGCAAAGCTTCGGGGACACAATAATACAAACAGTTTTCATTGTCGAGTCAACAATGATGGGAGAAGGAGCCTGGTGCTATTACCGGTATAAAAGGCGTGCTGTAGGAAAGCTCAGGACAGGAGGATGCAGTGGGGATCAACAGCAGGGTTTAGTAGATTACAGTTATATTTGTATTCGGGAAGGAGAAACCTTCCATCCCCAGTGGGCTGGAGCCAGAAGGATGGAGCCGGAGGGGGGGGGTTTAGGCTGTGAGGAAAAACTCTTAGAGCAGCGCTGGAAGCAGCTGCAGCAAAGTGCTGATGGCAGCAGGTTTGCGCGAGGGCAGGAGGCAGGTTTGCAGCGCGTCAGCCCAAGGTCGCGCTCTGCCAGCTTGTGAGAAGTCACCCAGGGAAAAAAGTGGTGGCTGTAAACGACCGAGCAGGGGTTGCAGGGCGAGGGAGGCTGCCGCAGCGACAACCGGAGCCTTGCGGGATCCCTCCACACCCTCTCACTACAAAGCCTGTATATATGAAAAAGCCCACGCTGGTGCGTGCGGGGCGGATGGGCGATTCGGCACACGCTGCACCCAGTCCCTGCTGTCATTTGGGCAGATACGAGGATGGTGGGGAGATCGGTGCCTCCGCACTGGCCAGGGCTGGTACATGGGACATGGTTTAGTGGGCATGGGGGTGTTGGGTTGATGGTTGGACTGATGATCTTAGAGATCCTTTCCAACCTTAGTGATTCCTAGTTTTTACTTTCATTAAAAAATAATCCAGCCACCAAGCCAGGAAACATGAAATTATGACTCTACCCTAAATTGGTTTAGTGGTGGAGTTGGCAGTGTTACACTAATGGTTGGACTGGATGATCTTAAAGGTCTTTGCCAAGCTAAATGATTCGATGATTCCATGATTCTATGGGGGCCATGCCACACCCGTGCATTCCGCAGGGGGAAGCATCCTTCCAAAACCTGTGTTGCGTCCCGCCACACTCTTCCTCCTCAGCCTTCCCAGGCCCCTGCCAACCCAAATGGGGGATTTTAGGAGAACACACAGTCCTGGGCTGGGTCGGATGTGCAGGTGGGATGAGTGGGAGGGGAGGATGAGTGGGATGAGGGCACCGTCCTGCCCAGGGCAGCAGCCCCTCCGAAGCGGTGCCCGCGGGGCTGCCACGTGCCGGTGGCTGTGCTGGCCCCAGTGCTGGTGCTGTGCCGTGCCCCTGGGACCCAGGCAAGGTCCTGATCCGTGATGCCGCACACCGGCGAGGGCTCAGAGATGGTGCTTAAGGGATGCAGGACCCAAAGGGCAAGATGGTGGATGAAAAGCCGGACATGAGCCGGCAATGTGCGCTCGCAGCCCAGAAAGCCAACCCCATCCTGGGCTGCATCCCCAGCAGCGTGGGCAGCGGGGCGAGGGAGGGGGTTCTGCCCCTCTGCTCCGCTCTGGTGAGACCCCACCTGGAGCCCCGCGCCCAGCTCTGGGGCCCTCAGCACAAGGACACGGAGCTGCTGGAGCGGGGCCAGGGGAGGCCACAGAAATGATCCGAGGGATGGAGCCCCTCTGCTGCGGGGCCAGGCTGGGGGAGCTGGGGGTGCTCAGCCTGGAGAGGAAGGGGCTGCGGGGAGACCTTATTGCAACCTTCCAGTACTTAAAGGGGGCCTACAGGAAAGATGGGGACAATCTTTTTAGCAAGGCCTGTTGTGACAGGACAAGGAATAATGGATTTAAACTAAAGAATAGATTTAGATTAGACATAAGGAAGAAATTTTTTACACTGAGGGTGGTGAAGCACTGGAAGGGGTTGCCCAGAGAGGTGGGAGATGCCTCATCCCTGGAAACATCCCAGGCCAGGTTGGACGGGGCTCTGAGCACCCTGCTCTGGTTAAAGCTGTCCCTGGCACTGCAGGGGCTGGGCTGGATGATCCCTAAAGGTCCCTTCCCACCCAAAGCGTTCTGTGATTCTAAGATGGAAGGTCTCCAGCCAGCCGGCTGACAGAGGGCAGGGAGGGGGTGGTCAGCGGATGGGGCACCGAGACACGGTGCCATCCCGCACCCTCGGAGGTGGGTGGCGAGGTGACGGGGAGCATCGCCTCGGCCATGCCTGTGGTGCTGAGGAAGATGACGCGTGTTCGCCAGCTCTTGTGCCGCGGTGGCAGGGGGACAGTGAGCACAAAAGCCCCCACACCATGGCGGGGCTGGAAAGCCAGGCAGGAGGTCAGGAACTTATCAGCTGCTGTCAGCGGCCGAGCGGGGCCGGAGCGGCCATTCCCACCGGGAGCAATGATGTCAGGCGGCAGTCGCGGCCGGGGGGCAGGAAGCCCGACGCAGCCAGCGAGTCTGTCCTCCTCGGCCTTCCCCATGTGTTTTCGTGAACAATGCACCCCGCGGCAGGGACGCCGTGAGGCTGGCCCTCCCGTGTCGGGGACACCACGAGGCTGGCCCTCCCGCGCCGCCGGCGGCACCGCTCGTCTGCCTTGCACCCGCGCCTCTGCGCCGGGCGCTGCTCCCCACCCGTGTGGGCTGCGGGACGGTGGCTGGCGTTGCACCTTTTGCACGGCGATTTGGCGCCTCTGCTGCATCGCTGCGAGATCTGAAGGGAAGAAAACGCCGGCGTGCGTTGGCCGCAGCCTGCACCGCGCCGGCACCGCTGTGCTGTCGTGCCCCTGCCTGCGCGGGCAGGGCTGCTGCCGCACCTCCCTAGATGGCACATCTGGCCCTGGCAAGACACACGTGCGGGGCAGACAGGCTGGCGAGCCCCAGGAGAAGCCCACGGAGAAAGGACGGCAGTGCCAGCTGCTGGCCTGGCTCTCTCCCACTCCCAGCTCAGCTGGGGCAGGGTAAATACCCGCCTCGAGCATCCAGCCGCGCCTGCCCGGGTGTCCAAATATTCCATCTGGAAGCGGCAGCAGCCATTACTCAAATGTGCCGAGGGAAAGCTCGGGCAGACTGAGGTGCTCAGCGATGCTGTGAGGTGCAGAAGAGCCTCTCCGGGCTGGGGGTCCGCTGGGGCGAGGGGGACCACGAGCCCTGTCCCTACCCTCCCAACCTGGGCAGCTGGGTCTTAATTTTGCCTCCTGGCCCCATGAGAAGCCTTTGTGAGCCCAGCGGGCACTCGGAGCAGGCCGGGCGATGGCAGCCAAGCTGGGGGCTGCCAACGGGGTGGCTGGGACGGGGCAAGGCACCTGGTCACGAATGCCCGGAGGGAGAGGGACTTCCTGAGCACATCCAGCTAAAGGATGGCCCCAAGGACTCCAGCTCGGCCTCTCCCTCCGCTCCCTCCACCCCACCCAGCACACCCTTGTTTTCACAGAGGTGCCTCCTCGCCGGGGACGCTGCAGGCTGCGTTTGCCAGCGGCTGGCAGCAATGTCCGTGCTGGTGCCGACAGGCCGGCTGGCATGTTTTCCCCCAGGGAGGCTTTAGCAGGAGGCTGTGCATTTCTGGGAATTGTGTCGGGCAGGGAAGGAGGTTATTGTTCGAGCTGCAAGTGTGCGGTGCGCTGATGAGATCAGGGCTCGGTGCTCGGCAGCGGGGCAGCTGAGCTGTCTGCAGCACTGCTGATGGGGCGATAAGCGAGAGAAGGCTCTTATCTGTGGTCCCATCGCTGCGGGGAGAGCTGGAGAGCAGAGGGCACGGCAAAACCCCAGTGACCTGGCTCTGCTCGGCCTCGCCGTGCGGTTAGCATGGGGCAAAGGGGTGTCCAGGGGGTTTCAAAGGGAGCGATGAAGGCAGTGAAGCAGGGAGCACGCCGCCTTCGGCTCTGGCACGCTGCGGTGCAGCCGCCCACCCTGCTGACTTTGGCCATGCAGACTCTTCCTCCCAGTCCTCCCAGTTCACCCAGCAGCCCCCTCAGGCACACGAATTCAGCCCTGGGCCTGAGAGACCTGGTAGTTTTTAGATCACGGGCACCCTCGCTGTGGGGGGAACCCGCCCCGCACAGCTCCCTGCAGCCGTGCCGAAGCAGCTTTCGCTCCAGCCATGGATGGAGGAGGCCAAACGCTGCCTGTCCGCTGCCTGGATTTCACCCTCTGCCTCGCTGGTGGGCAGCGGGAGGTGTGTTGGTGCAGCCACGGCGTGGGCACCGTCCTCATGTCCCCGTGATGGTGGTGATGGAGGGACTGCCGCGGCCCCCAGACCACGGCTGAAACGCCGAGGGCTGTGTGCTTCGGCAGGGCGGCTCAGGGGAGGGTATTTCTGAGAAAAGGCCCCTCTGCGCTGCCCCAGCCCTCCTCGCTGAGCCTCTCCTGCCTCCCTCTCTGCCAATCGATCCATCTCTCCAGCCCCTCTGAGGTCTCGGTCCCAGTCCTGGCTGCCCTGCCGTGTGCTTGCTCCTTTGCAAGCAGGACACAAGTCCTGCCGACCCCAAACTCTGTGGGAGACAATATCAGAGCTCTGTTTGCAAAACCGCTGCGAGGAAGGGGCTGGGGGGGGGGTCAAAGCCCTTTGCAATCCTTTACTGTGGGTGAGCTGAGAGGTGCCACGTTAGCCCATGAGAAGCTAACCATCCTCCTCCTCCTCCTCGGGAGGATGCCTCCCTCCACGCGCCATGGCTTTTGACACAAAGCAAGTCACGAGAGCCCGAGGAGGACAGACCTGCTGCCATGGAGGGGCACCGCCATCCGGAGAGCTTCCCCACCGCCCTGGTCTGGAGATCGCGCTGGCGAGCAGGGACAGCATAGGAAATGCTACATGGGAAAGCCCTGTGTGAGAGCCCAGGAGCCCCTGCCTTCCCACAGCAGACTTATCAAGGCACCAGTTCAGAGTGGCGCTTTCCATGGGCCAAAAGGGAAGTGCATACACACCAGACTTCTCAGGGTCAAGGATGCTGGGCAAGCAGCGAGCCGAGAGGCTGCAGGGGGCAAGGGAGGGAACCGGGGCGTGGGGAGGGAGACACAAATAGCAAAATGAATGGCTTGAACTTCCTATGTTTTATGAAGGCGAATAAAAGGAGACAAGAGAGGGGAAGAAAAAGGAGACCTGAGCGCTTGCACACGCTCTCACGCACACACGGGCCAGCCCGGAGCCCAGAGCCTGTCGGTGGCCCGTGTGGCACAGCAGCCTGCACCCACTTGGCCGGCACGGCTCTGGGCCAGCTGCTCCTCTGGCCCAGCGTCCCCCGAGAACACCTCGTGAAGCATGACAGGCTGCTGCTTAGCACTTATTCCTCCCCGCCGTCCTTATTAGTTTGAACAGCAGCCAGTATGATTAAAATTATTAGAAGGAAGAGATTTAGGGAACATCCAAAGTGTCTTGGAAGAGCATCTGCAAAGCTGGAGGTCCAAACTCCACCCCGGCGCTCGCAATGAGCAGGGCTCAGGGGAGCCATCATCTCCTCCGCGTCCTCCCTTCCACGCTCCC
This sequence comes from Pelecanus crispus, assembly GCF_030463565.1. Classification (NCBI taxonomy): domain Eukaryota; kingdom Metazoa; phylum Chordata; class Aves; order Pelecaniformes; family Pelecanidae; genus Pelecanus; species Pelecanus crispus. The sequence continues at coordinate 2,173,495 of NC_134656.1, forward strand.
CGTTTCGCAGGGTGGCAGGGGCTGGGCTACCACGCGGGGTGGTCCTGGCCACGTTTCCCTCCACGGCTGCTGCCCACTTGCAGCTAAATCCTGCAGGCCTTCCCGGTGCAGGACTTGTCCCAGGAGGTCCAGATGGCAGCGTCCCCAGGCACAAGCTGCTCACCAGCAGCTCCGGGGCAGATGCGGTGGGAGGTCGTGGGGAGCAGAGGACACGGAGCCTCTGTGGGCTGCTCCACCGGAGCAGCACGGATGGATCCTGCGATATCTCCTGGGAGCCATGCTGGTTCCTGTTGTGTTAGGAGGGCCTGTGCCACAAGACGAGGTGTGGAGAGGTTCCTTGGCTCCTCAGAGGGCAAAACAGGATGGTCTGCAAGACAGAAATGCAAGTCACAATTTGGGCCAAATTTGCCAGGTTTCTTAAGTGTGTGGATGGAGCATTTTGACCTCCAGGGTCAAATGTCCCTGGTTGCCAGGGCTAGGAGCCTAAGGACATTGAACAATTGCAGTGAGGAGGGGGACAAAATGCTGACGCCTGCCTCTGTTCTGGGGCTGGCACAAGCTCATGTCTAGGGGATCGGTTCTGCTGTCTCCCTCTTCCTCCTCTCCTAGATTTGAGCTGCCCTGGGTGACTTTACGGTCATCCTCAGGGAGGTCAGTGCTGGGAATGGCTTGACCAGCAGTGCGGGAGGGTGGCCGGCTGCGGGCATCCTTGCCAGCGACGCGGTGGCTACTGTGCCAGGTGGAGATGGCCGAGACCCAAAAGCGAACCACCCAGCAGAGCCAGGAGCCCTCCGCCACTGCCAAGACAGGCTCACGAGGGTGAAAAGGAGGGGAGATGCATCAAAACCCCTCCCCAAAATCAGCACTGCTCTGGCAAAGCCTACAGCAGCTGCTCCCATCTCCTGGCTGGTGTTCACAGATGAGGGCTCGGGGTCTAGCAGCTACTTGCCGTCTGTTGCTCCCTGGACGGGGTCTCTCCCTACCAGCTCAGAGCCCAGTGTGTCACCCAGGGACAACCAACCTTCCTGTCCCTGCGAGCCGTGACCCCAAGGCTGAGGTCCTGGAGACCTGGGCGCACCCTGGCTCAGGACAGAGCCTCCCCGGGGGTCTCGTGGTGGGCAGGGGGGCAAGGCTGGGCTCAGGAGAGCCTCTTGTCTCTGCCTTCTCCAAAAGTAGGCCAGATTGAGCCTCCGGTGGTTGGGAGCAAGAGAAAGGGTGGGGTTTGGTGGCTGATCTCCAAATGAATGATGGCGACTTGAATCTGCTGGGGATACTGGAAGCAAGGAAAGCTCATCCGACTTGATCCAGCCCATCCACCAGGTCCAAATCAGCTGTGAGTCACTTGGGAAACACTGTAGCCCAGCGGGAAAACCAGGTGAGATTTTGTGGGCTTTTATTTTGCAGCAAACTCTTCTCCTGGCTCCACCAGCTCTGCCTGCCGAGGGGAGCTGCCAGCCCCCTCACCACGTACAGAGACTTTCGCAGTGCCTCCGGGCGTGCAGGGGTCAGCTAAAGCCCCCTCCCAACCTCTCCCCCGAGCCCAGCTCCAGCGACGGACTCGCCCCTGCTCTGTTTTTAGCACATTCAAGTAGCTGCTTTCACAAGAGGTAAAAGAAAGTTCATGGATCCGTTGACAGATCAGCCCAAGCGGGAATTTCTCTGGGAATTCCTGCAATAGCAGGTTGGCTCCCGCGGAGGTGGAGTTTCCTCTGGATCTACCTCCACCCAGGCTTGGGGAGCGCTCCGGCCACCGGCTCCACGCTCGGGGGGCTGGGCTGAGCGACGCCACCGCTGCTTCCCAGCCAAGGTCAGCCAAAAACCCTCCCCGCTCTGCAAACGCCTGTCCTGTTAACCCTTGGGAAGAGCGGAGCCGCAGGCTGGCAGGGTTAGGCTGCAGAGCTGGCCCGTGCCCGCAGGCGTGCAGGGGCAGGGGGCATTTTCTTCTCCTGCCCGGCAGGCAGCGGACGGGGCTGCAGGCGTGAGGATTGCATGCCGTTATGTTCCTCGGGGACCCGCTGCCAACCAGGCAGTCGTGGGGCCTGGGCAAGAACCGTCCGCCGCGGCGGGAGGCCGGCGTTAGCGGGGTGATGGGTTTCTCGCTCGGAGGCAGGGAGCGACGGGGTGACGGCGCTCGGCATCGGTGACTGTGCGCTCTGGAATCTGAGACACGTCCCCGGCCATAGTTGTGGTCAGGAACCATCTTCGGTTGCAGTGATACAAACCACATTCACAGTGGCAGCAGTGCCGCTCGAGCGCGCCTCTGACGCCAAGGACTGGCGTGACCCGACCCCACACACGGGACAGGCAGCTGCCCGCTTCCAAGGACCTCCAGAAGGTCCCCTTGTTGGGACTTGTTTCCTCCTCCCTCGCAGAGGTGGGCCTCTCCAAAATGGCACCCCCTCGCTTCGCGGCCAGAGCCTGCCAAGGGATGGAGGCTTTCCAGATGCTGCGGAGGCTCCAGACGGCGGGCTGGAGGGAACTCGCGCTCGCAAACGTGGGGCCAAGCCCAGAAGTTTCAAGGTAGCTCCAAGCGTCATGCCAGGGAGAGGGTCTGGAGCTCAGGTTTGGCCTGGGGCCACCTCTGCTCCGTTTGGGGACGAGTCGAAACGCGTCTCGCGCATCTGGGGAGCAGCTCTTGCTCGAGGGGATGTCAGAGGTCTGTCCAGCTCTGTGCGAGCTGCCGTAAAGAGCAAGCCGGCAGCTTTAGGTACCTAAGAGGCAGTTTGGGGGACAGCCACCCAGGAGAGGTTTAGCACCGAGCTGTTCGATGCTCCCCACCCTTCTGTGCTGGGAAAGCTCAACTCTGCCCTCAGTGACTCGGTTGCCACAGGACAAAGCAGGGTTGGAGCTGAGCAAAGGGAGCCCTGGTTCCCGACACCTAATTCTGCAGCCCGAGGCCACGCAGCGCTCATCTCCACGCTTTCGCTCGATCCGCGGCCCCGCCGGGGCAGGACACGGCCGCTCTTTACCAGCACAGTCAGGGCCCTCTCTGAAACATCGGTGCTTGGCGAGGGCTGCGAAGCCGGCTGTGCGGGAGGCATCGAAGTTGTCCCCTTGCCAGGAACCAGCTGGAGAGAGCAACAATATTCAGCGGCGAGTCCCAGAGGCAGACACTGCGCAGCTCCCGGGGGATCGCGCCGCCCTCGCGCAGCGTACGAGTGCCATCTACAGGGGGGCTCCACGCTCCGGCCTGGGCACCCCCAAACCATCCATCCCCTCGACAATCTTCTGTTAAGCAGCTTCGTGTCCCTAAGGCCGCGCTGGGCGGGCTGCAATGGCCCCATGTCTCGGTTTAGCCAGGCAGCAGGGCTAACCGCGGCGCTGAGGGCCACCCACCGCCGGATTGCAGCCGTGGGCGATATCCCTGCGGAGCTCGGTGGCTGCTGGAGCTGCTTGCCCGGCTCCGAGCGCCGCAGGGCTGCTGCCTCGAGTGGCTTTGCAGGCGGTTCCGCTGCCTGGGCTGCTGCGGCTCCTTCGGCATCGGCTCAGCTGGGGCTGGCGGAGGGGGCGAAGCGAGGCCCACCTGTGCAGGGCTGGGCAGGTTATAAAGGGCAGGGGTCCCCACTCCCTGCTCCCACCCAGGCCGGGCTGTGTGTGGGGTGCGGCAGCGCTCAGGGTCTCCCTGATGGGCAGCCCCCCGTGGCCCAGCTCAGTGATGGGGGGCAATCCCTGAGGAATGGGGCAGCCTGCAGCTGGGGGATGCCGTGCCAGCTGCCGGTACCCCACGACAACGCTTCGGGACACGCGTGTCAGTCCCTGCCGGCTCGGGGAAAAGCCTGAAAACGGCACCGTGGGGGAGAACCACGGCGGGGAGCGAGCGTGGGGCTCCCCCTCCGCGCTCTGCCAGGGCGGAGGCTGGCGGGGACGGACTACAGCTCCCAGCGTGCCCCGCGGCCGCCCACCCCCCGCCCCCCCGCCGCGGGGCACGCTGGGAGTTGTAGTCCCGCCGCTGGGCTGCGCGCCGGGAAGAGGCGGGCGGGCGCCTGGAGGACTACAAGTCCCGGCGTGCCCCGCGCGTCGCCCGCCCGGACTGCGGTACCGGGGGCTGTGGTGGGCACCGGGCAGCAGCCGCCGGCCCCCCCCCCACCCCGCCCCGGCCCCCGGGCACCGGCGGGGAGCGGCGCGATGGGCGGGGAGGAGGAGATCGTGCGCATCGCCAGGCGGCTGGACAAGATGGTGGCCAAGAAGAGCGCGGTGAGTGGCGGCGGCCGGGTACCCGCAGCCCGCTTGGGGTGAGGGAGCCTGCCCCGGTTTGTGCTCTGGCAGCCGCGGCCTCCCTCTCTGCGCGGCCCCCGTCCTCGCTGCCGTGCTGCAGGACCCCCTCGCCTCCCCCTCAGTGCCCCATTTTGGGGGCCTCCCCCTTCCCCAGGCCCCCATTTTGGGGGCCTCCCCCTTCCCCGGCCCCCATTTTGGGGGCCTCCCTCTCTATGCAGCCCCCGTCGTTCTCTTCCCCCCGCCCCCATCAAGGCGGGGTTCCCGCCCCCGGGCCTGGTGGCAGTGGGGTGGGCTCCCTCTCCGTTCCCCATCTGTGGGGTCCATCCCCCCCCGCCCCGTTCCATCCCACTGCCCGTTATTGGGGGGGCGGCTCCGTGTTCCCCCCCGTGGTGCTGTGGGATCCCCTTCGCCCCACACTGTGCCCCCCACCCCAGGCCTCAAGCACCCCCAGCCCCACCGCTCAGCACCCCGGGGCTCACCCTGTGCTGCCTGCTGGGGTGTTCCCCTCCCGGGGAGCACCCACATCCCTCCCCTGTCTTTTGGGGAGCCCTTGGGAAGGGGGATCCTTGTGCACCCCCCCAGCACTGGCCTGGAGCTCTGTTGTAAACCCCAGTGCTTCTGTATTTGCCTCCTGTATCCCCATCCCATGCAAGCACCACTTCTGCTAACTCTCCTCTGGCCTTTGGAGCGTGGCGGGCTGGCCTTGCTGCTCGCCGCTTTCTGGGGGTCTCGCAGGGTGTGTTGTAACCGGTCTGACTGTCCGGGGGGGACAGCAGCAAGCCTTTCCCTGCCTATTGGGATATGTCAGCTGGTGCTCGTGCGAGTGCAAACAGCGTCACGCGAAAGTGCCAAGGCAGCGAGCTGGGTGACGAGGGTTTGTGACGGAGGTAGGCTGTATGTCTGTGTTTGGGGTGGGGGAGAGGGCTTTTGGGGCCGGGGAGGGCTGTGGGGAGTGGGAGGTGATGGGCGAGGAGGGGAAGGGGGTAGGGGAATGTGGTGTTTGGGTGATGGGATGCTGGGTGCGGTTGTCACGGGAACTTTCGGATGCTGGACCGGCTCTGCCAGCTGTGGATAGGGGTGAGTGCGGGCACTCGTGTAGCTGTGGTAACAACCCAGGAGAGCGTGTTTGGGCTAAACCGCAGCCTGTGATGTCTGTTCCCGTTGATGGCAGGTTTTCAACGCCATTGTTGAAATAGGAAAGGAGCAACTTTGCAGAATTTGCTTCCAAGCTTCAGTGAGAAAGAGGCAGCTTCTTAAATGAGCGGTATGCAATGTTTCCTCTTGGTTGGCATTTTTATACGGTACTGAACTGTAGCGTGTTTACTGTATATCGGTTAATTTGCGAACTCTTCCTGCAGGATGGTTGCCTGGAGTACCTGTTTGTTGCTCTAGTTTTTGCATGGATCCCCGTTTACTGCCATTGGCCAAGTGGCTCCATTTCTGATAACGGAGACAGGAATCACCCGGTCATTTTGTATGTTAAGGGCTGGATTTAATGGCATCCGTTTGGCTGTTGGAGGAACGGAAAGGTGTGAAACTGCCTGAGTGGGATGTCGCTCGTTCTGGGTACGGTAATGCGTGGTTTATGCTGGTGTGAGTTGCTTGCGTGCACGCTGAAGGCTTTGACTCTGCTTTGATTTGGCTTTCGCAGCATCTGCTCTGTAGGGTGGCACTGGCAGCTGGATTTCTTCCTGCAATGGATTGGAAAAGGCCCTTCTGCATAGGGAGGATGGGATCTGAGCACAGGCTCTGTCAGTGCAGGCTGCTTTGCTTCTCTACAATCGTGGGCTCTGTAGGTCTTGTGCTGCAAATGGGCTTGGAGTGGTTGGTGTTTTAAGTGAGCTGTTAAATGTGAACACTAGAAGGCCTTGTTTCAAAGAGCGGGAATGGGAGGAAAGAGCCGGCTGAATAGAGACAGGCATACTCCAGTAGGCTGTGATCTGCTGAGTGCTGCTGAAGGGGGACTGGTGCTTCTGTCCCTGCCATTTCTCTGAGTGACTACCAATTTTAGGTATCTACAGATTGCCCAGTCAGATTTTTTTTTCTTCTGGATTTGGGTTCTGGGATGCAGAGCAGATGCAAGAAAACTTCATGTAATGAGTTTCAAGTGACCAGCTCTTCAGCTTCACTGCTTGATGGCTTTGCTGCTGGTCTCGGCTCTTGTCCTGAGCAGAGTGGGCTACTAATATGAAAACTAGGAAATGGCTACGTTAAGTTTCATGCTGTAGAAAGAGGATACTTTTAGCTCTGGCTCTGGACAGTGATTCTGAGCTTTAGGTGGGTGACTTAAGTTCTTGCAACTGTGCTAATTGTTCTTGTGAGCCAATATCATTAATCAGGGCCCCCAAAATAGTGAGTTTGATAGTAGGATTACTCCTGCAAGCCAAGTGGTGTGCTGAGGGGAGAGTTGTGATTCAGAGTGTATTTTTCAGGTGTAAAAATGTTCAGCTTGCCAGGTAAGGTTAATAAGCCAGCGCTGCAGTTGTATTGTACACCAGCAAAGACCTGTAGCTCTCCAGTGCTCGTTTTGCCCATTCCAACATCTCGGGTGCCTCCAGACTAGGATCTACTGTCTGTTTGGAACAGCAGTCCCAGCAGTAATCTTGCTGATGTTTTAGGGAAGGCTTGTTGGTGTTTTACCCTTTGAATTCAACTTTCTGAATTTATTCCCAAGCTGTTGCATTTCTTTACTAAAAGCTGAAGCACTCATTCTGTTTCTCTTTTCCTCTCCAGGATGGTGCAATGGATTTACTGAAAGAACTGAAAAGTATGCCTATGACTTTGGACTTACTGCAGGTGAGTTGCACAGTTAGGGTAAAAAGCTGAAGTCTGCATCTGGATGGGTTCAAAATGTCGTCTAAATACAACTTAATAGCTTTCTTCTCACTTCTTGCCTCGCTCAAAGCATCAAAATAAACATTAAATTCAGAAAATGGTACTGGGTTTTGGACTGGCAATTAAATAGCCCTGGGCCACCATGTGCTGCCTGAAACTGGTGTGCAGCTGATGAAGCAAATGTGGGTGGTAACTGCTCAAATCCTTTCTTAGGCTTCAAACAGAGGAAAGACCAGATTAAAGTAGCGAACACAAAGGGCGGTCATGGGAGAAGTTGTTTAGGTCTTTGTAATGGTGATATTCAGGACACTGGGGAGGTGTGAGCAGAATTACAATTTGGAGATTAAGATATGTATCTTGGATTTTTTTTCACTCAGCTTGAATGTCACAGGTGTGTAGATAAGGTGTTGGTGGGCGATTGGATGTGTAGCTTCTGATCGGTTTGAGTAAGTTGGAGAGTGTCATCTCGCTCTTCCAAAGTTGTAAGGAGATAATAATGCTGCAAGTCCTTGGATACTTCATATCTTGGTCATTGCTTTGACTTTGTTATGCTTATTTCTGATTTTGGTTAGTAACAGATAATGAATCTGTTCTTGAATGATTCATCTGAATGTTCGCTTGCAGTCCACCCGCATTGGAATGTCAGTAAATGCACTGAGAAAGCAGAGCACAGATGAAGAAGTGATATCGCTTGCCAAATCCCTCATCAAATCTTGGAAAAAACTTCTCGGTAAGAAAATCAGCATGTTCCTGTCAGATTCAACTTGTGAAGGAGCTGGCTTCAGCGGGAGGCTGGGTTTTTCAGGAGAGCTTATCTATTGATCTGAATAGAATATTCTAGCAAATCAGCCTTTACAATTGCACCCTCTGTCTTTCAAGTTTCAACTCCTACCATGCATTCCTCTAGATTTAACTCCTGTTTAGCTAGCTCATCCTTGAAAGAGCACTGAAAGCTTCAGGACTATTTTTAACATGTACCTGTCTGTATAATGATTAGCAGCATTATTTGTAGAAACAGTATCTGCACTCTGTAACCCTCCTCCCCCACTTGTACGCTATGTGGCATTAATACAGCGTGTGCTGTCAACCTTGTGCAACGGCTTGTAAAGAGAAATGCTGGAATGCGTTTTGGGTGACGAGTTGGAAAAGGTTCTTAGTTTAACGCCTTGTAGACAAATTCACATGGACTGTTTCCTGCTGGGGAGGCTTTCATGGTGATGGGTGCCGATAAGCAGAAGCTTGTAATTCTGTCTGAGAAATCTTAATGCTGATATAGCACAGACTAATGTAAAAATTATAGATGGAGGGATTACAAATACGATTTTACTGGTTACCTTTGGGATAAAAGAATGAAGCATCTGCAGCGCTGAGATTGGAAGGGCAGCTCTACCTGTGTCCTGCTAGCAAGACCGTGTCTCTCCCGCTCTCTGCTAGTGGCACAGTCCCCCAGTGTGAAATTCAAACACTCCTTATTTTTAAAACAGATCTTTTGGGCGGCTGTGTGTAAAAAGAGCAAGAGCAACGTGGTGGTTGAGGCGAAGTGAAATGTGCAGCTGGCTCTAGTCTGCGCCCCAGGGCTCCCCATTTCTTGGTAGGCGACATGAGTGTTAGAAGCATTGTTTTCCTCTCCTGGCTGGACTGTCACTTCCACGTTAGGATTATGTGTATTGGCTAGGCTGGGGCAGTTTACCTCTGGGTCAAACTTGTTCTACAGTGTAATTAGTCCTCTCCAGGGTTGTGCTGTTGGCTTTCAACAGCACTTAGGAAACACTAGAAGTTGTCCTCCCAGAAGGACTAGCCCGCACTGGCCCTTCGGGTGGTGTTGGCTGGAAATGGTGCTTTTAGTGGTGCTTTAGAGAACTTGATCTAATCCGTACTCAGCAGCCAGGGTGTCTCTGAAAGAAACTTTTCTGATGAGGCGTGTCTTGTGAGGAAGCTTATCTCCTAGGCAGGGAAGGTGATTGCTCTTTAGTTTGGTGAGGAAAGCTTTTGTTTGAATTAGTTTCTACTTAGAGGCAAGCAAAAGGTCTGTTGGAAAGCATGGAAGGCCATAAAGGCGTTCTTTCTCCTGACTCTTTCTGGAGAGCAATAACTTGCCTGAGGCCGACACTGTGTACTGTTAAGGTGTTGATTAGTGTATGCTGGGTTGTAGCATAAAGACCAGTTCTGAACCCTTTAGTATACCTTTCTTTTCTTTCAAATATAGATGCTTCTGAGGAAAAAAGTGAGGAGAAAAAGAAAAGCCTGTCCTTGCCAGCATCTTCCTCGAAGGAGACTGGTAACTCAAGAGACCAAAGGTAATGTTTCCCTTTAACCAAAGATGATACTGTTACAGAATTTGAGGGTTTTTTTTTTGTGGTCCCTTACATTAATTTTTATTTTTAAGTGTCTGAGTTGGGAATTTTGCATAGTCAAATTCCTGGTCAGAAACACCAGGAGTCTAGAATTCTTCAGAGATGGTCTCTGTGGTGTTTTTAATGAAGTGTAACACAGAAAGAAACATCTACAAAATACAGTGGCTTTAGTGAGTTTGTTTTATTTTATTCACATCGTATTTCACGTTTTTCTACTCTTGGTTATATGTTGATTTTCCTTAGTAAAGCATTCCTCTGTTCTTTTTTGTGTTGCATTTTTATGTTTTTGCTTATTTCTAACTTTGAACTCCTTAGAATGAAGATTATTTTTGGCCTTTGCAATTTCAAGTGATGGGTGGGATTGATCCATACATCCCTACAGTAAAACTTCCATTTCTTTGTCCTCTTCTTGATGAGTCCCAGCAGAAGTCCTGTTACTGCTCTAGGCTGATGTCCGCTCACCTGGCAGCTCTGCTGCACACTTGCTGCTTGCCATGCCTCGGATGTTGCATCCTGTTTCCACTGTCTGTGACTGCACTTGCCAAGCCGTTGAGCAGAGGCAGTGATCAAAGGGGAGGGGGCAAATGCGATTTAAAGCTTTATTCCAGAGGTGAGAGACTTCTCTCAGCCTCAGGTCCCAGGAGGGTGGGTGCTTCATAGAGGTTTGACCCGTAAGTCATTTAGCCAATTTCCCAAGCTTGCCAGAAGATTTAGAGTGTTAAGGCTATGGTCCGGCTGGTTTGCAGGCTCTTCCACGTTTGCAGCCTGGCTCTGTTGGTCACTTTTTTGTCACTCTACACTTTGCTTTTCCTTCTTTGCTCAGACCTCTCAAGGCTGGACAGTTTGGGAGCCTTTGCAGCGCTACACAGAGCTGCTGACGAAGGCTGCTGATGCTGAGCTACATAACTTTAATTGACTTGCATCTTTGGTTATCTCACTTCCATAAAATGTGAAAAAGGATTGGCTAAGTATTGCAATGAAAGTACTGGGGAGACTTCACAGCCAGAATTGAGTCTTGTAGTGATGTAGTGCAACACAGGAGCCAGGGCTGTCTAGATCTGTGTGTTTGACACATCCAGTGGCAGTCTGGTGTGTGACAGTTGTATGGGGGTAAAAGCAGTAGGATGGAGTCTCCCAGCTGCTGTTTCGCTTTCTCTGTTGAGAGGAGATGAAGGTTGGAGGCTGAAGAGCAGTCAGTGATAGTGGAGGAGGGGTTGCTTTGCAAGCTGAGAGTTGGTCTGAGCAGTATCACCAGCCTTGTCATGCAAATGCCTTCTCTTCATGATCTTATACTCTAAAGTGCAGACTGGTACTGCCTTCCCCAGGGTGTCGACACAGGAAGGGACTATTGTAGGGCTGATAAGGGTAGGAACGGAGTCAGTCATGCCCTTAACCTGTAAAGGGAGGCAGATTTCCCTCCAGGGTAAGGGCAGAACCCTGCATGGAAGTACCTGTTGGCTATTCCTGATGGGGGAAAGGAGAAGGCAAGCATTACTGACTTGGCCGGTACTGCTCAAGCCGGGAGGTAGTATTGCAGTTCAGAGAAAAAGGGAAGCTTCTGATTTAACCTTTGGAAAATTGACCTTGGGGAATGCGGAGCCCGGAGGGAGGGAAGTGTGAGATGTTCCCTGGGCACAGTGGCAGTAGGCACTTCATGAGCAAAACGAGCTGGGCCTGCTAGGACATCTGGCTTGAAGGCTGAGGCTTGTAGTAATTTCACTTGGAATAGGATCCTGGCTGTAGGTAAAGAGGCAAAACCCGGCTGTCCCCTTGCTTTGTCAGACAGCTATCCTGGGGTATGTGGAATGGAGCTTTCTGGCTTGTGCTGCTAACCTTCCCCTGTGCCTTGAGGATGTGCTGCAGCTACTGCAGGTTTTTTTTTCCCTTGATGCTTTCTATGTGTATTCAGCCTCCATCTTCTGAATGGCAAAGCATTCCCTTGGTTGTGCAGGATAAACAGAAGCAAGTGGATTAGCTGAGCATAGGCAGGCAGAAGTGGCTAGCTCCTGGTGTTAGTCTGTTGAGCCAGGCTCTCTTTACAGAGACAGCAATGCTTATTCTCCAGTGCTGCAAAATAAACTACTAATCTTCCTTGACCAAAAAAAAAAGTCATTAGCAGTGAAGAGTCTTTGTTCTTTGAAGCACAGGCTGTGATGAAGGGAGCCTGACTAGTTGCTCAGTGTGTGATAGCTGGTTCAGCTGAGGCTGCTATCAAGACACCAAAGAGATCAGCTTGTATTCAGATATTTCAGCCACTTAGTCTGGTAGATTTTGGCTAGGCCTTCCTCTTCTGTCAGGGAGAAATACTTGAATAGCTCTTGGCCTGAAACTTGTCTTGCTTTCTGGAGCACAGATGTAGAAATCCCTCTGTAGTGACTAGAGAGCTAGCGCTGTGAGACCTGAAGGCTCCGAGCCAGCCAGTGTGGAGCTGGCACCTGTGAAGTTATATGCTGCATTACTGTAATCCAAAGCATATTCTGTTGTGCTGTAGAATTGTAGACCATTAGTGCAGTACATTTTAATGGGCTATGTCTAATGTTTCTCTGTCTCTGGCGGCACGAGCTTTTTCTTTTCCAGGATTCTCTAAACTGCCTTTATTAGGAGGTTTTGGATCTATGGCCTGAATTCAGCTCTTCCATGGGATTTTCTTCCAGTGCTGCCCTGAGTTCTGCTTGCAGTCCCTGGCTGTTGCTTTGCCACCATTTTGTTCTGGCATAGCCTTTTTTATGTATAAACTTTTGTTGCCTGGATGGATTTACAGGTTCTTTCTCCTGTTTAACAGGAACAGTGTTAACCACAAGGATTTCCTGAAATAAGTCTTCTAGGTGTGTTTGAGGTCTGTTTCCCAGCTATTCTAGTTATAAAGTAACTTCTAAAGCTTAATAACTTTCTGTACAGTCTTTGGAACGACTGAGAAGTCTGCTTCATCTAATTTGAGTGATCAGTTGTCGTCTCAGGGCATGTATGACATGTATGTGTATGTAGGCGAGTATGCCTTTACTCAGCAGCTAACAGAAGTGGGATAACCATGCATCTTGTCTAGTTTTTTTCCTACCTCCGAGGAATAAACATCTAAATATTTAAGACAATAGCATTTGCAGATAGAACCTTCCTGAAAATCAAGTATTACCTGTGCAAATGTTAAAGACCTGAATTTATTGAATGTGGTGAAGGTGAGTGTTAAGACTTCACGCACAGTGTTTTGCTCTGGGAGACCTTAGTGTCGCTGTTGCTTGCAAAATGATACAGAAGTTGAAGCTAGAAGAGCTCTCAGGAAAGCTTCTCCTGCCACCCCTTCCCAGGACAGCACAACCTCTGCCCAGGCTGTCCCTGACAGCCCTTTCTCTAAGCTCTTCTTTGACAATCCTAAAAAAAACCTCAGGGCAAGACATTGCCACAGCTGCCCTTGGCAGCGTCTTCTAATTCATAACTCACCTTTACAATCTGAAACTTGCTCTCAGTCAAAACCTGTCTTGCTAAGACCATTTCTTCATGCTTTTGTCTTTAGCAAGTATGGAGGATTTTTCCTACTGTCCTCTTTTGTAACAAGTTTTCCGGTATTTCAGGACTTGTCTTCTCTGCTGCAGACCACTCCAATTCCTTCAGTCTTTTCTTTTATTGTAGGTATGTTTGCCTTTGTCCTTTGGGAAGTCTCAGTTTTCCAAACTGTTTTATGCAACATGATCAGCTGTGATTTCTAGATGAGTTATTCCCGAGTTGTGTATGCTTTGCTATATACACCCCCAGGTGTGCTGCTTGTGATCTGTGTGCATAGCTTCTTAAGCACAAAAGTACCTGATGGCAATTTGTACATCCCAGATGGGAAGAAGTCATCATCTCATTCATCATTTGCAAGCTAAGTTTTTTCTTCTTTTTGTAATATGCGCAGTGTGAATCCTATTGAATGTTTTGAGCTGTTTGGACACAAATCTGTTCCTTAATAGCCTCCTGCAGTGCTGACCAGTAAAACTAGCTGGTAAAAAGTGTTTTTATTCAGCTACTGGTCAAAGAGAAACACAGTAAGCTTGCTAGATAATCTCCCTTGTAGAGTGCATCTATTTCATCTGAGCGAGAAATTAATCTTCTGCTGTGGCTTGAGCTGAACAATTAGCTGAAGGTGCGCTGGTGGATGCTTCCTAAAAGGGCCTGGCAAGGTTTTGAACTGTGGAAATCCAGTAGCCCTAATGAAGATCTACGAGCTTTGAGGCATGGCAGAGCCAGACTGGATTTGAACTTAGCAGCAGCAGGGTCTCCCAGGATAAGTCCCTGAAGTTGTCTGGCTCGGTTTGTGCGGCAGCAGATTCGGACGGTTTCCAACTTAGCGCTGTTTTGCTGCGGGCTGACTAATCCCTTCCAGGACAGTGTAGTGGAAGTGCCTGTTTGTAACAGATTTATTTTTGATGGCAAAGAACTGGCAGTAGTGACCCAACTTAACAGCAATTGTCAAGCCACTTGGATCTTCAAGGAGATGTCGCCAGTATGGCATGGGTGAAAAATCAGGATTTCTCTTTTGTTTTTTCCTTTGTCTCATATTGCATTAATGTTACCAGGCGTTGGCCATAAATACAGTGCATTGTACGGCCCAAACACCAAAGTCAGAACACTCTCTGCTGAAAAACTTGCTGTTCTGCCTAGATTTAAGGCAGGGGGAAAGCTCTATAAAATCATCTGGTAATCATAATAGCCCAAATCTTTTACCAGCAGCATTTGCAAGGCTAACTAACTCTACGTGCAGATGTTAGGCTTTATGGGCAAGATGTCTCAACACCGTGGGTGTACACCCAGCTGAACTGCTCCATGAAATTACTTCTCCGGCACGCAAATCTTGCAGTGGTGCGTGCAAGCCCGGCCTGTGCGGCGATTCTGCCTGCCCGCGTCACGTGGTGATGGTACAGGCAGGCCCGGGCGGCGATTCTGTGCCTTCGGTCTCTCCAGCCAGCTCCCCTGGCAGATGACCTGACTGAGACAGCCACAGCAGGCAGGTATTTGCATTGTCTTGCTTGCAGGTGAAAATGAAGTTATTTTTGTGAGTGAAGCAGTATTTATTAGTCCTGTGCCAGCCTGGCGCCTGTGCAAGCTGTGCGTGGTTGTGCAGGGGTGCTCTTCTGTGAGATGAGTAATCAGAGAGTCTTGTCCAGATTACAGGAAAAAGGAAGATCCTCTTATATGTTACACTTTGTGGGTTTTTTTTTTTTAATATTGGAGCTGAAGGAGCCATTTTCTTTCTTTTCCTTAGCACGGCATCTCCTTCTGGAGGGGCTAGGGTAGGCTTCTCTGATTTCTGCCCCAGAAGCCAGCGTGTTGCACTCCTGGTTGGTTACAGAGAGCTAAAGCGCTTTTTTGTTGTTGTTTAGCTGTTCTCTTTCCTGCTGCTGACATCTTGGTTGTAAAGGATGTGAGATGAGGAAGCAGCTCCAGCACCTGCTGAGATTAACCTTACTGGTGCCTTTGCTCCCTTTCTGCTGAGAGCAATTATGGACTTCATGTCCTGCAAAGTGAGAGAGGAGTAAAGTACCGTGCATCTGTGAACTACGCTACCAGACCGAGAGAGTGCTGATGGTCTTGAAGTCCTGAGTATATTTCAGCTACTGATGGTGTCCAACGGCTTCATAGTGTTTTCACGTGGTGCAGCAGTTGTGATACGTGTTCAATAACAGAAGTTGGTTGGCAGGCCTGCTTCATGGATTAAACCCTCCATTACAGCCAGCAGAACCCACAGGAGAGCTCGTAGCTGGGTTGGTGTTGGTTGCTGTGTTGTGCTGTATGCTGATTTGGGGCATGTCTTTGCACTGTTTTCCTCTGACTGGTTTTGTATTACGATTAACAGGTTGCTTGGCCACATACCTGCTGATCCTTTCTCTGCTCTCAGTGACCCGAACTGAGACATTGACAGGTGAAGTTTCTCTTTTAGCTCCAACAAAAGGCAGGAGCCTCCGAAGACTCCAACCACCCCCAAAATCACCACCTTCCCTCCAGCGCCCGTCACCTGCGATGCTGTCCGCAACAAATGCAGAGAAATGCTGACAACGGCTCTACAGGCTGATGGTAAGTGCTGGGGGAAACCCTGCATTGCCTAAAGTGCTTCCCAGCTCCTGGCGCATTCTGACGGACCTCTGCGTGTAGGTCAGTGCCAGCTACTCTTAGGCTCCTCTGGAGCCGCCTTGTCAAAGGATTATTGCCATCGGCTCAGTCTAGCCACTGGTCACCCCTTTGTCAGACTGGCTGGCACTGCGGCCTTTATAGACACTTGCTATAAAGCGTCTGTAAACCTGGCTTGAACCAGAGGCATGGCAACGTGTCAGGCACTGGCCGTTAAGACCACGGGGTCTTCTGCTCTGCAGCCTGAGCTGGTCTGGCCAGAAGTTTCATCTTCAGGTGTGCAGGTATTTCCTTCCCTTTCTAGGTCTCAGTCTTGTCTGGTTGCTGTAAAGTGAAGCTGTCATCTCTGCTTACCCTTGGGGCACAAAATGAAGCTGTAACTCAGTACGTGGAATTTGTCGGTAACGGTGCTTATGCCGGTCACCATCTGCTCTTAGGCTCCCCTGCCCGCGCAAACTGGAGCCCCTTAAATACCCTGATCTTCTGTGGATCTGGGGTAGAATAAATCTCTCTTGCACTCAGGCTGTGTCATCTGAAGTGAGAGGCAAGTGCAGGTGCTCAGCATCTCCAAAAGTCGGATTTTTAAATACCTCAAGCTGAACACATGCTTGTGTCCAAATTGCAGATCCCTTTAGAAAATTGGGGTCTAGGCACTGCAGAGTTATATTAATTTGGAGCCAAGAAATGTAGACAGCAGATGGAGAAGTTCACAAAGTCTTTATTTCTAGCCTTCCTGTGTGCACACATGTGTTTATATATACTCTGCATTAAATGCTTTGTATAACTCTTAGAAAAAACCCTTTCCATATGAAGTCTGGGAAATATTTCCCCTGAGTCTTTTGCTAAACTCATCCCTGTTCTCTGCTTTATGGCACTGGTTACCATACCCAGTGTCCAAACTCGTAGCAGTTATTGGACTCTATATGATGCTGTTTAATTGGCAAGAAGAAGCATGTGAATGAAGAGGGGCAGGCAGAGCCCTGAGCTGAGAAGAGAAATGAAGCCTTGACTCTGGTGCTGCATGCTTTTAGGCCCTGCCAGATTGTTGGTCTGAGTAGAGCCACTTCTCATGGACACCAATATCTGATGACATTCAATTCTTGCCTGTATGTGTTTTGATTTCCACTATACCAAGAATATATTGGAGAACTGTATGTTTTGGGGGCCAGGTTCTTGTTAGTTTTGTCTAGCGCAGCCCATCTCCTAGCGAGGCAGAGGGCATAGACTGGCTGGATTGGTCTGGTTTCATCACTGCCCTTTTGAAAAGGCTCAAAGGGCAGCTAGAGCAAAGGCCAAGATGTCATTTGATGGAAAGAGCATGTAAAGCAAAATGGCAAATTATCTAGATTTGTATCTGAGAAATACTGAGCCTGGGGACTCCTTGCGTGGTTGGAAGTCATTGACCTCGCGTTTCTCTTGTCTTACAGATGACTATATTGCCATTGGCGCCGACTGTGAGCACATAGCAGCCCAGATTGAAGAATATATCCTTACAGTACGGGGCTTCCTCAAGAGCCTGCATGCCTCCAGGGCATGAAATTAATGCGCTTGGAGGAAAAATGGGACAGGCTTTCTTTGCGTAAATGTTCTGCTGCAACTCTGCTTGTCAGGGCTCTGAGGCTGGTTCCAGCCTTGCTTGGCTGAGTCCCGGGTCACTGGTGAAGCACCAGTGTGGTGCTGGGAGCTCAGGGCAGACCCCTTGCTGGTATGATGGTCATGGTTATTTCCTTCCTGTTCGCACTGTAATGGACAGTAACCCCCAGTTTTTCCTTCCCATAAAAATGCCATTTCCTGCTCTCAGCTCTGCTTCCAAATACATGCAATTTCCCTGTGCCTCCCTGTTGAGGAGAGTGTGCTGATATATGACAAAAGCAACCGGGGGATGGAGCAATGGGGATCCAGCTGCATCTCGATTTGAGATGAGCCAGGGGTTTGTTCGGTTTAGGGGCTGTGGGGTGGGAGATGCAGCTGGGCTCTCTTAGTGGAGGGTTTTGCGGCTACCTTGCTGAGAGAAAGAGCGGGTTGAAGAACCTAAGCATAACCAAAAATAAAGATTATTTCTGGCACAGTGAAAAAGCCAGAACTGAAAGCCCCTGACCTCTGGGATTGTATAAGCCTGCCCTCAAATCCAGCATTAACCTCCCAGAGCAAACACTGCCGCTGGGTCCCAACATGCTCATCTGTGTCCTGGCAGTGAGTAACGCTCCCCGCTATTCACATGTGGTGTAGAAAGTGCTTGGAGGCCTCGGGGTTGATTGCAGACTCCTTGACTGCCGTGCACGCATATACCAAGACGTCAAGAACACCGACATGAAATACAAAAACCGAGTGAGGAGCCGCATCTCGAATCTGAAGGACTCCAAAAATCCTGAGCTGAAAAAGAACGTGCTGTGTGGGGCGATAACCCCTGAGCAGATTGCGGTGATGACCTCAGAGGTGAGGAGGCCTGAGGAGTGGGGTTTGCTTCTTACAGGGGACAGGTCCTGTGGTTTAGCTTGAAGCAAGGGGCTGCTCTGCTGCCAGGGTTGCAGATTTCTCAGCAGCTGCTGCCAGGGTGGGTGTGGAGTGAGCTAGCAATGGGGTTTGCAATGTGGAGAGTAGTCTGTTGAGCCTTCAGATCATCACGGGGGCCCAGGTATGAACCAGAAACCAGGAATGAAAGGCTTTCTGTCTTAACACCCATCTGTTAGGCCACCCTGTCTTCTTGACTCTTTCCACTGTAGTAGGTGTGGTGGTAAAACTGGACAGATGTGATTTTACTGCTTTTTCTTTTTGAAAGGAAATGGCCAGTAACGAGCTGAAAGAGATCAGGAAAGCCATGACGAAAGAAGCAATCCGGGAGCATCAGATGGCCAAGACAGGAGGGACACAGACTGACCTTTTCACCTGTGGGAAATGCAAGAAGAAGAACTGCACCTACACCCAGGTTAGTCTTCCTGCTCCTGCAGCCTCTGCACAGGACATGATCCGTCACGGTCACGAGCTCTTACTGCTCTGTGACAGGCCCTGCAGCACAGCACAAATTTTGCCACTGGTGGAGAGAACCTGTTTGTACACTCGAGGCTCTCTAAAATGTGCTGCTTTTGCACAGTGGCTTTGCACGCGTTTCCCTGGAGCTTGTGTAACTTTTTTTGGCTCATTTGTACAAGAGCAGGGGTTGTGCGGCACCAAGGAAGCTTTCAAAAGTACAGTAGTGCTGCTTGCTGTGCCGCTTGGGAGAGCTGCACATTGGAAGCAGGTGCTGGGAATGTGGAGATTCAGACAAGAAAGGAGTGGGTAGAGGAGAGAGACTGCAGAAACCGGGGCAGGCACGTTGATGGCATTAAAAGTGCAAATTAAGAACGTAGATAAGCTGCGGCTGGACAAATCCCAGCTTATTTAAAATCAAACCGCATGAAACAGGTGAAACACAAGGAACAGCAAAGCAGTGATGTGAGCAGGCAGAGGGGATTTTTCTCCTCAATGGACAGCTGCTGGAAGCCTTGTGCATGACCAGTGCTTTTTAGCTCCCACGTTTGCGCCAGGCATCTGGAGATAAATGTGCCTTTGCTGTGAGTCAGTGTTTTAGAATGTGCAGATACCCAAAAAATGCACCAGCAACCACGCAACTGCTACCGAGTGGGTGCGCACAAACTGCGCGTGCAAGCGCCGAGTTGAAACTCCTTCATATGCTTGGACATGACGTGCAAACGCAGATGAAAGCCAGGCAGCTGACCAGGGATTTTCCTTTGGCTCAGCAGCAGTCTCGCATCCCGCAGGCTGGCTCAGGCAAGAGGCCTCTGTGAGCGTGCGTCCCAGTCAGTCGGCTGGAAGCGCTGCCTGGGCTGTCTCGCTCACCTCGGCAGCACATGGGACTCTGTCTCCACCTGTAGTGGACTGGAGTCTGCCTGCCTGGAATTGGGGCAGGTGACGACAGCGTCTGCTAAATAGAAATATCACAAGGTTTTCCATGTTTTTATTAGTTTTCCAGTGAAATTGCTATTTAGTGACTGAGATGTTATAAGTTCCAAGCAGATGAACTGGCATTTATGAAAGCATTTGAAACCAGGCAGTAATGTCGGGTGAGAATTACGGAATTCAGCTATCCAGCACGCTTGCAAAACGTGCTTAATTTGCATCATGCAAATACTGTGATTCTTGCATATTGGGTGATTACACAGGTCGATCACCATAATTACCCCACGACATAGTTCTGCTGACTTGCACAGGGAGTGCCAGTATTTTCAGCGTAGATCTGCCTTGTGGTATTCAAAGGCCACGAAAACCCGATTTTTAGCAAACTATGTGTTTCTGGCAAGAGCCAGTCAGAGGCGCAGCAGTCACATCTGGGTTAAATATCAGAGATTCCTTAATGGCTCAAATACAAAACAGACTGGAAATGTGCAGAACCTGGTAACCCAGAGCATGTTGCTGTGAGGCCAGGATGTAGGACTGGTCCGTAAATGGGAACGGCTTGAGTGCTTTTTTATGTGTCGCTGTGGAGCACATGCCTGATGGGCTGAGGGTTTTGTCGTCTCGCCCGCCAGCTGCATCCCTTCATAGGAGACGGTACGGGGAGGGACCGGCTGTGGGTGCGTCCGCCTCCGGAGCCACCCGCAAGGAATGGGCAGCAGAGAGGGCTGAGGAGAGGAATGTGCCCCAAAACACGTCACTCCAGGTAGTGTCAGGCTAGAGCAGGGTCCTGAGGCGTGTGTAGAGGTGTATATCTGCGTGTAAAACAATAACCAGACTCATTTTACAGGGAAACTCCTTTTGCCCTCCCAAGCCTCGGTGTCTCATTGATTTCTGGCAGTGTGACTCCAGCATGAATTCCCGGGCGGCCGGAGGGACAGGGAGCTCCCCGTGACCCCCCACGGGGCTGTGTGTGATGCTTGGCTCTCACTCCCCTCGTGTCCTCCCCCAGGTGCAGACCCGCAGCTCCGATGAGCCCATGACCACCTTCGTCGTGTGCAACGAGTGTGGGAATCGCTGGAAGGTAGCACACCAAGGATATTACTGGCACTGAGGGGTGTTAGGGTAGCTGCACCCACGATGCTGCAGATGCTTAGCTGCTGCCCTCGGAGGTGCTTGCCAAACGCTGACTGGCTCTAGCAAGTGATCTTTCCTCCCAGCACAGAGGCAAGAGCTCCTGGGTTCATCCCATCTCTGCAGACCAGCTGGGGTCAAGTCTCACTTTTGCATTCCCTGCCTCCCTCCTCACATCCCCTCTTCTGCCATGACCAGCTTCACACTGCTTTCCATGCTCCCTCTGCCCCCTGAGAGACGGTGGTGATGACATTCAGGATTTTAAAACTGCTCTTTCGTACTGCGCATAGAGCTCGGGGGTGAGCAGGAATCTCCCTGTCGGTGGCGAGCAGAAAAGGCACCGCTGCCAAGTGCCAAAGAGCCACAGCCAAGAGATTCAAACAGGAGCTCTGTTTGGCCCCTGCTCCAGGGGCTGAGCCCTGCCTCTGCAGAACCCCCGCGCCCTTGCCAGCTTCAGAAACACGACCATCACCTGGATCCCCATCTTCTTCTAGGCAGCACGCACATGACCCGCAACTCCCCTTGGCAGTGAGGTTTTCTAATCGGGGTTTAAACTCCCTTCTCTTGCAGTTCTGCTGATATGTGCCATGGCCCGAGAGCGGCAGCCAAACGCAGATCAGAGCGCAACCTCCATACGCCAGCTCCCACGGCAATTGTGTATTGTGTCCCAAGTGAGTTTGCATTGTCACGCGCTGGGAGAGCAGCGGTGGGGAGGCCTGCCTCTCCGCTCGGGCCTCAGTGGAGAGCCACAGCTGTGGGCTGACAGGTTGGCAGGAGAGCTCACTAAACACACTTAGTCGTTATTTTTCTCATCTAAGCAAGTACGGTCACTTTTTCTTCAAAACTAATATTAAACATTTTTGTCAGTTTCTGACTTTTTATTTGAACTGTGTGTGTGTGCAGCACTTTGCTTTTTGCGGCGTGGAACTGCACGGGAGCTTGACAGATGGTCAGTGTCCAGATGGATGAGACCTGAACGCTGCCCGGACCACCGGAAAGCGAGAAGCCGCTTGTAGGTACACCAGGTACACCCTCGGTGCGCGAAGGCTTGTTCCGAGTCAACTCCTGAAACGTAAAACACTGGGCCAAGCCCTGGGGTGACTGGTCTTCCTCTCCTGACTGAGCCAACCTGTTGATGCAACGCAGCTTTTGGGGCACAGATCAGATGCTGCTTTCCATCTTAAGAGCATTCGTTTGATTTTGCACAGTGTACCTTGTCATCTCAGGCCTCGGAATGCCCACAGCATAGGCTGCTGCGAGACGAGAGTGTGCTGCCCAGGTTGTAACAGACTGAAAGCAGGGTGACACCAGCCACAAAAAACCAACCCAAATGGTTGATTTGGGGGAGCAGGGCAGGGAGGAAGGTGTGCTAGGCCCAGGTGAGGTTACTTGAGAGAGGGAGAAGCCATCAATAAAGGAGGTGGAGGGAATCCACTGGCCAGGGGGAGTGTTAAAAGGGGGTCCCGGGCACTTTCCTGCTTGTATATGCTCTGCTCTTAGCTGGATGGCTGAAAAACAGCCTGAATTTTCAGAGGGACTTGCTGGAGAGGCTCAGGAGGAGGGGGAATGCTGCAAATACAGGAAATCTTCCAGAGGCTTGGGCCTGGAGGAGGTAGGGATTACAAGTATCAGTGGGAGCTGTTAGCACTTAGCTGTAGAAATGGATGAGGTTTGAAGTGAGCTCGGAGCTAGCGCTTGGAAGGGGCGAGAGAAAGAAAGGAGCTGGCAGCAAAGCAAGCCTCAGGTGCCATGGCCGCAAAGGTGACCCTGCGAGGGGGACCTGCAGGAGCAGGCTCTTTCTGGGAGGTAACTACAACCGGGGGGGGGGAAGTTCTGTCTGTCCTCACAACAGCTTTCAGCCCGAGACTTAAAATCCCTCTTCTCTCCCCTTTTCCTAGCCTTTAACTGGGGTGGCACAGCATTCGGGGGACCCCTGTAAGGCTTCCTGAGTTTGAGGCCGCGCAGGAGCATTTGCAGTTGCATCTCTTATGGCCTCGCTCCCCTGTTCCGGAGTGAAAAACGAGTATTTCCACTGGCTTTTCAGCATGCCAGACAGCAGACATTCAACAGAGACCTTGGAGATGTTTAGAGAGGAGTAAGCAGCCACATGAAAGCGATGGAAAATGTGCTCGCAGCCCCTTGGAGGGCTGCGCTCCTCTGGAGGCAGGGATCCCAACAGGATCCTTCGCTCGGGGCTTTCACTTTACGGGGTGCAGCCAAGTCTCCCAAGAAGGAAAAGATTCAAAGATGCTGACGACTCCTTTAAGCCTTACGAGTCTCACGGCAAATGGGATTATTCAAGCCAGGCTTGGGAGGGAACAGTGTCCTTGCAGTAATGCTTAAAAAAAAGCTTCAGGATCTGAATCCAAAGCTGGCTAAGGTGCTCTGGCTCGTGCGCTGTGGAGCCAGCTAATTGCCAGCTGCTAATTGCCTTTCTTCTTGTATTCCTGTAAGGAGGGCAGCGGAGCTTGGGTACAGTTTGCTGATAATCCTGAAGTAGGTAGGGCGAGTCCCAAGCAGGAGGAGCCCCTCAAACCAAGGGAAAAGGAGCATGTCTCAGGGCCATTTTCTGGGATAACACCAAGGAGAGCCAGTGAGGGGAAAGCCACTGGATAAAGAGGCATCTTGGAAGTAAAGAATCACTTATAAGGTGTTTAAAAGTGCTAGGCTGGGGAGCAGGAGGCTAGATGAACTGGTGGCAGCGGGGTCTTCCCTGGGCTGAGGCTCCGACCTGAGGGGCTTCGGGGATGCTCAGCCTCTGAACCTTGAGCTACGGCCACGTGAGGTATTTCTTTTACTCACAGAGCAAATCAAGCACCCAGAACTAAAACCTCCCCGGCGGAGGGGTGGGCTTGGCACTTGCAGGGGGGGAAAACCCTGCCACTACCAACCAAATAATGATACCGACTATTCCTGAACAAATGAACTATCTTTG
This sequence comes from Pelecanus crispus, assembly GCF_030463565.1. Taxonomy (NCBI): domain Eukaryota; kingdom Metazoa; phylum Chordata; class Aves; order Pelecaniformes; family Pelecanidae; genus Pelecanus; species Pelecanus crispus. Next base: position 2,196,958 of record NC_134656.1, read on the forward strand.
GTCTCTCTCAAAAATACATTTTCTTGAACTGTATTTCCAGCTTGCCAAACAAAACTAAGTTTACTGACATGAATTTCCACAGAGTTGTGCCACTGGGAAACAAACAAACAAAAGTCAAGAGAAGTTTGTTTGTTTGGTTGGTTAAAAAATAACTTCAATAAAAAGAACCAGTGCTCCTTCTTTCTTTGAAAGGAAGAGGGGTAGAGAGGAGGAGGAGGGAAAGGGGTAGATAAATAGGAAAGCAGGGGCTGTTCTGGGGCAGGAAGAGCAAAGAGTTGTGCTGGGCTTCTGCAGCTGAGCTGGGCGGCAGGACCCCGGCCTTGGCTTCGTTTCAGGGCGGAGGGCAGGGGCTGCTGGCAGAAATGTTTTACTTCTGGGTGCAGGGACTCCAGTAAACCATTCCTCACGCCGTACAAAAATACACAGATATTATATATCTTCCCTGCGACATTTCCCACGCCGCGTGGAGCCCTGCCTGCCTGCTGCTGGGTGCCAAGCTGCTCCCGAGGGATGAGGGCAGAGCCCTGGGCTTCTCCGGGTGGGCGCGAGCCAGCCGGGAGCCTTCGCTTTCAGGGGTCCCGGTGCCTGTGGGTTTCTCAGGAGGGCAAATAATGCCTGCACGGCCCGCAGGTGTCTTTCCCCCTTCGCTGAGGTCTGTGAACCGAGGGTGCTCTGGGTTTGGGGTGACAAGCGCGTGCTGTGGCAGTGCCGTGCGATGGGGACCAGGTGCTCCGGGCCAGGGGCTGGCAGAGGGGGCAGCCGCCAGGCCCCCCGCCCACCCTCCAAGGGCATCCTCATGGCTCTGCACATTGGGGGGCCACAGCCCCAGGGTGCTGCTTCTGTCCAGCCCCGGTGCTGTGCCCCGGATTTACCAGGAATGCAAACGGGGCTGCAGCGCTGCTCCCCGCCCCGTGGGCCACTTCAAACAGATGGAGCAATGCAAACCTGACAGGATTTTATATGTACAGAGACGCTTCCCAACTCCCCCCGCCCCCTCAAGTCCCCCAATAAAAGCCAACAAAAAAAAGCATTTAAAATAAAAAGTTAAAAAAAAAAAAACAACAACAATCAACCTCCCCCCCCACCCCAACCCCCCCCCCCAAACCCAGTCCCCAACTGGGTCCCAGGTGGGAAACGGGGACGTGCCGTGTCCCCAGGTGTGGCGGAGAGGGGATAAAGTGACCTCTTCAAAACGGGGTGCGGGTGGAGCCGGGGAGGGGGGGAGCCGGGCCCCGGGCGCTCCCCTGAGCCTCCCCGGCTCGCTCCGGCCAGCGGCGGGGACGGGGCAGGGGTTCAGTAGTACGAGCCGGCCCGGGCTGCGCCGCCGCGGTGGCACCAGCCCCGGGGACAGTCCTGGAGGGGTGGCCCAGAAACCGGGGTGACGGTTCATAGGTAAAAAGCTAAAAACTTTGTGGGGAGTGGGGGAGCTGGCAGGGAGGGCGGCGGAGGGGAAGAGGCACCGAGCCCCCGGCCCCGGCCACCGTGTCCCCGCCGGCGTCCCCGTGGCCGGCGGGCGCCCTTAGGACTCCGAGGAGGAGCGGGAGACGCTCTGGAGCAGCGATTTGTATATGGCAGAGTTCAGGAAGCGAGGGTAGGAGTCTCTGTGCATGAGCGTGTAGATCTGGAGCTGCGCGTCATCGAAGGTGTGCGAGGACGGCTCCTGCATCTTCCGGTTGATGACCTCCCGCACCCGCGAGTCCAGGCTCACCTGGGCGGCAGGGAGAGAAACAGGGGTGTTGAGGGACCCCCCAATGCTGCGCCTCCATCCCCAAAACCCACCCCTGCACCCCTCGCCAAGTTCTTGCAGGAAATTGGGTATCGGGACGTGGGGAGAGCACGGCGCGCTCCACCCCGCAGTGTATTTGCACCGGAGCCGGGGTATTTTGCACTGAGCTGCAGGGAGGAGCCGGGGGGTCTCCGGGTCCTCCCCGTGTCCCCTCGCTGGGCACGGGGCCGCAGGTTGGGGTGCTCCCACCCCGGGGATGCTGCGAGCTGGGCTGCAGCATCTCCTCAGCCCGCTGGTGCCCTCCTGAGGTTTCGGCCCCGCAGGACAGCCCAGCCCGTGGTCCCGCTGCTGGCTGCGTCCCGGGGGGGTTTTGGGGATGGGGGCCGGGGACACCCTTCCCACCACCACGAAGCAAACCCGTTACCCTGCCAAACCCATCCCCAACCACCCACCCTCCCTCCCAAATTGCTGCCGGGCTGCAGCTGGGACAGAGCCCTTTCCCTAAGGAACAGCCCCCCGCAGCCCCATTTTAGCCTAAGCCCCCCCGAGAGCCACGGGAGGGGCTCTGCCCCGTACCTCCTTGGGCGAGAGGATGGAGATGTAGTCCTCGTAGATCATCCTGGCCTTCTCGTCGATGGTGTGCTTGTTGCACTCGTTTTTGAGCTCCTCGCACGCTAGCCAGAAGAGCATGTTCTCCTCGCTGTACTCAGTCCGCAAGAACTCCCGGAAGACGTTGCGACCCGCCGGGCTCTTCATCAGCTTGTCGAAGGACTGTGCCCAGCCCCGCACCTCCTCCGGCGTGGGTTTGGCGCTGCCGGGTTCCGGCGGGGAAGGCAAAGGGACAGCGTTACGGTCAGCCCGGGAGGGCTGCGGGTTCCCCGCCGCGTCCCTCCCCGCACGGCTCGGCCGTGCTCATCCCTGGTCCCATCCCGGCGGGACCGTGCCTGAACACATCCCCCTGCGTTCACGCCGAGGCCGTTCCTGCTCGGGCTCCAGTTATTACCGAGGCTTTTGGAGGTGGCTCACGGGGGGGTCTGTCCCAGCTGGGCTGGAGCGTGGGCTTGCTTTCAGCTGAATTTTCCAAGCTGAGACGTTATTTTGGTGCTGGCTTTGCACGAACCCAAAAGGGAGCCAAAAAAAAAAAAAACCCAAAACCACCCCTTCCCTGGCAGAGCCGCAGCTCTGAGCCGCCCCAGCCGGGGAGAGACTTGGCATCGTGCGGCAGCCCTCACAGCTCGGGAGGGAGGGGGGCTGCTCCCCAGCAAATACTCATTACCTGCTAAAGCAGGCGGGAGCAATCATTATCAGTGGCTAATTAGCACCTCTGACCCCTAACCCTGCCACACCAGGTGCTGCGGAGCACCCATGGCTGGGCTGCAGCCAGGGTGTCCCCCCCCATCCCTCAGGGGGTGGGTGCTCGGTGCAGGGCACCCCCAGAGTGCAGGGTGCCTGCAGGCTGAGGCTCTGCCCTTGGGACATGGCTTGAAAGCTGCTGAGGTCCTTGCGTGCCTCAGTTTCCCTTTGCAAGGGGCCCAAGGGCCAGAATCGCGGAGGGCGGCAGCCCGTGGCTCTGGGCTCCCCGCTTCTCAGTGGCAACCAGGGACACGCCGCTGGAAGCAGCACCAGGAACCCCCGAATCCTGGCACCTCGATCCTGCTCCCCATGGGTGCACCAGCGAGCAGGATGCGGGGCTGGGTGCCAGGGAGGGTGGCAGCGGGTGCCACGCTGTGCCGTGCCGTGCCGGCCCCCCGGGCCCACCCCCCCGGCGCTGCCCCTGCACTCACCATGCTTCACAGTTTGGGATGGTCTCCAGTTTGGTCTCCCGGGACGCCCTCCACGCTCGCTCCCGGTCCTCGTTCCTAACAGGGAGACAGAAAGGTAGTCAGGGGCGTTGGGGATGCACCCGGACCCCCACCTTGACCCCCTGACTGGCCCTGGCCACCAAATCTCCTCCGCGGGCACCAGCACCCCCTTATCCGGCTCCTCCCCGGCACCCGCTGCGCCCGCAGCACCCTGGCTCCCTTGTGCAATTTTGCCGTCATCGTGCAAGGGTGCTTCCTGCACCCCGGCCCCACCGCGGCCCCGGCCCCACTCCACGGCCCGGGATGTGTGCCAGGGCCGAGCCGGAGCCGGAGCGGCCACGGGGCCGGGCAGCAGCAGCCGGCAGAGGTCAGTGCCGGCTCGGCCCACGGCAAAGCCATCGTGAACCGCCACGGATAAACACCAATAAATAAATAAACGGGGGTGGCTGCAGGGCCGCGGCCAGCAGAGCTGGGGACCGCAGCGCGCTCAGCCCCCGCGCCCGGTTATCCCGGTCTCCAGCTGGTGCCGGCCCCGGCTCGCCCAGGAAGCCGGTGGCCAGGGTAGAGAAAGGCGAAGGGCCGGACCCTGCACCCCTGGGGCACCCCAACACCGGTGCAGCCTGAAGGCTGAGCGCGGGATGGAGGTGCCGGGGCTCGGGGGTGCCAGCGTCCCCTGTCCCCCCCCATCCCTCGCCCCCCGGGGTGCCAGGGGCACAAGGGCAGAGCGGCCTCCAGCCAACTTCCCTCCGGCCCTCAAATTTCAGTGCTCGGCGCCGACCGCAGAGCTTCCTGCTTGCGACACCGTCCCTCGCCGCTCGCACAGGATTAAATGTGCAAACCTCGCCCCCGGCGGTGCGGGCGGCTGGCGTGGGCGAAGCTGCGGGCACGTCCCTGCCCACGCTGCCCCTGGGGCTCGCTGCCCGGCATGCCCGAGCCCCAGAATGGTTGGCACCAGTCACTGCTTGCTCCGGGAGCGGGGTACAGGAGGGATTTCTGTCCCATCTCTGCTCACAGGCTCTTACAGAGGAGGGACACAGGGAAGGATCACCCTGCCCGCAGCTGAATGCCATGAACCCAGGGCAGCGTCTGGGAGGGGGACAGTCGGGGCGAGCTGCGAGGGGAGCCGCTCACGGCGCTTGCTGCCTTGCACACGTGAGGAAACGAGACGGGATCAGGCAAGACGGGGCCCCAGGGACCCAGCGGGGGCTTGCACGGGGCTGATGCATCAGTGCCGGGGATGCACTGGGGGTTTGCACGGGGCTCAGCTCCGGGGTTTGTTGCTCCTCCAAGCTCGGTGCTGTCGGTGGCCGTAAAGCCCAGAGCTGCTGCAAAGCCCGAAGCCATCAGCAACCTCAGAGCGGGCTGATGCTGAAGATGGAGGAGAGCAGAGGGGCTCTTCAAAATCTGCGTTATCTATAGAATACGGAGCTGGGGATCCTCGGAGAGGACAGGAGATGCAGCCGCAGGCAAGCGGCTGGTTATGTCCTTGGCTTTGGGCAGTGCTGGGAGGCCAGGGCTGGACTCTGCACCCACTGCTCCAAGGCAGAGCTGCCCGGGTGGGCTCCCACGGACGAGGCCATCTGCCTCGGGCAGGGCGCTGTGGCTGCGAGAAGGCAGCCGTGACGCCGGACAGGGAAACCCAGCTCTCCTCCTGCCCTGACCTGCCTGAAACAGGCAGCAAAATCCTCCTGCCTGCACAGCGCTGCGCCCAGGGGTCCCGCTGCCCTGCCTTGCCGCCCCGCCGGGGCGCAGCCAGGTGCCCGGGGAGGGCAGCTCGGGAAGGCAGAGCTGGGGCAGCTCGGCCGAGCACCGCGCTGTGCTGCCGGCACTGCCTGCAGCTTCCCCCGTGCAGCCCGGCCGGGGACGGCCAGCCCCCGGAGAGCCGGTGCAGTGCCAGAGGGGGTTTCCCGGAGCCGCTTTCTGCTCTGTATTTTTTAAAAAGATTTGGCCGCCAGGCAGGAGTCAAGGCACACCGAGGCGCGGCGAGGCTCGGGCTTGCAAGCTCTCTGGGCTCTGTGCAGACGAGAGCAACGCGCCACGGCACCGCTGATGCCCATCTGCTCCAAAACCACAGAATCACAGAATCACAGAATGCTTTGGGCTGGAAGGGACCTTTAGAGCTCATCCAGCCCAACCCCTGCAGTGCCAGGGACAGCTTTAACCAGACCAGGGTGCTCAGAGCCCCGTCCAACCTGGCCTGGGATGTTGCAAGGGATGGGGCCTCCACCACCTCTCTGGGCAACCCCTTCCAGTGCTTCACCACCCTCACTGTAAAAAAATTTCTTCCTTATATCCAGCCTAAATCTCCCCTCCTTTACTTTAAAACAATTACTCCTCGTCCTGTCACAACAGGCCTTGCTAAAAAGCTTGCCCCCATCCTTCCTATCGGCCCCCTTTAAGCACTGAAAGGCTGCACTAAGGTCTCCCCGCAGCCTTCTCTTCTCCAGGCTATATATATATATAAAAACCTATATATAAACCCCATTTATACACTTTCTAACCACGACACCCATTCAGCTTTCGAACCCCAACCCAAGCACACAAGCAGCCCAGAGGCTCAGCCCGGTGAGCGGGGCCAGCTCCATCCCAGCTGCCCTCCCGCGCCCACTGCCCACGGTGCTGCGTGGGCGCCGGGATCTGCGCCCAAAAGCTGTGGAGCACCCAGGGGCGGGGGCTGCCGCAGGAGCCCGTCTCCCTCGAACCCAGGCGCCTGCTCGGGCAGCAGCCGCGTTCGAGCGCTTGGTGCTGCACGAAGCACGGAGGACCAGCAACACGCGGGCAACCCTCGCATCTCCCCAGCTTATCGGGACCCTGGAATATCGGACGAGAAGGCGGGCGGCTGACGCTCGGCGGCCCCGCGGGAGCCTGGGGCCGGGGCAGGCGGTGGGACGTACCATGAGCAACTGCAGCAGCAGCACCAGCAGAAGCAGCAGGCGTTGGGGCGGTGGTTGCTGGCGGGTTGCACCGTTGTCGGAGAAGTCTCATGCCGGGACATCGGAAGGGGTGTCTCTGCGGACGCGGGTCCTGCGTACTGAAAGGCAGGAAGGCAGGGAGCAGGTGAGGGAGCTGCCCGATGATTATTCCCCGCAACGTGCAAGCACACGGAGATAAATGAGGGACCCCCGCGCAGTGACTCGCTGGGATTTAGTTTTGGGTCCTGCTTGCCGTCCCGGCCACCAACCAGCCCGGAGACAGTCACCACCTCACCTGCGTCCCAGCCTCATACACGGTGGACGGGGTTGGGTCGTGCTTCGGGGGCTCTTCTGCTGCTCTCCGCTCCTCCCAGCCCACGGGTGAGCCGTGCTGCCGAGACCCCCCGGCTAATGTCCCTGCCGCCTCCTGGCCGGAGCCTGCGGGGAGGGAGAGGAGCGGCACCGCGTTACCTTCGCACAGGGAACCCCCGGCTTCCAGCAGCTCCGAGGAAGGGCCTGATCCATGCCGGGGAAAGCCCTTAGCAGGCAGCGGACTGGGGCACGGCAAGGCAAAGGTGCAAGAAAAGGAAGTGAGAAGGAAAGGAGGAGGGGAAACATGGGCGGCAGATGCTCTGCCAGCTCCACGCTTCACCTGGGACCCCCTCCCACGCTTTGTCGGTGCTGCCGAGCCCCGCAGGCAGCAGCAGGGCTGGGCAGGGCGTGGGGCTCAGCGCCGGCCTCGCCGTGCCCCCGGCCGTGCCCGGTGCCGTGGGGAAGCGCGGCCAGACCCCCCCGGGGTGTTTGGGCCGGGGATGGGGAAGTCGGAGCCGCTCCATGGCATCATGTGAGTGGAAGGAAACGGGGTGGGGGAGTTTTCACAGCTCCCGGCACCAAACAAAACTCGCCCCGCGCTGAGCGTTGGCCGAGCCCAGCGCTCCGCACCGCTGCTGCGGAACGGTCCCCCCAGGCCCGCCTGCCCCCGCCTGCCTGCACCATCGGCAGGGCTGCACCCGGGCAGGAGCGGTGCCAGGGCTCAGCGCCCACCTCCGCGCAGGGCGGTGGTAAGGATGTGGTCACGGCCGGCCCCGCTCCCCACGCCCCGCCGAGGGCGGCTGGCAGCAATCACGGGCCTTCCTCTGCTGGAAAGAAGGAACGGGAGTGGGGGGCGGCGGGCAGGGGGAGCCCCCGGCCGCCTCAGCCCCAGCATCCCTGTCTCGAGCTGCCTCAGGACTCATCACCTGGGGTCCCAGCCCTGCTGCGGACTCAGCACGGGCTACAGAGCTGGGGTGCGGGTCCCAGCTGGGGACGGGGCTGTCCCCAGAGCCCCCCCTGAGCCCACGGCCGCTCCTGGTGGGTGCAGCCCCGTCCCCGGCACGGCCATCACCCGGCAGCGCTTTCCCTCAGCTCCTCGCCCGGGCCCTTGCAAACCCTCCCGCTGGCTCCCATCGCTCCCGCAGGAACGAAAAAGGAGAAAGTCTGCGTTTCACTCCCAATTGTCCCTATTTATAGCCCCGAGTGCTGGCAGGACGGCTGTGACCTTGTCACCCGGCTCAGCAGCGGGCTCCGCTCCCTCTCGCGCCACGCTGCCCTCAGGTCCCTTTAACCCCCCTCTTTCTTCCCTTTCCTTTGCTTCCCCCTGCCCGACCGTCTTCCACTCCCGCCAGCCGCTCTTCCCTGCCCACCCACGGCGACATCCCGCTGCCGAGCCCACTCGCCCCACGGTGCCACGGCCACGCTGCCGTGCCCAGCGCTGCTGGGGGGCTGCAGACCCATGGCAGGGTGCAGGGAGCCAGGCTGTGGGCACGGCTCCCCGGGGGACTGCGGCACCCATCACAGCAAGCGGTGACGGGGCTGTGGGAACGGGGCGAGCAGGAGGGAAACCTGAAAGCTGGGAAAACCTTCCTTCCTCCCAGCCCTCCCCAAAACCAAGGCAGCCCCGGCTCTGCCGCGGCCCCCGGGGTGCGGAGCAAGGCGGATGAGGGGTGGCCAAGGGACAGGGACGCGGGGACAGCACGTGGCATTGCTCCGGGGGGGACGGCCAGGCGCTTCGCTTCTGCAACTGGTGCTCGACCTTGGCCGGAGCAGACCCGCAAGCAGCTGAGCCAAAAACACCGCGGAGAGGCGGCGGGACGGAGCGGCATCCCCCAGCGAGGAGCATCCCCTCCGCACACCCGTGGGGTGCGCTCAGCACCCGGCCAGGAGGCAGGATCGGCTCGCTGCCCACGCCGGGTGCTGCGGCACCCACCCAGCGCCATCTCGGCTGCGTGGCCTGCGCCGAGGGGGACGCGGGGGAGAAGGGAGGCGTGGGGCTGCAAAGACCTCTGCCCCTGGCCTGTGGCACCGAAAAGCAACGCCGGTGTGCTCTGGAATCGCAGGGCCGTGCCCCGTGCGCCCCCGAACGCCCCCGCAGCACCCCACCCCACCACGCCGGCGGGGGCCGCGTGCCGCGGGGCCGTTTCCGGCTGCCCCGGGGCCTGGCATCGCTGCGGGGCTGGCGGATAAGGAAGTCCCGGCAGGCAGCGGAGCCTATGAGCGCCGGAGGGAAGGCGAGGGCACGCGCGCGAGGCTGCAAAAAGAGGAAGGATGACAAAAAGGGGACATGTCCCCAGCGGAGAGAAGAGACGCCCCAAAAACCAGCCTCACCCAAACTCCGCGAGCTCCCCGAGCCCCCCGCGAGCCTTTGCCATTGCTGCCCGGTGGCTGCAGCACCCGGCCTGGGAGTCCCCGGGTGCTGGGTGTCCCCGGGCCGCGGCAGCTCACGCGCCTGTGACGTCCTTACGGAGCCTGGCACCGCCCCGTCCTTGCCCCGAACGGAGAGGGGACCCCCCACACAACCCGAACAAGACGAGCGCTCCCCAAAATCGCTTTTGAAGGGAAACCTCGCCTTGCACCGGGCTGCCCCTCGCCGGGGCGCGGGTCAGCTCTGTCCCACGCCGCCACACACGAGGCGCCCTGCACCCTGCTCACCCCGGGCGGAGCAGTCACCCACATCGCCCCATGCCAGCCGCAGCGGCAGCCGCGGCATCAGGGTGCCCACGCAGGCAAAAACCAAGGTGACGGCAAATAGCGGCCATGGGGATGACACCCCACCACGCACCCCACTTTCCCTGAGCGCCCCGGCTGGGGATGATGCCCTGAGCAGCGTGGCATCCCCCTCCAGCCACCCGCGCCTCTACAGGGGCACAAACCGGCGCCCACCCCGCCGCGGGGGCACCGCCGGCACAGCCTGCGCCGAGCCCACCCGACCCCGTGCCGTGGCTGGCGGGAGGACGGGGAGGGGGCGCAGGGGGAGCCGCCGGCGGCTGCAGGACCTGCAGCAGCACCGCAGCAGCCGTACCTGCAGCCTGGCCATCGCGCGGCGGCGGCGGGTGCCAGCCAGGGTGACCCCGGCCGGCTCAGGGGGTGCGCGGCATCACCAGGACCGCCGGGTCTGAGGGCAGGGAGATGGGAGAGAAAAGAAGAGAGAAAGAGAAAAGAAAAGCGGCTGAACACATCCTCTCACAGGAAAGGGAGTGGTAAGGGAAGTGGCAAACTCAACCGAAGAGTTCAGACCTTTTTTGGGAAAGCCCCGGCAGGGCCCGGCTGCTCTCCTCGCTGCTCCGCTGCGGGGCCGGCCACCCCACCGGGGCAGGAGCGGGGCAGAGCGAGCCCCGCCGGCGGCCGAGCGGGGTCGTGCTCCCGCTTCCCACCTTTCCGACGGATCCAGCGGCCGCCGCAGGCGCGAGAGCAGCCAAGCCTGGGCTCCCCGGCCGGGACGGGCACCCGCCGCGGTGCCAGCTACAGCCAAGCACCTCGGGGAGAGCCTGGGCACGCCGGCGCCAGAACAGCCCCGCGGCCGAGCAAGCGGCCAGCGTGGCTTCCCCGAGGAGCGCCGGGCAGGATACGTCCCCAGGGTGGGCGCGGGCCAGTCCCCAGCACCCGGCCGAGGCCGCTTCGACGCACCGGTGCTTTCCGCCACGTCGTGCCCCGGGCGCCTGTGGGGCTCCGGCGCTGCCCGCGGGGCGAGGAGGCCGGCGGCGAGGGACGGGGGCCAGTCCCCGCGGGTGGGCTGAGTCAGGGCCTCCCGGCATCGGCCCTGCGACGTGGGGATGCGCCAGCCTGCCTGCCACGCAGGGCGAAGCCTGGCTCCCTCGGCCAAGGGTGACTCACAAACAAAGTTGTTTGGTTTTTTTTCCCCTCTTCAGAAGAAAAAAAAAAAAAAAAAAAAAAAAGACGAGAGAGAGAGAGAAATCAGGCGCCCAACCTCCGTTTCCTTCATTAAATTTGCCCTCGGCACTGCTGCGGGCGGAGGGGGCTCCGGCCCCGGCACCACACCAGCGACCGAAACCGGTTTGTGGTCTCTGCTGGCGGCTGCCCCCTCGCTCGCGTGGGCTCGCCGCAGGTGGAAAAGGGAGAAAAGGGGGGGAAGAGGCAGGGGAGGACGCGGGCACCCCCTGCACGCTCCCCTGGGGCTGCGGGGCTGGGCCAGGCGCCCGGCCAGGGCACGTGCCTGTTATCAGCCGGACCCAGCGCCGCGCTTGGCGCGGCCGCTTCCCTCGCCTTCCGCGGGGATGCCGAGCTGTTATCTCCTTTCTTCCCAACACCGCATACCCCGGCATCCAAAAACTAACGTGGTCACGCCGCCGCCATCTCCAGCCCCACCGTGTCCGGATGGAACCCCCCGCACCGTCACCCAAAAGTCACCCGCGGCTTCGGCGGCTCCTCTTTCTGCCGGCGCCCACCCCGCCATCGCTGCCGTCCTCGCAGGCACCCAGCACCGCGCTGCTTCTCTGGTCATCTGCACCTCATTTATTTTCCAGATGGTTTTCCAGGATTCCCTCTGCCGCTGCCGGGCAGGGCCAGCTCCGAGAGCCGGGGGATGCCGGGATGCGGCCGCGCTCCCGCAGGGGAGCACCCCCAGCTCGCCGGCCTTGGGGCACCCACTGGCACCGAGGGTGTTTTTGTTCTCCGGCCATGGTATGAGCGCTCTGCCCCGGGAGGGACCTTCCCTTCATATTTTATGGGTCAAAACGGTGAGGGCAGCTTCGCTGCTCATCCCAGACCCCTTGGAGGGGGTGAGGCACAAACCCACCCAGTGCTGGCGGAGAGACCAGCCCCGGCCAAGCTGCTGGCACGGCTGAGCCCCCGCCGCACGCCAGCCATGCCTCAGCGGGGAGCAGCGCCGGATCCGGCCCCTCTCCGTGCCTCCGAGGAGCTGCAAAACGCCCGTCACCTGCGGGACCGGCCACGCCGGATCAGCGCACGCAGAGCTCGGCGGCCCCGGCCGCCCGCACGCCGCGGCTGGATTCTGCGGCGTCTAATAAGGGCTCAGCCCAGCCCTGCAGCTTCCCCGCCTTTCTCCCGTGAGGGACTCGGCACCTCTGACCTCTGCCAAATTTGGCTGAAAGCGGCCACCGAGCGCAACCAGACGTGGGCCAGCGCCGCAGGCAGCCCGGGAGGGCAACGGGGGGCCGGCACCCGCGGGCCCCGCTCTGCCGGGGTTACCCCGCGGGCCGCCGCCGCCGAGCCCCACAGCTGCCGCCCGCCCCCGCAGCCTGCCCCAGCCACCTGCCAGTGGCACAGGAAGTTTTAGGAGCTATTTTTAGACCCGGCTTTTCTTTTTTTCCCCCCCGCTGCTCTTTAGCAATCTATTAGAAAAAGCCTAAAGGGGTGAGGCTCAAGCCCCCCCCCCCCCCGCACTCTGCGGGGACGGGGCTGGGTTGACCCCAATGCTACCGGCACGGAGGTGCCGGGGTCCCGGGCATCAGCCGGGTCGGGCTCCCCTGGTGCTGCCGGGAGAAGGGGGTGGCAACGCTCACGTGGCTGCGCCCCGGCCACGTCCCCGCCGCCCTGCCGAGCACGTGTCGCTGATAACGCTGGCAGATGTGCCCCCGCACGTGGCGGAGGAGGCGGTGGCGGCGAGCAGATGCCTTTAGGGGAGCTCCTCTGCCCGGCAGTGATTTTCTCTGCCATCCGCTGAGAGTGGAAAGGCAGGTCCCGGCGATGGGAACCGGGAGACGCTGCAGCGTGTCCTAACACCTCCCTGGTCCTTCGCACCACGAGGGCTGACGGGCCCGTGGGCACCTCTCCTGCCAGGAAGAGGACGATGCTGGGGTCCTTCTCCGGACCGGCTGCCTCCTCTGCTCCCTGCCCCTCTCCTCGCCTGCAGCCGGGGTGTATTTCTGCACCGAGCATCCTCTGAGCCAAACCCCACCGCGAGCCGTCCCGAAAGCATCGTGCGAAGCTCTCCAGCACCCGCTGGAAAGAGTCGAGCAGACCCACAGCTCTACCCCACCACGGCTGAGTCGGCCACCGCGGGCTGCCGGGCGGCATGACGGGCGCAGCGCTGCCGGCACCCGCCCCTCCGGCCCCAGCTCTTGCACAGAAATGGAGTTAATTATTTCATAGCATAAAAATAGCACCCGCAACAATCAGCTGGGGGATTTCATACGGCAAGCCCTGACAATTACATTTCTATTAGTAGAGGTATCGCGGCGTTAAGGCAGACTCCTATTAAGCATTTGGTAACAATCCACGCGAAAGAAGAAAGATCACCATAATCAATACTCAGCAGGGGCTAAACCGCACGGACGGAGCCCGGCGGCTGACGGGAGGGGAGGGAAAGGGAGGGATACGGCATCGGTGTGGCCAGGGTGAGAGCTGAGCCAGGTGGGTGGCAGGGTCCTTCTTGTCCATGGGGTCATGGACATGTCCTGCCAGCCCAGGACCCGCTCATCCCCATCCCAGGGCACGCCAGCACGGGCAGCACCATGTCCCCCCGCGGACCACGGGGCACAGGAGGGGGCATTAGCGGCAATTTCGGGGATAGGGATGCTAGAAGGATGAAGGATAAGAAGATGAGGAATTGCCCTTTCCAAGCAAATGAGGAACCAGACAATCAACCCCAGATCGGGATGAAAAGGAGGGACCCTGCATCACGGGGAAACGCTGGATCCGAGGGGTCGCTTACCGCGGCTCCGAGCGCTCTCCAACGCAGCCGAGGGGTGATTTTCTCCCCAGCCCCGGCACGAGACCAAACCGCGCCGGGTGCATCTGGAGACCCGTGCCAGCATGGGAGCCACCGGCCGGGCACAGGAAGGAGGTTTGGGAACCTGTGCCAGCATGGGCGGGAGGTGGGTCCGGCCGCGCCGAGGACAGGTCTGGCCCTGCTCTCCAGCCACGCTCCCTGCCCAAAGCGCGGCCCCGCACGGCATTGATGTGGTCAGGGCAAGGCTAAGCCCGGCAGCCGGCTCAACCAGTGGCGGGACCGGCCGGGCTGGGGCCACACCAGCATGACGGCTGGGAACAAGGGGGATCACCCCCCAAACGCTGCACCCCGCTTTGCCCACCGCAGTTTATCCGCCTGGGCAGCTACGCGCCCCGCTACCCGCACGCCGCCAGCCCTGATGGATGCCTTCTGGGGTCTGGCATCAGGCAGATGTCACGCCTCACCCGTGAGCACCCAGGGCTGGGATGTCCCCCCGGCCCCAGATCCAATGCCACCGCAGGTCCCGGGACCAGAGCTTGCAGAGCCAAGCTTTCGCTTGCACCGGTAAGAAAAATTCCTCCCACGTCAGACTTTGGTCCTTTGTTAAAACAGCGAGGGACTGAAGAAGGAGTCCCCCAGGACCTACAAGCAAATACCCAGGGCAAGGGAGATTTGGTGACCCGAGGCCCTATCCCAGCTCCGGAGCATCCCAAGGGACATACGTGTCCCCTGTGCCGCAGTCACCGCAGCCTCACCGGCGCAGCAGTGATGCTCTGCCCTGCCCCAGCCCCGACAAGCAACGGGGAACTCTGCGAGCAACTTGTGTCCTCCGAGATTGGCCGCGCCTGTTATTTAAAACCTCAACCAAAGGGGAAGAAAGACGGCGGGGTTCGGCTCAGCCATCCCCAGGGAGGAGCTGGCAGCGCGGGGAGGAAGGAAGCGCTGTCACCCTGCCTGGCCCCTGTGCCACAGAGGCGGCCCCCGGCCCCGGGGCAGTGCCACGCAGCCGCAGCCGCCGCAGCCCGCTCCGGCCGGGCATGCTGCTGCCAGGGACGGCCGCGGGAGACGGCCGGGGCAGCAGGAACCCGGCCACGTGTGGATGCCCATCGCGGGCATTCTGGGCTCAGATAGCGGTAGCGGCCGTCGCTGGGGATGTCAGCGAGAACCCCGATGTGACGGGCCATGGCGATGCCCTTCGCCAAGCCCCCGGGATGCCGCAGGGCTCAGCTGTGCCATTGGAAGACACAGGCACTCGCCTGCCGCTGCTGTCACGGCAATACATTTTTCCCCAGCCCCAAATCCTCTTTGCGAGCTCTCTCCTCGTGGTAAAACCCGCAGCAGCCTCGCAGCAGCATCTTTCCTTGTTTTTTCTTGTTTTTCAAGGCTAGCTTGAAGCTTTGCCTTCCTTTTCTGGGGCTCCTGCCTGCTAATGCCAATATGTACCTGTTTGCTCTTCTCCTGCCCTTTGCACTGAAACGCTGCTTGGGCATTTGCCTTCTGTCGGAGGAAAATACTTAAGCCCCGGTTGGGCTTGTGCCTGCAGGAGGGGGAGCAACGGGGAAAACCCAAACCCTTAACCCCAAACCCCTTTGCTGGCTCCCTGAGCCGCTCCATACCGAGCCAGCAGCAAGTCCATCTCCAGGCGCGGGCTGCCAGCGCGCCCACAGCCCGTCCCCACGCACCCAGAGCCACGGCCACACGCGGGGACGTCGGGGACCCTGCTCCCCCCATGCCCATCCCGTTGCCGCCCCGGAGCCTCCGCAGCATTTCTGCCTCCAGAGCGGGCAAGTGCTGACAAGCGAGCCTGGAGAGCGGCAAAGCTGGGCTTCCAAACCCAGCGGATCTTCATAGCCTGAGCAAAGAGCCCTCAAAAGGTCAACTGAGGCTGTTTCCAAGTTGTTAGAAAACTGGAAGGGCGGCTTGTTATAAAACTCTACCATACGTTTTCCTGCTGCCAGGAAACCCCCTTTTTTCCATGTCTAAGATGAATGTTAAAGCTGAACCCCGAAGGACTTTGCTGTCGTTTTCATTGCTGTTGCTGCTCCACCTCCCCCCTGGTTAAATCTCTGCTTCCACGCAATGGCCAAAGGCAGGAGGTTTTGCAGGAGTGAGCGGCAGAGTGTTCCCTGCTTCTCCCGGTAAACTCATCCGGGATGGCCCGAGGCCCCACGGATCTGAGGGGGATGATGGGGCGGGCTGGGGCATCGCCCTCGGTGCCCACCCCAGTGGCCAGGCAGGGGGGAGGTCCCAGGCGGGAGGTCTCTGTCACCAGTCCCCCCCCAAAGAAGGAACCCAGTGGATTTCCAGCCAAAAATAATAGAAATAAAATCAGAGTGTGCTCCCAGAGAGCGCTTTTGCAGAAGGGCGAAGGGTCGGTCAAAACTCAGGGGGTGCCGCTTTGTTTTACACGCTGCTCTGGATCCAGCAAGAGCCAAGATTTTGACTTCGCTATAGTTTTACCCCAAAGCCACCGGTTCCCGTGTCCCCAGGTCCCACGCAGCACCCGGGCAGGCCGGGGGGGCTGCGCAGGGGGCTCGCCCCACGCCTCGGGGACCGGCACGGCCCCAGCTCGGCAGCGGGCCGGTGGCTCCTGCAGAGCATGCGCAGCCGGATTTAAGACGTTCGATCCCTGCGGAAAGTTAAGAG
Source organism: Pelecanus crispus (assembly GCF_030463565.1). Lineage (NCBI taxonomy): Eukaryota > Metazoa > Chordata > Aves > Pelecaniformes > Pelecanidae > Pelecanus > Pelecanus crispus. Next base: position 2,213,011 of record NC_134656.1, read on the forward strand.
GTGTCTCAAAACTCGCGGGCGCGGTGGGCAGAGCCGGCCGGGGGAGTTATTTGCTGCAAAGAGGGCTGCGGTTCAATGCTACCGCTCCACGGCTGTGGCCGTGAGGATTTGGGCAGGCCACCCTCCCTGTGCTGCGTGGGGCAACTCGTGGTGAAGCAGCTGGGGGAAGAAATGGGCCGGCCGAGCCCAGGAGCAATGGAAATGAGCCAGAGGAGGCTCGCGGGGTGCGGGACGGGATGAAAAGGGAGATGCCCATGGGGCTGGATGCCCGTGGGGCTGGATGCCCGTTCCCTGGGCTGGCCGGAGCAGGCGGTGGTGACGGCCACCGCAGAGCAGCTTCCCGGTCTACGACGGGGCTGCTGGAGTCCCCGCAAGCCGGCGAGTTTGCTTTCTTCCCCTCTTACACCACAGACGATGTCGGACACTCTTCCCCCATCCTGTCCTCCCCACCGGCGAAAACCATGTTGTAACACGTCGGGGGATGAAAAGAACCCGTGCTAAGGTCCAGTATCTTTTCTTCCCCCCAAATTAAGAGCTAGCTATGAAATAACGTCTACAAACAACTGGCTTTAGGTCCACCCCTCTCTGAACAGCTTTTGTAATGGAAATGCATAGAGAGATGTGCAGAGACGAACGAGGAACTGAGTAATAGGAAGTCTCAGCGAAGGCCGTGGGCACCGGCTCACCCGGAAGCCGCTGTTATTCCAGGCAAGAGCCCGAAGTGCCGAACCCCGGGAGCGCGTGGCGCGGCAGCACGAAGGCGGCGATGCCTGCCGGCCTCGCTCTGCCGCGGCTGCTCTGCTTTTGGGGTGCTCGGGCACGGCCGGGGGGTTGGTGCACGAAACCGGCCCGAGGAGCAGGAGGAGCTGGAAGGGAAAGGCCGGGGCACCCCACGGGATGGCTCCGGAGCGGCGCCAGCACCGAGCGTGGCTCTTACCTCCTCTGGAGCCGACTTTCCAAAATAATTTTTTTATCCAGAGGATAAAAATTTGGAAAAAAAAAAGAGGAAAAGCCACAGCAGCTGGAGCCCATGCTCTGCAGAGGTCCAGGAGCAACACGGCGTCTGCTTTGGCACTCCCGCCCCGTTGCTCCCAGGGAAGAGCCCTGGGCGCTGAGCTCACCAGCCCCCTTTGCGCGAGCCCAGAGGAAACTCAAGATGCCGTAGCCCCAGTCCAGCCTAAACGCGAGATTACAACCAAAGATAAGCAAAGATGCACTTCGGGAGGCGGCAGAGACGTGCTGCTCCCGCACCCTGGGCAGACTCAGCATTAATTACTCTGCCAAGGTATTTTTCTCCCTTACCCTCTCCAGGTTTGAGTTGCATTATCTGATTATCTGCCTTCGGTTCCTTCTTTTTTTTAATAACAATATCAAAATGGGCACCCACACTCTGATTGAGATATATTCATGTCACTAAATTCCTGCTTCTCCACTATAAGCTTATGAGGTGGAGTTTGTCTAATTGCTGAAGAACACGACTGTATTTTGATTAGCGGCTTGAGTCATTTGTGGGGAAGGGCTGACGCGGAGGAGCTAAAATCCTTGTAGGGAAATCTGATGTGGCGCTCTCCCTTGGGAGATATTCTGAAATATGTGCCCACTGGGGCGTCCCATTTTCCCGAAGAAAACGCTATCCACCGGGCCAGCAAACGCCACGGGCTCCGCTCATCCAGCGCGACACGGGATGAGCGTCTCTATCGACGGGGATGGCGGAGACGCATCCAGAGGGGAATGAACTCCCCTCGCAGCAGGGAAATCCCTCCCACTCACTTAACACTTTTTGTTTAGTTTCTTAAATAAGGCCATGGAGCCGCGCCAGAGCAGCCTCATGGAAGCGGCAGGGAGAGGGAGCTTCCCGGGGGAACCTCTCCGTGCCCGGAGACGCGCCACGATCCACGCGCGGAGCAGCTCGGGCGGCCGCGCCTGGCCCTCTCCATCCCTCGGCCGCGGGGACGCGGCGCCAAGTCGCGGCATCCCGCGACGCCTACCCACGTGACGGGCTCGTGTTGGGCGACGGTCGGATGTCACGTCCCTACGGGGGACAGCCACGTCCCGGCCGCCACCGAGCCAGGTTCCCCCCGCTCGACCCTTTGGCCGTGCCGCTGCCGGAGGACGCTGCGGGGAGCGGAGCCCGCGGTCGCCCTGACCTCAGCCAACCTCGCCGAGCCCCAGCCGGCCAGGTCAGGGCTCCCCATCGCTGCCGCTCTCCGCGACGAGGCACGGCACCCCTTTGCCTTGGGGGGCACCCCTTTGCACTGGGGGTTGGGGCACGGGGAGCCTGCCTGGCCCAGCCGGTGCATGGGTGCTCCAGCGCTGCCCTGGCACCCACCTGTGGGTGCAGGGAGGGCCGGGGCACCCCTGGGCCGGGGAGGCCTCCGGGGGGGGTGGGGGGAGCCTCCCTGCAAGCCCCCCGCCTGGGCTGGGCAAGCCCCGGTGCAGCCGGCCCTGCGGCTGGAGGGTGCCCCCCTCCTTCCCCCTCCATCCTCCTCCTCCTCCTCGCAGGAGCCCTGCCCTCCCCCGGGGTGATGCGGCGGGGAGGGCCCCCTCCCTGCTCGCTGCTCGGGGTCCCCCCGCCCCGCCGACCGGTCCCCACGGAGCATCCCGCTGCTCGCCCCCCCCCCCCCCCGCCCCTTCCCCAACACCCCCCTCCCCAGCGCTCGCACATGGGGCTGGTGCAGCCGGACACACGGACGCACAGCCGGACACACCGCCGCAGCCCGACCTCGCCACCAAAGCCGCGGTGCTCGGTGCGTGGCCGGGGGCGGGGGCCCGTGCAAAGGGGAGGATGCACGGGGCGGGGGGCGCAGGGGGGGGAAAGGGGGGGGGGGCGTGCAAAGCGGGGTCCGCCCGGGGGAACGGGGTCCGCCCGCAGCCCGCGGGGAGGGAGGCCGGGCCGGGCACAGGGCGAGGGAGGGGGCGGTGGGCCCGTGTCGCGTGTGTGTCCGTGTGTCCGTCCGTTCCCCCCCCCCCCCCCCCCCCCGCCCTCCCTCCGCCCCGCGGCATCCCACGGGTGGCGGCGGCCCCGGGCCGGGCTGCGGGGTACTCACGGGCCGGGCATCCGCGCCGCCACCGCCGCGCAGCCCCGTCCGCGGCCGCCGCTGCCCCGCTGCCCCCCGGCCGCCGCCTCTGCGCTGCCTCCGGGCTCGGCACCGGAGGGAGAGGGAGAGGCAGCGGGAGCGGAGCGGAGCCGAGCGGCTGCACTGCGCAGGCGTCCCCCGGCCCCTGCGATTGACTTCCTAAAGCAATTGCAGCTTTGGCACTTCCTCACGTCAAAACACACACACACGCACACACACCCAGCGCCCGGCGCCGGCACCCGGCATGGGCACCCCGCACCGGCATGGGCACCGGCATGGGCACCCTGCACCGGCACCCAGCACCGGCATGGGCACCGGCATGGGCACCCTGCACCGGCATGGGCACCGGCATGGGCACCGGCATGGGCACCCTGCACCGGCATGGGCACCGGCATGGGCACCCTGCACTGGCACCCAGCACCGGCATGGGCACCCAGCACCGGCATGGGCACCCAGCACCGGCATGGGCACCCTGCACCGGCACCCAGCACCGGCATGGGCACCGGCATGGGCGCCATGCACCGGCACCCTGCACTGGCATGGGCACCCTGCACTGGCATGGGCACCGGCATGGGCACTCTGCACTGGCACCCAGCACCGGCATGGGCACCCAGCACCGGCATGGGCACCCCGCACTGGCATGGGCACCGGCATGGGCGCCATGCACCGGCACCCTGCACTGGCATGGGCACCCTGCACTGGCATGGGCACCCAGCACGGACACCCTGCACCAGCATGGGCACCCAGCACTGGCACCCAGCACCAGCATGGGCACCCTGCACCGGCATGGGCACCCAGCACGGGCACCCTGCACCGGCATGGGCACCGGCATGGGCACCGGCATGGGCACCGGCATGGGCACCCTGCACTGGCACCCAGCACCGGCATGGGCACCCAGCACCGGCATGGGCACCCCGCACCGGCATGGGCAGCCTGCACCGGCACCCAGCACCGGCATGGGCACCGGCATGGGCACCCTGCACTGGCACCCAGCACCGGCATGGGCACCCTGCACCGGCATGGGCAGCCTGCACCAGCATGGGCACCGGCATGGGCACCCTGCACTGGCACCCAGCACCAGCATGGGCACCGGCATGGGAGCCATGCACCGGCACCCTGCACTGGCATGGGCACCCAGCACCGGCATGGGCACCCTGCACCGGCATGGGCACCGGCATGGGTAGCGGCATGGGCAGCCTGCACCGGCATGGGCACCCCGCACCGGCATGGGCACCGGCATGGGCGCCATGCACCGGCACCCTGCACTGGCATGGGCACCCTGCACTGGCATGGGCACCCAGCACGGACACCCTGCACCAGCATGGGCACCCAGCACTGGCACCCAGCACCAGCATGGGCACCCTGCACCGGCATGGGCACCCAGCATGGGCACCCTGCACCGGCATGGGCACCAGCATGGGCACCCTGCACCGGCACCCAGCACCGGCATGGGCACCGGCATGGGCGCCATGCACCGGCACCCTGCACTGGCATGGGCACCCAGCACCGGCATGGGCACCCAGCACAGGCACCCAGCACCAGCATGGGCACCCTGCACCGGCATGGGCACCCAGCACGGGCACCCTGCACCGGCATGGGCACCAGCATGGGCACCCTGCACCGGCACCCAGCACCGGCATGGGCACCAGCATGGGCACCATGCACCGGCACCCTGCACTGGCATGGGCACCCAGCACCGGCATGGGCACCGGCATGGGAACCCTGCACCAGCATGGGCACCCAGCACCAGCACCCTGCACCAGCATGGGCACCCTGCACCAGCACCCTGCACTGGCATGGGCACCCTGCACTGGCATGGGCACCCGGCATGGGCACCCGGCATGGGTACCCAGCACCGGCACTCTGCACCGGCATGGGCACCCAATACTGGCACCCAGCACCGGCATGGGCACCCTGCACCGGCAGCGTGCACCCGGGATGGGCACCCAGCACCGGCACCCTGCACTGGCACCAGGCACCCAATACTGGCACCCAGTACTGGCACCCAGCACCAGCACCAGGCACCCAATACTGGCAGCCAGCACCAGCACCAGGCACCCAATACTGGCAGCCAGTACTGGCAGCCAGCACCAGCGGCATGCACCCAGTACTGGCACCCAGTACTGGCACCCAGCACCAGCACCAGGCACCCAATACTAGCAGCCAGTACTAGCACCAGACACCCAGTACTGCACCCAGCACCAGCACCAGGCACCCAGTACTGGCAGCCAGCACCAGCAGCATGCACCCAGTACTGGCACCCAGCACCAGCACCTACTACATGCACCCAGCACCAGCACCAGGCACCCAAAACTGGCACCCAGCACCAGCCACATGCACCCAGTACTGGCACCCAGTTCCAGCACCAGGCACTCAAGACTGGCACCCAGCACCTACTACATGCACCCAGCACCAGCACAATGCACCAGCACCAGGCACCCAATACTGGCACTGACTACCAGCACCCAGTATCAGCACCCTGCACCCAGTACTGGCACATTGTACCCACCCTGCATCCCAATACTGGCACCACCACCCTGCACCCAATACTGGCACCCTCCATCAGCACCCAGTACCCAATACTGGCACCCTCCATCAGCACCCAGTACCCAATACTGGCACCCTGCACCAGCACTGGAGGTCCCCTCTGCCCCTGCGGGGTCCTTGCCCATCCCTGGAGCGTGGGGCAGGGCTGCCTGTGGAGCTGCCTCCGGGACCAGGACCAATTCCCAATTCCCAATTCCCAGTTCCCATCTGAGAGTCCCTGCCGAGGAGTGGCTTTCCCTAAAGCAGTGGTTTCTCTGTTTTTTTTTTTCCTTTTTGTCCAAAAGGGGGGATTATGCATCGCTAAAAATAAAGGGTGATAAAACTTTGGGAGAGAAAGGAGGCATAAAAATTTCATGATCTTGCCAGCCAGGGAAATTATCCCACTTTATTATTTAAAACCTCATTAAAAACCATTTCCCTGGGAGAGACAATGATCAAACCACTGTCTATTTCAATCCTCGAGACGTGCGCTCTGCTACGTGGGGAACGCGTTTAAAATAGGCCCCTACGTGTGACTGCTCAGCTGAACACGCCGACCCGGCCCCCGCGCCCATGCGAGCAGCCTCGGAGCTGAGACCCCCTGCCCCTACGTGGGGGGACCGCACGGCGCCCGCCGCGCCCGCCGCCATTTCAACCCGCTCTGTCCAACGCTCCGGATTTTCCTCTTTTTACCCCTCCGGCTCGCTCCAGTGGGAGCTACAAAGCGCTTGCCCGGGGAGGATCTGCCCAAGGAACTCTGCGGACGAAGCAGGGTCCTTCTTCCCATTGCAACTTTTCCAAATCTTCGGAGCAGCTCCGGCACAGAGCCACGGCTGCCAGGCTGCGCCCTCCTGCCGGGTGACCGGGCCACCAGCCCTGTGATTTGCTTTAGCGGTTCATTTAGCTTGGAAGCTCGCAAATGCCCGGAAAGGCTCCCACATCTTCAGGAATTGCTTTGTAGCGTGTGTCTGGGATTTTTAGAAATCCCCATGGACATTTGGACTTGTGATTCCTTGTGATTCTCCAGCCAGTCTGTCCCTTCGGACGGTGAAAAGATCATGAATGTTTGGTTTCAAAGAAGTTGCCTTTTAAAAATAAAGTGTGGATTGGGAGAAAAACGCTTGGAGCTCCCAAATCACCTGCAAAGCGGTGCTGTCAATGAACAGCCAAACGCACAGCGCGTTGTGCTCACAGTGCCACAGCTCGGCCTAGACACCTCCTCTTTAAATACACAGCGGGCAGGGAAACATCTTTTCTAGCAATTGGAAACGCATCTTTTCTAGCAATTGGAAACGCATCTTTTCTAGCAACTGCAAACGCATCTTTTCTAGCAACTGCAAACGCATCTTTTCTAGCAACTGCAAACGCATCTTTTCTAGCAATTGCAAACGCATCTTTTTTAGCAATTGGAAATGCATCTTTTTTAGCAATTGCAAATGCATCTTTTCTAGCAATTGCAAACGCATCTTTTCTAGCAACTGCAAACGCATCTTTTCTAGCAATTGGAGATGCATCTTTTCTAGCAACTGCAAACGCATCTTTTCTAGCAATTGCAAACGCATCTTTTTTAGCAATTGCAAATGCATCTTTTTTAGCAATTGCAAACGCATCTTTTCTAGCAATTGGAAACGCATCTTTTTTAGCAACTGCAAACGCATCTTTTCTAGCAATTGCAAACGCATCTTTTCTAGCAATTGCAAACGCATCTTTTCTAGCAACTGGAAACGCATCTTTTCTAGCAATTGCAAACGCTCCTACCAAAAGCCCGGCACCCTGCTCCAATTCAGCTTTGAGTTTGGAAGCTGCTTTGCCCAGTGCCAGCCTGGGCTGTGCAGCAGGGCCGGGAGCAGGAGCTGCTGGCCCGGGCAGGCAGCGTCCGGCCCGCGCTCAGAGCCACCAAGGAAGGAAGCGGTGGCCTCGCTTGGGCCGTTTCCGCGCTGAACGGGGACAGCCGGTGGCAGAGGCACCTCTGCAGCCTCCCCGCACGCCCGCGCCCGGGCCGGGCCCGCAGCAGCCCTCCCCGCCTGCACCCCAAGCTGTCACCGCACCCCCGGGGCTCTCCCACCCAACCCCTCGCCGGTTTTGCCCCCCTCCAGCGGGTTCCCGGCCCCCGCTTCCCGGCTGCAGTAGCGGGGCCCGCCCGCAGGTGCCGCCCGACTCCGCCGGCAGCGCGACCGGTAGCGCTCGGCGGGGCCCCGGGGCCCGGCCCGGCTCCCGGCGGGGAGCGGGGCCTTCGGCGGGGCTGCAGCTCCGGCCCCGCAGCGCTTGGGCAGCCGGGGCACCGTGCTGCGGGGTGCTGGGCCTGCCCGGCGCAGGAGCGCCTGCTCCCGGCCCTGCTTCACAGCCCAGGCTGGCGCGGGGGGAAAGCAGCTTCCAAACTCAGCTGCATTGGAGCAGGGTGCCGGGCTTTTGATCGCAGCGTTTGCAGTTGCTAGAAAAGATGCTTTTCCAATTGCTTGAAAAGATGTGTTTGCAAGTGCCAGAAAAGATGCATTTGCAATTGCTAGAAAAGATGCGTTTGCAATTGCTAGAAAAGATGCGTTTGCAATTGCTAAAAAAGATGCGTCTCCAATTGCTAGAAAAAAATGCATCTCCAATTGCTAGAAAAGATGCGTTTGCAATTGCTAGAAAAGATGCGTTTGCAATTGCTAGAAAAGATGCATTTGCAATTGCTAAAAAAGATGCGTTTCCAATTGCTAGAAAAAAATGCATTTGCAATTGCTAGAAAAGATGCGTTTCCAATTGCTAGAAAAAAATGCATTTGCAATTGCTAGAAAAGATGCGTTTCCAATTGCTAGAAAAAAATGCGTTTGCAATTGCTAAAAAAGATGCGTTTGCAATTGCTAGAAAAAATGCGTTTGCAATTGCCAGAAAAGAGGCGTTTCCAATTGCTAGAAAAGATGCGTTTGCAAGTGCTAGAAAAGGTGCATTTCCAATTGCTAGAAAAGACATTTGCTAGAAAAGATGTTTCCCTGCCCGCTGTGTATTTAAAGAGGAGGTGTCTAGGCCGAGCTGTGGCACTGTGAGCACAACGCGCTGTGCGTTTGGCTGTTCATTGACAGCACCGCTTTGCAGGTGATTTGGGAGCTCCAAGCGTTTTTCTCCAATCCGCACCTTCTTGGCTGGGAAGCATTCGGGTGGGAGAGCCCTGGGGATGTGTTAACCGCTTGGGGTGCAGCTGGGAAGGCTGCGGGACCGGCACAGGGCGCGGGCGTGCGGGGAGGCTGCAGGCAGCGCCTCTGCCACCGATCGTGACGCGTTTCCAAAGGGAGAGCGCGTGCCCTGGAAGCACAGAGCAGGGCCTTCGATGGGCATTTGCTCTGATTTTCCGATGGTGCTGCCATAAGACAGCGCTGGGTGAGCGGAGGTGGCCTCTGCCTGGAAAGCATGGGCAGCGTGGAAGCGCGACTATAGCACAGAGCAAGCACCTGCAAAGCTCATTTTCCTCCTCAAGAACTCCAGTAACTCTAGGGAGCAGGAAGCCTCTTTTGATGATTATCTGAGAGGAGTCAGCCTGTGTCAGGACTGAGATACCGCAAGGCTCCCAATGGGTCTGCAAAGCACCATTTGATGGAGAAATCCTGTCAACGCTTGCTCAATACCCATCTCCAAAGCACTCTGCAGTGTCAGCCTCGCAGGTGTGGCAGAGCGAGCTGATCCCTCCCAGGCTGTTTCCCAGTTTGTGTGCTCCTTGAGAGGCTGGCAGGCAATGAAAGGGGACGTATGGAGGCTGTTGAGATGTTTTGCTTTAGAAAAGCCTCTTTCTCCCACCAGCTACCTGGTGGTGGGAGGTTTTTGGGCCTTTTAAGGCTTGCCGAGCAGCAGAAGGTCGTTTGGAGCGACCAAAAAAGATGCACCTGGAGCTCTAGGGAAGCAACAGCACTTGAGCTACTCCAGCCCAAGTGAGAGTTACAGGAGAAGCAACTCTCGGCTGTCACCCCGCAGGAAGCGTTTGTCAGAGCCGCGATTGCAAAGGTCGCATTCGTCCTGTCTCTGAACACGCGTCTCCTGTCTGCTGAGGGCAGCGTGGGGACACGGCGAGGGGAGGCTCACCGCGCGGGCCGTGCGTGCAAAGAGCTGGCACCTGTGGGAGCGGGAGGCAGAGCTGCCCTGGGGACCAGCCCTGCTCCGGGGCGTAAATCCACCCTGCGTGTCTCAGCCGCAGAGCCGTCTTTGCAGAATACCTGGTTTGGGCTGTGCAGTCCCATCACAGCTAATTTATTCTCTTTTGAGAAATACCTGGGCACCCTTTACAGCCTTTCTGCTCTTTTAAGGCCCAGAGCTCCCCAGGGAATGTCAGAGCCACGGTTCCCATACTGCTCCCTACCTGAGCTGTCAGCTGTGCTGCAAACCTGCTCCCCGTGACTGCTCACATGCTGACTCAAGAGTCATTCTGGTTGGGGTCACATTTTTTTCCCTCAAGTGCCTGAAGTGTAAAGATTGTCTGTCCTGTACTCAAGCTTGAAGATAAAGCAACAACTTGAAGTTCTGGGGTGTGGTTCTCTGGAAGTTGTAGAGCAAAGTTTAAAAGGGGCTTTTGCACCACCACAACTCTAAATTCTATCACATTTAGAAGGAAAAGGGTCGATTATTGTGATTTCCTAATGTAACAGAGCTTATGCAATCACATTGTATATCAGCGCACGCATACCCTTCCAAATTCTTCTCTTTTAAAAACTTTTTAACCCTTTGGCCAGTTTTATCTCAAACTGACAGAGGTATAGAGCTCAGTTCCTGCATTTACAAACGGCTGGGTAAAGAATGACCCTGCCAGCGCTGCGATTGTGAGAAAGACCAACGCGTGCTGTCAGACCTTATTAGACACTAGAGAATCCGCACGGATCTGACGCTTGATTGATGCCCAAACTGTGGGAAAAGCTTCAGTCAGAGTTTGTGCCCTCTCAGGCACCCAGGTCGGTCCCCCAAGAGACGCCAGCCTGTTGAAAGCCAGACTCTGCAAATTCTGCAGCTCACAGAGCTGTTTGTTTGCTTTTTAGTGCCAAGCTGGGGGGCGCGGGCAGGGAGAAGGAGCTTAGCAGGAGTCTTAGCCAAAAGGGCTCGTGCTGGCACTTGAGGATGGGACTGAGAGCAGTCCAGGTGCTGCAGCCCCAAAGCCTGCCCTTGGCATTGTGGAGATGTCCTCCTTGAAGGAATCACTGCAAATTATCAACTCTGCTGCCAGTGGTACGAGCTGTCAGGGCCCCTGGGTGCACTAATCCATATCACCACTGTCCAGTTTTCATCTGAGCCTCTCAGTGTTCTACAGACTTTCTCTCAAACTCTCATCGCTGCTGGAGAGATGGCTGAACAGTTGTTGCGAAGTACGTCAGAAAGGAGTTGAAAGTGGTGACCACGAGGACAAAACTGAGGTGGCTGGACTCTTCCATTTACTCTTTTGGCTGAAATCAAGGCAGGCAGAGGAGATCTGGGCAGCTGTGCCCTTTCCTTGGCCACGAGATGGACAGTGGAAAAAGCTGGACCAAATCCAGTCTGTTCCAACCTACGTCTGCTGTGGTAGTTCAAAAGCATCTCTGACTTTTTACAATGTAGAAGGAGTTGAAAGACACTTTGGAGACCTTCCACCTGTAAAAATGAGCACAGTTCGGTCTGGTCTCTGTACGAAAGTCCGCAGGCAGGTGGAACAGCTCCTGCTGCTATGCTGGAGAACTAGCGGAAAGTCTCTGCTCCTTGGCTGCAGGGGGAAGGTGATGTAGATGATTAGAGATGAGAAGATTGTATCTGAGGCGAAGGTTTGAGAAGTCAAGGTCAAGTGTCTATAATGAAAATAAAATACTTTGCACAAGAGGGGAAGGTAAAGATATTCTTAGTTGTGTAATCTAGCTTGAGAACTGTATTCTCTGATTTTTATTCTACTTGCATGAAAAGCATCTCTCCATTACTTCCTCATCTCTAAATTGTTTGGTTGACACAGTTCATTAGAAATCTGCTCTGTTGAATAGCAAAGTAATGAATCTTGGTGCTTTCCATTTCCTCCATCTGAACTGGAAAGTGTTTTTCTCACACAAGCTCAGTCTTGAGCAGTAATAACAAAACCACAACTTCTGTTGCAGTTCTTTATTTGCAGGTTGGATTCCTCTGTGGACGCATCTAAACACAAACGTACATGACCCGCTGGCTACAAGACAGCACACAATGATAGTTATGACTCTGTGAACAAATATTCTGATATTTGTTTTAACATAGCAAGGTCCAGGACTCATTGTCAGGAAAAACTGTTCACGACTTTGAGGTTTCTCACTTATATGCTAAGCTGAGAACAACTTCTATATGCAGAACAACAATTTTTGTATGCGGTTTTTGGTTTAACACCATACAATCCCTATTTCTAATTGGTCAGGTGATAGTGGAATGGGTAAAGTTTTGATTACAGCCCGATTTATCTGCATGCAATTCCAGAGCAAACACAATCAAGTTGCAGGATTTACATTAGTAAAATCCTGGGCTAACTCATGTGGCCAACCTGCCTGTTCCTCTGGCTCTTCCACACTGCAAGCACTGAAGGCCCATCTACTGTCGCTGAAGCTGTTGCCACGTTGGGAAACAATTTATTTAACTCGGTAGCTGAAACATCTAGCTATTCCTGGTCCCCTGTCCCAATCCCTCAGGTGTCTTGAATTATACTAAAAAGTTCCTCGAAGTTTCAGGGTCTTCTAAAAAATATTTCACTTCTTTCATCTTCTAGTATTGCCTTTATGTGACTCCTCTGTAACACAGAAGTGGTGTGAGATGATGGAGTAAAGGAGAGCAGGGTGCTGTGCACCAAGGAAACGCTGGCTCACATGCTAGTTCCCAAATTGTATCTGTTGGAGGTAGATTTGCCTCAGTCCAGGGGAATAAAGACAAGAAGCAGGAATACAGATGTTTTCTCACTTGCCCCTCTTCTTTCTGTAATAGAAGTGGGATAGAGGGAAGGTATTATTTGACATCCCTGTACTCTTAAGATGTTTTTCATTACAGAAGTAAACGCGTCAAAAATAAGAACCTCCCCTCCCCCCCCCGGCCTTAAAATGCCTGGTCCAATGTGGGAGGCAGTGTTTCTGAAGGGAAAGGGTTTATTCTTTCTCAGTCTTGAATCAATCTCGGCTTCCCCTGCTGTGACTGCTGGAGGAGGAGGGGAGGGCTGGCGGGCCCGTGCGTTTCATTTCCTCCAGGTCACCGAACAACCATCAGATAGCACTAGGGTTCAGCTGCCACGAGCCCAAACTGTTCGAACCAGGGGCCCCATATGAAATGCCTGCAGCCCCGGGGTGTCTCGGGCAGGCACCCCTGCCCTGCTGCTTGTAGCAAAACCCCCATCTGCTTCTCCTGCTGCAAACGGGTTTTTGGAGAGGTCTGAGCCCTGTTAGAGCAGAGATCTTCTCACCTTCTATTTTCCAACACCTGTGCTGGGGACAGATTTAAAAGTATCCCTAGAACAAACTGACTGAGGCGTCCTCTTTCGGACACGCTCCTGGATAAGACAAAGGGAGCCATTTGCTCCCTCCCCTGCCCCTTTTCTCGGTGACACAGATATAGGCCATGCAGCTCTTCCTCTGTTTTGGCGAAGGGAGGGGCAGTTTCCTGTTTTTATACAGAAATTAGATTGATCCAGGATGCCTTTGTGCTGCTGCTGGTCCTGATGCACGCAGAGGGGCTAACACCATACATGGGCTCTGGGGCTTTTACTGCAGCTTTCCTGCTCGCTGCTAGCACCAAGCCTTTGACCTTCCCTGCACTGCACCACGGCTAGAGCCTCGGGGCTGAGATGTATGGAGGCCCACCCCTGCGACCGGTGCGGGAGGCTCCCAAGCACCACTAACAAGCCTTTCCTGCAAAAACAGGGTCTGCTTTTCCAGTGGCCCATTCCAAGGTTGTTTGCAGGCTCCCGATGCAGTAGTAGAATCATAGAATGCTTTGGGTTGGAAGGGGTCTTTAGAGGTCACCCAGCCCAGCCCCTGCAGTGACAGGGACAGCTTTAACCAGCCCAGGGTGCTCAGAGCCCCGTCCAACCTGGCCTGGGATGTTCCCAGGGATGGGGCCTCCACCGCCTCTCTGGGCAACCTGTGCCAGTGCCTCACCACCCTCATTGTAAAAAGTTTCTTCCTTATATCCAGCCTAAATCTCCCCTCCTTTAGTTTAAATCCATTACTCCTTGTCCTGTCACAACAGGCCTTGCTAAAAAGATTGTCCCCATCCTTCCTGTAGGCCCCCTTTCAGCACTGCCAGGCCGCACTAAGGTCTCCCCGCAGCCCCCTCCTCTCCAGGCTGAGCACCCCCAGCTCCCCCAGCCTGGCCCTGCAGCAGAGGGGCTCCAGCCCTCGGATCATTTTTGTGGCCCTACAGCTAGCTCTATCCTGCTACAGCCCTGGGACTGCCCGTCCAAGGCCAGGGCTGTACGTGGCATTAACATCCCAGGAATCTGCTCCAGGCGGGCAGGAATAAAGTGGAGAGACATGTTTACAATTGCCAGGGAGAGCGGGGGGGAGCGGCGGCAGGGGAGCAGACACAGCCCAGCGTAACAGTCTCACGGTCGAGCTGTCGCTGTCAAGGAATTGGTCTTGAATAAGGAGAAATGGAGAGCAAGCAGCAAATTGGCTTTGCTCAGTGCTTTGGCCACAGTTAATAAGGAGGGAACTGGGCAAAGGTAATGTATAATTAAGTCGCCTGATAGCAGAGTTCTGTCCAGAGCAGGAATGTGTTGTATACTGTCACGCTATAATTAGCAACATTTTGTTATAGTGCTTTTCCTTTCCTTGAAGGATCCCAAAAAGCTTCACAAAACGCATTCGGTTAAAGTTGCCAGCTCCCCTCGGGGAGAGAGGCGCCACATCTGCAATGCCCTGATCCTGCGCGCTGGGACGGTCTGGGGCTGGCAGAGGGAGTGGGATGAGGCTTTTCCTCCAAAGACACCCAGCTGGGAGACACAGGGTCCCTCTACCTGGGGCGACCTGTGAAACGGGTGATTTTGCCTGTGAGAAAGCCGGAACACAGAGAGGTGAAGTGGCTTTCTAAGGTCACCAAGTGAGTCACGGGTAAAGCTAGGAATAGAAGCCAGCAGTCAGGCTCCCAGCTGCTGTACCTACAGTTATTTCTATTTATGCTCTTCACTTCTCTTGCCCATGGTTTACTGAGTGCATTCCAAGAGTAACTTGCCTGCCAAACGTCCTCCCCTTTAAAACCAGAAATGGACAGATAAGATAGTAGAAGAAATCAGTTTAACTGCTGGTATGTGCACAAACATACCTGAACCCTGTCCAAGTTATCAGCCAGGTTTTTTTTAATGCTCTTTCGGGCCAGGAGAAACGCCTCCAGTCTCAAAGCGCCTATGGCAGTTTGTTGGCAGGATATCAGATGATTTATTTCCTTTGCCTGTGGTCAAAAGGAGAAAAAATAAAAAAAGCAAAAAATAAAGCAGGCAATCATGTTAGACATAGCAAAACCCGGTCAAGTGACTCCAGTATAAATCTCATGAAGGCAATGGGACAATCGTGGCTCTGGGAATTAGACGTTTTAGACTGTAAACCAAAATAAAACTGAAACCCCAAATAAGTGCTGCATTCTCCCCCAGTATATTTTCCCAGAATGCCTTATCTACCTCTCAGTGAAGGCCTTGAGACTTTCTTCCATCAACTTGAGTTGTAAATCAGATTGGGCCCAAGGCCAGAGTATCTGAAAAGCCCTAAACCCGGGGGTAATGATTTGGCTCCTCGTTATTCTTGGGGTGAGCAGAATTAGACTGCTGTGTCAACGGGTGTTCAAAGGCAGCATAAAAAAGGTTAATTCAAGTAGCAGAACTGACAAAAGCAGCATAAAATATTAATTCAGGTAGCAGAGCTGACATGAAGTCAGACTGTTAGATCAAATGGAGGTGTGGTAGTGGCATGAGCGACCGAAAATGCTGTGCTGTATCGGCCAGTCTGCTATCCGAAAGCAGGCACCGAGGATGGAGACAGGCTTGCCTGCTTTGTGACATGAGCTGTCTAAATTCACTCAAACTGCCCTTTGTCGCGGATCAGCGGATGGGCTGCCCTTGTACCCTTGCATCCCAGCGCAGTATCCCATCACTTCTTCATACTTCTTGGCTCTCTCTGGTCTCTCCTTTCTCCTCTGTTTTCTGCTTTTTGCGTTTTGCCCTTTATTTTTCTATTTGCAAGGCTTTTATCGCAGTCTTGTTTTACAGTTCTCTTCATTCCCTGACTTGAGAGGTGATCTGCTGCGTAAGGCATCCAGAAGCTACTGCTGCTGCCACGAGTCCTCTAGAAGAGCAGAGGTGCCTGGGTCACTCGGCTGCCGTCCGAGCCTCGGGATGCGGCCGCGAGCTTTTCTCCCTGGAAGCAGGGAGCTGCCTGATCTTTGACCGGGAGGGATTCAGCATTGTGTGGTTTTGTGTGTTTCTTCTGCTCTCTGCTTTGCTGGATTCTTCCCAACCTTCTCTGGGATCTTTGCAGAGGGATCAGACTGGAATAATGTTAGTTTGGTCCCCAGATATCTTGTATACACAGGCTATCCATTTCTATGAGGCAACTTTCGCGGAGTGTCCCAGGCATAAAAGCTGACCTCTCCTCTTTGCCCTCACGGTGGTTCCCTGATGTTAGAGCCGATGAGTAGTGTGGAACTGAGCTCTCCCTCCTCCTGCCAGTCCCAGCTCTGCTCACTGGAGTTCCAGGTCCTTTCACGGAAATTAACATTTACTTTAACAACTAAAATAAACAAAAACAAATAAATCTCCTAACAAAATAAGATCAATAAAAACACAGCCAAGCACTTTGTTTTGCTTAGAAGATGCATCTTTGTGCATATCCACTTGTCTGCTGCCAAGTTTTGGAAATCAGCAAAGGCTGACATTGTTTACTGCAAATTAAAGACCCTCTGGAGACACTCTGTCTTGGTTTCCAGTGTAGCCTCGGGCGGGGGGCAGGGAGGCAGTTGGACAGTAGCACAGAAGAAACCTTGTTCCAGTGTTGCTAACTATAGCATTAATTTCAGAGTCATAAATAACTTCAGTACCATGGTTACAGCACTAGCCAAGTATGATATCATTTAGTTTAGGATTAGGGAAAAATACCTTCCTTGAGGCTGTGGGTTCTAAAATAAGCAACTTTTCCAGAATGGGTTTTCTCCCAAAGATTACACGCAGAAACTCCAGCCTGTAGCTGTAAATTAGAAGGATTACTTTGGTAAAACTGACTGGATGAGAAGTGTCACCAGGGAAAACAGCTGAGAGCGTAGATTCTTCTAAGTTCCTCAGTGAATGACAGCCTGGCAGTCTGTCGGTTTTCTTAGAAAACAGCACCTTCCGTGAACGAGAGCAAGCATGGTCTTTTCCAGCTTGAGTTCTGTGTTATGGAGACATGCAGAAGCATGGGTCCCTTCAGAAATGAGATGCCACTAACGACCATTAGAGAGACGGATTGAGAGATCGGCACTGACAGTTCCCATGGCTGCATGGGCAACATTATACTAACTGCGCAAGCAAATGACAGCAAGCATACATCCATTGGTCCAGTCGAACAAACAACTGTGATATTTGTATTACAAAATTTACACACAATTACATGCACGTACAATTCTGTAGGACCTTGGGAGCGACAGTGAAAAGCTGTTGTGAGAGATCCTGAATACGTGTCACACAGAGTACAGCGCTATAACAGACTGCAACAAGAACCTCAAATGGGACAAGGGGCTCATGTGGGGAGGCGTAACAAGAAAATTTTATGGAGAAACAGATACTTTGAACACTGCAAAAATGGTCATAGGTTGGTGATACAGGAAATCTGGCTCTAGGGCTCCTGGATACAAAAGGCTAGACCACACAACCCAAAGCACCGATCCCATTCAAAATTGTTCAAAAAGTTATGACATTAAGTCTGTATTGGTAGGCTTTATGCCAGATTAGATATTGCCTTTCTTCCTGCTGCCGGCATAAAGCCAGCATAAACGCCGTATTATGTACTCTGGCTAATTCAACAGAAACGTAATTGTATGCCCAGGCATGATCTGGATTGAATTTGTCCTGCTAAATGATCCAGTAGTGCTCAAACCTGGTATAAAGGACCATAGAATTGTGGTACAAACTTCCATTTCAAGTGTCATGTCTTCTCTAATGTAAGGCAAGAGAATTTTGCCACACGCAAACGTCTGTGATAACTGTTGAAATGTTTTCCCTCACTTCAACGCCATTTCACAGCACAGATTAGAGGGTGCCCCCCATGACAAGCAGTGGAGAAACTTGAACAATCAGAGAAAAAAGAAATGTACTTTTTATTTCTGCTCTTCCTGGTTCTAACCATACAGAGAACATCTGAAAAGTGACATTTCAGGATAGGCTGAACAAGTCGGATTGATACACTGCATTCATTAGCCCTGCCTCTCACTGCTACAGCCTGATCCCTGCCAAGACATCCTCGGGTGGTTAACTTACCCCAGCTCCCGACAGCAGAGTCTCAGCTTTTGAGGTGATTGTGGGCTGCGGCAGCTCTGAGCAGCCTGAAGACCCTGGCCTCTTTCCTTTGCTCTTTGTCTATGCTAGGCTTGGCTTCTTTGAAGTAACTGTTATCCATCATGAAGATGCAGGAGGCCAGCATGGTTTTCATTTTCTCAGCAGCGCACTCAGCGAATACCTTGCCCTCTCTCGGTCTGTGTTAAATGGAGGGATGCTTTTGGTTTGGGAATAGTCCTCTGTGTGTGTAAATCTCTCTGTCTTGAAGTCATCTTTATTTCAGCTGTGAATTGCAAAGCAACCTGAAGGGGAAAAAAGAGGAAGATGACTGGAGAATTATATTTGTGTATGAGGACAGATGTTTCTTGAGTTACCTGGTATGCTTTATGTGAAAAAATAAAAAGGCCACCTGGGCAAGGGAGCAGCTAGAAGAGATCTCACTGACATTAGTACTAATTTACGGTACCAACAGTTTCTTTAGTATGGCCAGTGAATAAAAGTATTGCTTTCAGGCTCAGAAGATATGCAACTTGCTTGTGGCTTTGATGCTGACCTGTCCTTTAACCCTAGCAAACTCAAATCTTTGTCATTTCTCATACTGTGCCTGTTTTCTCCCCCTTGATTGCAGGACATCTATTCACTGCCTAATAATACAGGACCCTGAGCTACACTGGGATTTCTACCACCGCACAGGGCATCACGCTTACAGTGACCCAGTCTTATTTTATCAGGGTTATTTAGAGCTTCACTGTTTTGTTCAAATCCTCTGCTGTCAGGGAAAAGAGTCAGGTCTGGTCCACTTGGGAGCTTTTGCAGGTAGCTGAGCTGCAATATGCCAAACAGCCTAGTCTGTATTTGGGATGGAGCCTGGATAGTCCAAGGAGCCCTCTCTCCTGCAAGGAGAAACCATCTGCCAGAGCTGTGCGTGCATCTCTACTTGGAAGCTCCTGGAAGCTGTTCTCAAGTGTAGTTTAGAAATATGCAGACAATTACATATCACTGCTGTTGTACTAAGACTGCCAACCGTGGGGTCAGGTTGTCCCCTTTGTTTTCCAGTAATTACTATTTTTAGCTCAGGTTTCATTCGAGTGTAATGTTTTTAGATGAGCCCAAAGGTCCTCTGGCTGTGCTCTGTACAGCTTCACTGAAGACAGATGGGCATTACAGACGCAGTGTACTTAGTCCCTGCCGCTTCATGAGATTCAAAGTCCAATTCAGTTGATTAAAGAACGCTGTTTTCAAATTCTGAGAAAAGCCGTCTCTGGATGGAAGCAGAATACCTGCAGCAGAAACACAACCTAACAAGGAATAATTTCACCTGCACAGTAAAACGGGAAGGTTGTAAATGTTGCGGGATCCCAGGGAAAGTCTGCCATGGCTTGTGTTTTGCTTTAAGTAGCTCGGACCCTGCCAGCTTGTCAAGTGTGGCTTGAGAGATTCATGGCCCTCCTCAATTCCAAGGCAGTCTGTGACCTAAAACAAACTGAAATCGAAGGAAAGAAGGAGGCAGTTCACATCAGCGGGGAAGCCGGGCCAGGCAGCGTTCCTGGAACTGCGGTTCAATCTCAGTCCAAATGCCGAGGTCACCAGTGGCCATCCCAGCTGCAGCGTGAGCTGAGGGTATGAGTCAAAGCCACAAAAGGCTGCCACGACCTTGCCAAGTATAAAAAGCGCAAAGATGCTAGATGCTGCCTTGCATGTGCTGATTACTTCTGGCTGAAAGCGATGGAGAAGGTACAAGCCACTGGACATCAAATACGCGGGTGATCAAGAAATCCCAATACATCTGTTGTTCAGAAAGCATCATACGTATTCTAACCTTCCACACACATTAACCAACCGATCCTTGTGAGCGGCCTGTGAAGATCCCAAGTAGCACAGTCCTCATTCTACTGAGGCCACAAAGGGTAATTAGCTGACTAAAGACTGCAAACATCAGCACCCATATTAAAACTGGGACTTGACGAGTTCTTACGCTCATCACTTGCTGCTGCTGACGTGTACCTGTAGCACGCACGGCAGCCGGGGAGCACTGGTCAGAACCCCGACATTGAGAAACCACAGCTCTCGAATAAAGGGCTGCCACACAAACACAGGGGTCTCACATTTAGGATGTCGTCACGACAGAGAAGCCCAGACAGGCAGGGTTAGGTCAACACCTTCTGAAAACAGTCTGTGTAAAATAGAAACTACTGTTGAATTTAGCTTGTTGCTACTGAAACAGGTTCCTTGGAGTCATACCAGTATTCTAGAATAAAACCTGAAGACTAGCTCCTGGTTTCAACCCTCAGCGTAAAACATAGCTGACTGCAGATTAACATAAGGTGGTCAATGGCTGCAGGTGAAAATTATACTAAAGGTGGATTAAACACAGATGTTATGGCTGAAATGTGGCAAGGTGCATGCCAGAGCTGAAAGACCCGGGGAGTATGAGTACAAACCCCTGGATGAAGTATGGGAGCCGACATTGTTTTTCACCAAGCTGTGTGAACCAAACCTGTTGAGTTTCACACGAAGGGCAGCCCGAGGCACACTCATTTAGTTCTCAGAAACTGGAATTTGTGCATAAATATGTGACAGCCTGTGGTAACCAGAAACTATTCTTATCAGAGGAAATGCTGTTGGTCAGGAGCAACACATGCATTGGGTCTCCACAGCGCTAACAAGCCTGCAACTTTGTGCTACACAGATCCTCGGGTTTGTTTCATTGACAATGTTCTTAATAACAAAAGAGATTGAGTAAATTGGTTTGAGTCTAAGCAGACAAGCCAACAAGACACGGAGAATAACATGTTCAGAGCAGAGGGATATGCAGATAAGCCAACAAGACACGGAGAATAACATGTTCAGAGCAGAGGGATATGGTGGAGTCTAAGCAGTCCGCCTTTGCCTCAGCTGGCTTCTCCTTAGATTGACTTGTACCCAGATGAACATGACTAGCAGGAAGGTAAATTGATTTAATTTACGTATTAATACAAAAGAAGAAAGTTTAGGGTGTTTGGAGGGTTTATAACACACAATGGAAGGTGGGTGGCAGTTTAAGTGAGACTAAAAGAATTTAATTGAGTGTAAAGGAGGTTAAATTTCTGCCAAAGCTCAGTTTCAGGAGCTGCCAGGGGTGCCAACTTACCTCCATTTAGGATCATCATAGTAGCATTAGAGTTTGGCCTTAAGCATTGAGTAAGCAGCTTTATGTGCCTGTGGGAGGGAGTGATATCCTAACAAAAGTAGGAGTGGTGCACTGTGCATGCAAATTACTCTGAATACATTTGCCCTTCACAGTGGATTTTGGATGAGGATGGAAAGGAAATTAATTCCTTTTTGAACTAAAGCCCAAGATGTTTGTAGTTATTAAGATCAGTAAGTGATTTAAGTGAAAAATTAGCTCTCGTGCATGCAATAAAAAATTTGCTGTGCTGTATCTCAGAAAATACATTTTGTAACAGAAATAGTGAGTTTTGGGGTTTCTATTTTAACAATAACTGTATTTAAAAACAAACCAAACCAAAACAAAAAACCAAACCAACAAAAAGCCAGGAAAAGGATTTTGACTGTAGAGAGGAACAATTTGAATTCCAGGGAAAAAAAAAGAAGGGAAAAAAGAGAAAAAAAAAAAAAACAAAGAAAAAAAGAAAACCTGTTAGAACAATGCTTTACAGAGGGGTTTTACAAGTACATTTAAAAGAAAAGCTGCTAAGAGAGAAAATGGCTTTCTATAAATGAGGAATCCTTTCATTTGTACTGCTCTTACAAAACAACGCAGGAAATCACACAGGATGCTGCTGACGAGGAGGAGGAAGTGGTTTTAAGGATGACATTGGACTCTGCAAGTGGGATGTCAGACATATCTAAGTGTATGTCTTTCTACCGGTGAATATACCGTGAACTGCTTCTGCTTTCTCTGCCTCTGCTGCCGGAGGAGCGGCGCACGCTGCGACGAACAACTCGGGGAGCTCTACCTGAAGCCTCCGCGGCTCATGACTAAACATGGCCAAACTCTCTCGTAATCTCTTGCTTCAGGGTGGTGTTGTTACAAAACCTGTTCAGGAACTGAAACTTTTGAAGTCTTACGGAGCCGTCTGGTGAAGGCCCCACCTACTCTGAGTCCTGTTTGACTCACGACACATCATGTGGGAAGCAGGCAACGCATGAGAAGGCGTTATTACAGAAATAGGGCAAAGTACTTGACTTCTGCAGAACTCAAGGCTGCCTTTGCCATTTTTAAGCGTTTACAGTAAACAAGATAATCCATGTTTACTGAGGCCCTCGGCGTGTTACTTTCCTTTCGCTCTTGATGTGGTGCACATGTTCAAAGGCACCAGCACAATACCTCTTCGCCTCAACAGAAGCTGCATGAGGCGGTTTCTAAGAAGACTGCAGCGTGCACAGCCTTGCGTGATTGCTGCGATAGCGGACGCGTCGACTGTATCTGCACATGAAAACAGTTTCAGTTCTAGCTAGTCTTTCAGTTCTAGCTAGTCACTCGCTACAGTTTTGAATACACTTAAAAATAACTGTGCACACAAATAATGCATGTGGATACGCCTACAGAATTTGTGTACGCATTTGTGTGTGCATATATATATATTTGGCATGCTTTCAGTGAAGGTGCCTGTGTATTTCTGCATTGAGACTCTGTCCGTGCTTCTTTTACTGTATAGGAAATGTAGCTCAGATTATTGTCAGCTAATCTATGTAGCTTTTAAGCAGTTAAATTCAGGTCAGTAGCCACAGGAAGCTGAAAAATCTTAAATTTCTATCAGTGCCCTTAAATAAATTCAAACTCAGAGTAAAATCGTTATTCCTAAGGCTCGCTCATAAATGGTTCGTTAAAATGTTATGTTGGTGAGCCTGTAAGAAAATGCAGGCTTTCACCTCCCTGCTGTTTGTTACTTGCGAACAGAAATCCAGGAGACTGACTCCACAGTACTTAATTTAATCAGAGCCAGTGCAGATCTAGCTGCCTGTTCATGCGTCTTAACTCTCCAAACGCAGTAATGCATCAATGCTGTCAGCTCCTGCTACAAAACTGAAATGTATTTTCCTGCTAAGTGTCACCTAAGCACCAGAGGGATGAGTCTCAGAGGGGAACCCCCCCCACGCTCAACTGCGTGGCTCAGAAGGTCCCTTGCTTCAGCGGCACCTGCCCTGCCTGTCCTCATGCACGTGAAATGTGCTGGGTGCTGTTGTCTTCCATGCAAAATGTGGCTTCATTTCCTGACTTCTGTAGCGAAGCAAGAAACATCTTAAGAAGTTTGAGGGGAAAAGCTTTTGCATCGCTAAGAAAATATTATGGACAAATAGGAATAAATATAGTCATGCTTTACATTTGGAATTTATAAAACACAACACAATTTCAAAGCTGCTGAAGAAAAAAAAAAGTACCTTTGCCTAATAAACAAGGTCCACCTGCAGTTTGGCTTTTTAGTTTCAAGGTTTCTCTCTGCTGATGGAAGTGGCCTTCGCGTAGGTTAAAGCTCTATAGATGGCTGCACATTGAGGTTTAGCACTTATCCAGTTTCTCAAGAGGAGGTCAGCCCCTGGTGTTCGTGTGGTATTCGTGTGGTCTAAGGTAAAACAACATTGGTTTTCATGATGGTAGAAATGAGACAAGTGAGGTCCTCATTGACACCACTCTAAGTTATCAAAGAGCCCTGGAGCGGGAAGACCTGGAGCTAAGGTTATCCCCATGGATGCCTTTCCTGAGCTAGATCGGTTCCCTGGGCAGAAGAGTGGAGAGCAAGGATTGCTGCACTGCACTGCACTGCACTCCCAGACAGAAAACACTTTCGCAAAGGAAGGAAGGATGGATTTCCCCCAAAACACTGTATCACACTTCCTAGGCTAGTGCAGAGTACTTCCCAAGACAGTCTGGATCGCTGCTGCTTCAGTGTGGATGCGGCCGCACAAGTTTGAGCTGAACACAGGCTCCCAGCGTGAGCATCGTGGCTGCCTTGGCTCCCACCGCTGGCTTTCCACCCGGGGGAATTATTAGCGTGAAAACTTCTTGGAGGCACGCTGTGAGGCCCTGGCTATTGCCTGGGCGAGTGGAGGCCCCGTGGCCTCACAATCTGGCCCCCTGCACAAGGCTTGCTTTTCAGAAGAGCTCAGCTGCCATTTGCGTGTTTGCTTTAGCGGCCAGGCTTTGAAAAACAGTTCAGCTCTTTAGAGATTCCCTTGTCGAAAATCTGGTCAGTTGTGTAACAAAAGAAGCTGCCATGCACTAATTCATAGTCATTTGATCTCTAAGAAAAGCCACTTAGCAGATCTGGACAAGGACTGAGGCTGATAAGGAAAGAACTCATTAAATTGATAGAATTAGAGATCTCTCAGCCTTCTTCCCGGCCTGGGCCTGTCGTTTGCCACCTATCACTCACTGTTGTTCCTGTAACTCAGAACGGTAGGTTTTGGGAGCAGAGATTGTGCCTTCCTACATCTTCTGCTTGAGGGTCTTTCAACATTACGTAATTACCAATAACACAGAAGGAATAAGGTATGAGAAGAGCGCTGCAGAAATCCAACTTTTGTGATGTTGCTCTTGACAGCAAAAAGCTCCTTCTATCTCAAGAATCCTTTATAGTAAGTATGTCTCCTACATAAAACATGATAAGACTCAAAAAAAAAAAAAAAAAACCCCAACGCAACCCAAACCAGCAAAGCTCTCTGGAAAACCTCTGTAACTAATACATTGCTGGAGCCAACCACAGAAAACCTCGCGGGCCCGTCTGTTGACTCAGACGATGC
The DNA here is from genome assembly GCF_030463565.1 of Pelecanus crispus. Lineage (NCBI taxonomy): Eukaryota > Metazoa > Chordata > Aves > Pelecaniformes > Pelecanidae > Pelecanus > Pelecanus crispus. The sequence goes on from NC_134656.1 coordinate 2,237,797, forward strand.
AAACTCTTCCTGAGAACGACCCCAAGAGCAGGGTTCAAACACTATGAATCTAATTTCCCATGGACACTGAGGATATAGGCCTGAAATATATATATATATTTTAAATTATCTTTTCCCCCAGGAAGGCCTGGCAGAAATCAAAGATCGAGGAACACAGCCGGGTTCAAAATCGTTGGGGAATTACCTTTTGAATGCTGATATCGCATGGTTCAGCGTTGCGGGAAAAGGCATCGCGGGGACCTCTCCCTGCTGCCAGCTTTGGGCTGAAACGCTGCATAACCACGGGGGCTGTCGCCCACCGTTATGGAGGCGATACATTTATGTAAAAAGAGACAAAAAGGGGACGGGACCCGTCGCCCCGTTAGCTCCTTTTTGGGGACATGACCCGGCGCCCCGTTAGCTCCTTTTTGGGGACGCGACCCGGCGCCCCATTAGCTCCTTTTTGGGGACACGACCCGGCGCCCCGTTAGCTCCTTTTTGGGGACACGACCCGGCGCCCCGTTAGCTCCTTTTTGGGGACAGGACCTGTTGCCCCGTTAGCTCCTTTTTGGGGACACGACCCGGCGCCCCGTTAGCTCCTTTTTGGGGACAGGACCTGTTGCCCCGTTAGCTCCTTTTTGGAGACGCGACCCGGCGCCCCGTTAGCTCCTTTTTGGGGACAGGACCTGTTGCCCCGTTAGCTCCTTTTTGGAGACGCAACCCGGCGCCCCGTTAGCTCCTTTTTGGAGATGCAACCCGTCACCCTGTTAGCTCCTTTTTGGGGACACGACCCGGCGCCCCGTTAGCTCCTTTTTGGGGACGCAACCCGTCACCCTGTTAGCTCCTTTTTGGGGACGCAACCTGGCGCCCCGTTAGCTCCTTTTTGGGGACGCGACCCAGCGGCCCGTTACCTCCTTTTTGGGGACGCGACCCGGCGCCCCGTTAGCTCCTTTTTGGAGACGCAACCTGTCGCCCTGTTAGCTCCTTTTTGGGGACGCAACCCGGCGCCCCGTTAGCTCCTTTTTGGGGACGCAACCCGGCGCCCTGTGAGCTCCTTTTTGGGGATGCGACCCGGCACCCTGTTAGCTCCTTTTTGGGGACGCGACCCAGCGGCCCGTTAGCTCCTTTTTGGGGACGCGACCCGGCGCCCCGTTAGCGGCGCAGCCGGACCACGGCACAGCAGCACCATGCAGCACCCCGCCGCACCCATACCTGCGCAGCCCGGGGTGGCAGCTCTTGCTGAGAGCCCCGTCAACCACCCCGGCGCGGCCTGCGCCGGCTCCCCACGCCCTGCCTTTCCCACACACAGATTTGGGGTTTCCTTTGAGGTCTAGACACAGCACCAGCGCCTTCCTGGCCAGCCCACCGCGGTGCGCAGCGAAGCAGGACGTGGGGTGCCCCCGGCCCCAGAGGGGTTCTGTTCTGTCAGGGTTTTCTCTCCTCGCCCCTCCTCGCTCCCCCGTCCTCGCTCCGTTCCCTCAGGGCCGTGCAAGGAGGCCTCAGGGCCTCGGGGGCGGCAGCGCGCTGGGCCAGGCGGCCTCTGCGCCCCTCACCGTGGCCTCCACCCCGCCGACGGCCCCCCAAGGCCGGCTGGGGGTGCCGGTCCCCCCCCGTCCCCGCCGGCCGCTCTTACCCGTCCCCCTTCCCGCTCCCGCGCGGCTGTACGGGCGCTGCCATGGCGACGGCGCTGCTAGGCAACGTGGCCACGTGACAGCGCCCCCCTCCCCCGCGGCGGGGCGGGACTGAGGGGGCGTGGTTATGCGGGAAAGGGGCGTGGCTGAAGGAGGGGGGCGTGGCTCGGCGTTGCTAAGGGGGCGGTTGCTAGGGGCGTGGGGGAAATGGCGGTGGGTGCTGAGGCCTGGCCTGGCTGGCTGTGGTGCCTGGTCAGCCGGCCTTACCCCTCAGCCCCCCTGGGATGGACCCTTGAGCCCCCGTAGAGCCTTTATCGTGATCATCATCATAATAATAATATAATAATAATAATAAAGAACATTTTGGGCCCGGGCACAGCCGGCCGCCCCTCAGTGCTGCGCAGGCCTCAGTGTGGTGGCCCTCCTCTCGTCGGGCCTCTCTTGGCACTTTGCAGCAATCATATTTCATGATTATCATTACTTTCACGGAGAAGCTCATTTGAATTTTTCTCATCTATCGCTCTCTGCGCTGCCCTCTCATTGCCAGCAGAGATACGAGCCACTTTGTATGATTTAATTCTCCGCGTACTGGAGTTTTTTAGAGAGGTTTCCACTAGCGGCTCCCGCTTGCAGGCCTGGGCTGTATTTAGTATTCTTGACGCCCTGGTGCGTGCCCCAGCCATGGGATACTGTTATTAAGAGGCTCTGGAGCACGGTGTCTGTGTCAGGCAGCCTTTGTGTCCCTTTGGGCAGTTCATAGCCATCGTTTTTCCTTTGCATGTTATAGTTGGAAGCACATGGCTTGTCTAGCAGAAGAATTAATTTTTTTTATGTTAGTTAAGTGCTTTTTTATACTAGGAGAAGGTGCACAGTGAAATTGTAGAATCACAGAACCGTTTAGGTTGGAAAAGACCTTTAATATCATCGAGTCCAGCCGTTAAATCTCAGTAAACAGGTATTGAAGCATGCTGCTTCATATGCCTGGTTTTGGGTTTGTTTTTTTTATTATTATGAAGACAGATACTTTCAGGCACTCCATTTTTATTTCCCAGCTTCTTTCATTTCTTTTGGCTGGGCATCACCAGCCAAATAGGTGTAATAAAACCATGGAAGAAAGCAAATGTACAACACCACGTTTTACCTGAGCGGATGTAAAATTGCACTCATTAAAGAAGCACATTTAGGCATAAAATGCAGCTCAGAAATCTCCGTAAGAGCTTCCACTAAGGAAAAAGATTGCTTTGACCTTCAGAGATTGACGCAATGTGCAGTGTTTATTAATAGTTTTAGCAAGAAAGTATCTATATGGGGGGATGTCTTGCCTTTTATTTGGCTGGTTTTAAGAGTGCCCTTACCATTTCCTAAGTTTCCTACTGAATGGGGTTGATGAAAAACTCCCCTAGTCTTAGGTTAATGACTTGGCCGCTGGCTTATACTAATGTCCATCAAAAGATTTCTCTGCTGCTCAGATGATGAAAGTAGCACTGTAAATGCCGCAGGACCCCGGGCTTAATCCCGTTTGCCACCTTTCCAGAAAGGGCGGCCAGCTGCGAGGCTCTCAATAGTGGTTCCGTGTATGAGGAACGCTCTCTGAAGCATAAGGGTCTTTCTTGCACTGGGCTTCGCTCAAGTTACCAAAGAAAATAAGGACCCCATGGGAAAACGGTGCCGTGGGGTCATTTTTAGGATAGCGTAAGGCTGGGAGCTCAAGGCTGAGTGAGTCCCAAGGAAGAGTTTGACCCCCAGGGTCCTGCTCCACCTCGCAAATATTGGGCAACCCACTGGCAGGGTTGGTAGCACTTCCCACCCGTGTTGCTTTGAGCTGCTGCCGTGCCCAGCGGATCCCTGTCTGGGATGGGACGTGAGTCGCGGTGCTGGGCTGTAAGAGTCGGCAGCGCTTGTGCCCTGTGATGGGGCAGAGAAGTGCGAGGCGCGTCACAGCCGCTGCTGATAGCGGCGATGAGCCGTCTGTGCTGTGTCATGGCGTCTGTAATGCTTGTCTGTCACACGCACGAAACAAAAATGCAGCCTGAAGTCGGAGAACACGCCATTGAAATTCTGCCATGAAGTGGGTTTCCTGGCACGCGACTTGGGAAGGCACCTTTCTGAAGCATCCCTTTGTTTCTCCTTGGGAGATGCTTCCTGCCCTTTAGGAGGTTTTCTATAACTGAGATTTTCAAGATCTGCTTTCATGTTTTTGCTCACAATTTGTCATGGGTGTAATTACTCATGCTGAGAGTCTTCCTTTGAACACCACAGGGCAAAACCATCATCAGCAATACAAGCCTGTCTCTTTGCCGTGGATATGACTTTCAAGTGTAACAATTTCTCTATCTAAAGCAAAGATTACTTGAATTTTACCAAGCCACCCATTTCTTTTTGTTGACAAGACTCAGCATAACCAGGCCGTGAGCAATGAAGCTGGCAGAAGAATGCCACTTGCAGGTCTTAAAATTGACATTTAGCGAAGCCAGGGCCTGGGAAGGGTTTCTGGTGTGACTTTTCCTGGGCAGTCGGAGCGGGAATTTGGTTTTCCCCTTCCCCAGCAGCCTCTCCTCCAGCCCAAGTGAGCCTGCCAGCAGAGGGAGCGCAGCACATGGGCTCACAAAAATAAGAGCTTGCTAAAAAAACCCAAACAAACCCAAACAATTAGCAGAATGATTATGGTCTTTAGCAGAATAAACAGAATAGTCAGAAGTCAGAAGCCTTTCCCCGGCAATGAGATCCAGCTGCAGGCTGGATGGGGAACAGGCACTGCATCTGGCAGCGATCATGTTCCTCCGGCGGGGAAGTCCCCGTGGTGAGGGTGTCTCCGTGTATCGCGCAGGGCACTGCCGCTAGCGGGGGTGAACCCCTGTCCCTTTTTTCACCCTCCTCGCTAGATCCACCTCTGTAATTCCCCATCAGAGCGCAACAGTTTTAGATAAACCAGAATGGAGCTTCCTCTCCCACGGCGCGGCACGAGAGCAGGCGAAGGGCACAAGTACAGGCCATCAGCAGGGTGACGGTCTCAGAGCTGCTGTGGTGTCGTGCTTGCTCATGCTCTGGCCATGCTTCAGTTTTTGGCCAGAAGCTGGGGAGTTTGGGGCTTGCCTGCGAGCAGTGCGGTTCCTGCAGACGGCGGGCTATTCTCAGCATGGGAAGGTGGAAGTTGAACCGGCTGTCTTGAAGAGGATGATAAATAAAGGCTAACGGGAACTGAAGGTCTCCCCTGGGACTTTATTGTCCTTGGTTTATGCTACGAATGGGCTTTTCCAAAGGCTTGGGCTAGTGATCCCCTTGGGAACCTGCCTTGGCCTGCAATGTCCCCCTCATGCCTGGGCATGGGGGGACTGGCAGGGCTACCCCGGCTTGGGGAGCTGAGGACCCCTCTCCAGACCCTTCTGCTTCCTGCTCAGAGACCCCCTGGCCCCAGCTGCAGCCGGGGGGCACCCCAGCAGTGCTCGGCCTTGTGAGCAGGCTGCCGGGCACCGCGGGAGCCCCATGCTGCCGCAGTTAAGTGTAGGCGACGCGGAGCACACAGCATGCTCGGCTGTTTTGCTTGGGGGGCAGCAGCAGCTTGTCCTGCTGAAAGCATTTCGCTCTGGGACTTGCTGCTCTCTGCCTGCACTCGCTGGGGTGAGAGGCAGCGAAATGATTTCTCCCGTATCCCTGCCAGCATCTGGGCCCTCTCCGTCAAAGTGAATGCTTGTGTAGTGTCTGAAAACAGGACAAACTGCACATCCAGACTCTGATCCCTCACCCAGAAGGAAGGGGGCTGGGGTTTGGTGGACTCACTTCAGCACAGCTGTGATGTAGCCAGGATCCGAATCTGGCACCAAACCACTTTTATAGCAGGTTGATCATTAGGAGGAGCTCAGTGTTTGCAGGGTATTTCCGTGAGAGCTCTGCAGCCCTTAAAATACAGCACACTGCTTTCACTGTGGATTAAAAAATGTAGTATCCAGCCAAGCTTTGGTAGTTTAGTTTTTAACAGGGATTTAAGCATTTTAAATCCTTTCAAAGCTGTAAGTAAGAATCGTAATTTAAACTCTTGCAGACAGATGTCATGGGAAAAATATGAAGGCTATTTAAAAGGCAGCCCGCCTGCCTGTCCGTCTGTCTATCACCTTCTAATCTGCCTGACGTGTGCAATCGCCTTTCTCTTTCAAAACACTACGAGGCCAGGTCTGCACAGGCGCGTGTGGCGTGACCTGAGCTTCCCCGGGCTGCTGCACGCTGCCTGCCCGGCGGGCGCGAGTTGGTGCTCGGCCTTGCTGCCGAGGACGCTGTGCCTGCCTATACCCGGCGATGCAGGCTTGCTAGAAGGGGAGGGTATGCCCCATGAAGCAAACACCTGCAGATATGGTGGAGGAAATTATCCATCCCAGGCACTCTTCCCTCTGAAGTGAGTGGGAGAAGGGAAGACATTTAACTCACCGCCGGATAGAGTTTCTTCCCTACTTGTCTGGGGGCGAGCGTGACATTTGCAGAAACTCAAGTGCCCTTTGGAGACAAGCAACACAGATGATATTTTGCTTTTTTAGGTGACCCAACTGTATTTTGCCTCCTCCCCGCCCCCCGTCCCGTCCCGTCCCGTTGTAGAGAATTAAATGATGCTCAGCCAAGTAAATCTCTTACTTGGTCAAGCCTTTCCAGCTGTCCTTCTCTGGCCAGGGAGCAGTTGCCTTGTATGGGAGCCACAGCTTCCATAGAAACCCGCTCACTGCCTTGCAGATGTTTTTGTGGGAGGCAGGAGGAATCAGCAGCTTGGGCTGACACACACACATCTAATTCTGGCATTACAGAGGAGGTCAAAGGCGAGGAATGACATGGGGATGGCACATCTGACTTCTGAGGCTGGATTTAAATGAGTGAAAAAGATATGGTCCGATTACTTGTCTGAAAAAGTTTGGGAAAATTATTTGTAAGGGATTTTTGTAGATAAATGAACTGAGCCTAATTCTGTTTTAAGAAAACTGTCTTGGGGCTGACTGCTGAAATGCCCTTTGTGTCAGTGGTGGTTTGAAAGAGAACCTGAGTTTATTTGGTGAATTTAATGAGGGGCTGGGGGGTCTGAGCGAGAAAGTTCATTGCAGAGATTCCCAAGGCTCCGTCATCGCGAGCTGCCATGGCCGGAGGAGCATTTCCAGTAACTGGTCTGGTGTCTTTCTTCAAAGAGAGATGAAAGTGCCCTTTGCCTTTAGTTTATCAAAAAGATTTGATTGTGGTGCTTGAATAACATTGCACAGGAGTAGGTAGCTCTATGATGTGGCAGAGCAGGGCTTAGTAAGGACCAACATCTGGATGCAAAATGCAGATGAGTTCAAACTAGAAATAAGGCAAACCTTTTGAATAGCGAGAGATTTAATCACCGGAGCACTCTGCCAAGGGGAGTGGGGAGTTTCTTTACTTCTTGGTAATTCTGAGTTAAGGCTGACTGCCTTTCTGGAGGTGCTTTTATCCATCACAAGTTCCTGGGCTCAGCACAAAAATAACTCTGAAGGGGGAGAAAATGTAGCAGTCTCTTTTGGCCTGAAGGTCTCGGAACGGTTGGAAAGGGCAAGATACACTGTAAACTTGCCTTGTGTTACTAAGATTATCAGAGACGAGAAAATGGTCATTACCGTCCAGGCTTTGCTGCTGACTTCCTGCCACGCGTTTTTGCTGACTGCTATCTGTGCTGTACTCGCTGCAGCCCATCCTTGGGCGTTGGGAGGGTTAATCAGTGTTTGCAGAGCGCTCCGGGTGAATGCTTTGGTGAGGAGGGAGGGCAACATTTATTACTGCAGAGATTGGAAACTCCCTGATGTGATTATAACGTGTAGTGATGGAGGCTATTTTTATTGTATGTTGTGAATATTTCCTTGTATGGAATCACAAGGAGCTTGCTTGTGCCTCGTAGCTCTGTTGAAAGCTCTAGCAATGAAGTTCCCGATTTCTTTGGCATTCCCAAGCCAGCGCTGTATGCAGCAGTGTTAATTAGCCTTGGGGGGCAATGCATAATAGTGACAAGATAACGAGTAACTGAAAATGCCTCTGGCCTCTGCTCTTTGCAAAAGGAGACGGCAGAGTACCACCGTCTCCTCTGCATCTTAGTACCTGGTGTCTTGTGCCTGGAGCGAGTAATCCCCATCGAAGTGGGAGGAAACTCTTACTTCTTGTTAGTGATCCAGACTGCTGCTCAGCAAATCCCCTCACCAATGGAGCTGCAGCTATGTAGCTGTTAACAAGTTGAAATGGCATTAAAGAGGAAGTCAACCTTTTGCACAGTTTCCTCTTGGAAAGTGAGTATTACTTCTAATTATAGCGATTGCAATTTTTCAAATGCTCTCCCAGGGACAGAATGCCGGGGGTGGGGAGGGACAGCTGGAAATCCAGACGTATTCCTCCTCTCCATTGATTCATGTTAGTTATCTGAAATGGGAGCAGAGAGAAACAGTCTCCTACAATACCAGCTTGGCCATTCTCCCCACGCTAGCACTGGTGTTGAGCGCGACTGCGTCCCCGGTAGGCATTGGCCTTGGTTGCAGAAACGGCTCTCCCAAGTTGTGGTTGCCTTTCAGAGAAGCTCAAACGGTCTCTTTTTCTCCTCTTCCTCCAGCGCTTCAATGCTCTGGCTTTTGAGGTGATGGGTTAGAACTGCGTTACCAGCGATTTTGTCCCAAGGCCAGGCCCTCCTGCAGAAGAACCATCATCCATGGACGAGTTGAGCCTGCCACCTTCTGGTCAGACTCTCCAGGACTAACCACAGCTTGGGGCATGAAGCCTGGGGGCAAAATGCTTGGGTGCGATGCCCAGAGCACCATGCGCATCCTTCTTCCTACCCGTACCTGGAGGGGGAGAAGAGATGGCTCTTTCAGGACCTAGAGATCAGGGAGGGTGTGCTGGAGGAGGAGGCCAAGAGGTCTCATTCTCTCCATCAGCTCTGCTTCATGTGGGGTTTCTGTTCCCGGCCAAGTGGCGATGGAGCTGCTGTGTCACTTCACGGCAGCCTGTTCCGGCACTGCCCTGAGGTCCCTCTTGCTCCCTCGCCTGACCCCAGCGCTGGAGCCACTGGTCACTTCACTGTCCTGGGATTTTCATTGTGGCTCCCCTGTGGGGTGCGAGCGTGGGGTTCCCCCAGTTTTGCAGAGGGAGGACTGAAGCTCAGCTCTGTCCCCTTTGAAGTGCTTGAGTGCAGTGTCTAATGGTTTGGGGACCTAGATTTCCCATGTGGCCAAGGGACAAGAGACAGACATCTTCTGAAGAGGGCCCAAATCACGCTCTGGAGGTGAGGCAGGGCCGTGGCTGTGGCGTGGCCCTGAGCCTTGCCTGGAGCGTGTCCCGGTTTTGGCCACCTGTTGTCCCCCTCAGTGGCTAACGGCTGGGCTGTTGTCAGAGACTCGTTTGCCGCAAGAGTTCACGGAGCCATGTCCCTCCTTCTGCACTGTGTCTCTGGGTAATCTCATTGCAGCTACACTCAAATACCATCTCTATGGTGATGACTCAGAGGCATGCATCCCTACTCTGGGCTCTCCTCTCCCTGTCCAAATTCATATCTCAGAGGAGCTCTCTGACATCTTGTGAACGTCTCACCACCCGCTCAAGCACAACATGGCAAAATCAGAGCTTTTAACCTCTCCTTCTCAGTGTTTCCCTGAGCTCAGCAACATCAGGATGCTGCTCCTCTGCCAGAATCTGAGTGCTGTCTTCACCTCCTGCCTTCCCCTGTGTCTTCATATCCTGGCCATCTCAAGGGCTTGCATAACCTTGCGAAGCCTTTCCTAAAGCTAAAACTCCCACCTGCTCTTTCATCACATCCCCCTCCTCTTGCTGCAATATCCCCTTTTTTGGCCTCAACAAACTCACTGAGGGCTGGTTGCATCCACTCAGATGCTGCTTCAGGCATTGCTTTCCCACCTCTCGTGCTTCTCCTGCCTCACCCCTCCGGGCTGCCCCCATGCCCGCAGCCACCCGCCACCTCCCCTCACTTCCCCCCCGTGCCCGGTGGCTGTGCCAGCTGCCGGGGCTGCAGCCCTGCTCAGCCCTTGTGTCTTGGTGCCGCTCAGGTGCATCCTCCTGTTAGTCGCTCATTTTATTTCTTAACTGTAAGCTTTTGGGGTCAGAGGCAGCTTTTTGTTCCTCTTCTCACCATCACTAGACAATCAGGCTGCTGGCATTTGAGCCAAGGTCCTGTTAACTAGCACAAATGGGAAAACATCTTGCTTGTGAGCAGGGAGGAGGCCAGTGGCTGGACAGGGCAAAGTGTTTCCCCAGAGTCTTGTCTGGGATTCGGCTCGAAGGATGCCCGGCTGTGCCCGGTGGTACCTGGTCGGCAGGCTGGGAGACGCGGGGCCGTCGCAGGCTGCTGGCAGCAGCGTGCTGTATCCCTGCGGGCCCACTGCGCTGCACAGGCTTGGGGTAGATGAGCAAACAGATGGGATTTCAAGTGCAAATAAACAGCCCTGGCCCCAAGCACAGAGGACAAGGCTTTTTCTTACAGCTGCAGGAGTGCAGCCACCCCAGAGGGTAAATGAGCCACTAAATGGGGACTGGCAATGGGAGACTGCTTCGGGGGAGCAAGCGGGGAGTAGAGCTTTTGCCTGTGAACTGAGCGAGGCTGGGAAGATGGCTTCTGCCCCAGGGTCCGTGCTGGCAGCAGGAGCTTGCTGCACTGATGGGCATTAATGAAATGATGGAGGGCTCGGAGCTGGCTGGACTCCCGGGTCTGGTCCCCGTGGTGGGCAGTGAGGAGGTTGTTTCTATCAACGTGACATATGCTGCAGAAAGGCTCTGGACCAGCCTCAAGGCAGCTTGTTGCAAAGGGGACACCGCAGAACCAGGGCAGAGCTGCCGTGGTGTCCCAGAAAGGTGTCGGCAGAGCCCGTCTTTGCCATTTCCCTGCCAACTGAATGTATTCATTTAGGCAATAGCAGAAAGCTGTAATGGGCCTGCTGAGATCTGCGGTGCCTCTGTTCAAAAGCAAAGGCAGTTCTCTTTCCATTAATTTATTGATGCTGGCCTCCAGCCTCATCTCTGCTCACGCAGAAGGATGAAAGCAGCTCCTTGTTCTCGTCTGGCAGGCGCGAGGCAGGTGCATGTCAACAGGAGTTTTATGTTGAGATGTGAAGAGCTTATTCCTAACGCGGCTCATCCCCGGCTCCCCCGTGCCGGGGCTGGTGTGCATCCCTGTGCGCCGACGTTCGCGGGAGCGCTCGGAGGCCCCGGCCGTGCCGTGTGCCTGACTGCAGCTCTCGCAAGAGCTGCCCTTTCCAGATGAACAACCCAGATGAGGGATGGTTTTAATGTGGCTGCAGAAGAGGCGCGTCTGCATCTCTTGCTGTGATCCTTTCAGTTTTCTCCTGGGGAAGGGTTCAGTTCAGGAAGGTCTTATTGATTTCTTTGAGATTTAAGGGTGGAAACAGTAACACAACCTTACCGCTGCCTAGCTGTGCTCTTTCTTCATTCCCCACATCCTCCCAGCTGGGATTTCTCCACTTTTGCTCTATCTTGAGTGGGTTTCAGCTATGGCACAGCAAAAGCAGCATCAGGTGCTTGTTTTTCCTGGGAATTTGTCCTATGGCCACGGTCTGCCTGGGGTTAAAAATAGCTGCTGTGCCCTGGGCAGTTTGCTTTGCAGCACATAACACAGCACAGTTGCTGGGAGACACGAATCGGTGACGCAATCCTAATTTCAGAGAACTTGACTTTGGGCCACGTGATGCCACCCCAGAAGTCAGTAAAAACGCTGGATGGGAAATCCCCCTGCATTCCCAAATCCCCGTAACGCTCCCACAGCGCCGACCTGGAGGGATGCTGCGGGTCTGCCCTTCTCCGGCCGGGGAAGGGTACCGCGGCATGGCCAGACGCCGGCGAGCAACTTGGGTCAGCTCTGCCTGCGTGGAGCCACGCGCAGCCCGGGGGTGGCCTGGCTGATCAGCGCCAGGCCAACTCAAAGAAGCCCGAGACAGTTTGGATGGGGCTTTCTTGGCTGTCTGATGGTCTGCGCTTGAAGCATCTGGAGTGATTATCTGAGTCCATAAGGTCTTCTGATTGTCTCTTGGCACATTTACCTCTTCTTTAGTAAAGAGGCCTCAAAGCACCCCTTTACTCTCTTAGGTAAAGGAGAAATAGGCTAATGGGCTCTCAAGTCTTTCCCCGCCTGTCAAAGCTCTTCCCTTTCCTGAGAAAACAGTAGGGAAGCTTCTGCTAATGTTCTCCAACTTCCTAATGCACAAATTGCTGCAGGACATTACTTAGCAGTAGCACCTCATTCACAGATGTGAGCACTAAGTAAGAAATATTCATCGGTCACAAGAGCCAGTTCTGCTCAGGGTATTAAGGTGAGTCAAAGATGACCTGGCTCTTCTGATACAGGACACATATAATAATAATAATAATAAAAGCAAGTTTCCTTGTTAAGCATTGCATTATCTTCCAGGAGAGTGCCCTGCAGTCTGCAGGCAGCGGCTCTCTCATGCTTTATATGAAGGCAAAGCAACACAAGGCAAGAGACCAGCTTGCTCCAGAACGGCTGCTGCCGGTCCCCGTGCTCTGCCCCTCGTAGGCCAGTTTGTGGTGGCCAGAGCCTGTTCGTATGGAAGGACAGACAAGGCTGGGTGCGGAGAACTTCTCCTTGGCTTCATGGTGTTGGGCTCTTGAGGAAATGAGGAAGCTCTTCCAAAACCAGGAGCCACACCAGGCATGAATGAGGGCTGGGATACAGCTTGCTCAGAGATGCTGTGTGCAGGAAGGATGGCAAATGCTGCCCAGCAAGGGGGAGGTGAGTGGGGTCTGTCCATCCCTGCTCACCTTCCAGCCAACGCCATGGACGGTGCAGGCTGACACTGCTCGGAGAAGAAACCAGACCTGGGAGTGGGTCAGGAAGGTGCTGGCAGGGAGGTCAGACCAAAGGACGGCCTGGAGGCGCTCAGCACGGGAACCCAGCTGTTGTGCCGGGGAATCCAGGGCTCAGCCCTTGCTGAGTTCACCCTGCCAAAAACCGAAGGTCTTGCTGTTTCCACTGAAATTAATCCTTATGGGAATCTGCTCTCTGATGCAACGCTCCGCAAGAGATTTCTTTTTCCCATCACTCTGCTTATTTCAGCTCAAAAAATAAACAGAGGCGAAAAAGCAATAGGCAGTAAAAATATCTAGGAGCTGCTCGAAGAGTTAAGAGTTTGCCATCTGTCCGTGGGGAATGCGCCACGCTGGGTAGTGCAGAATGCTGACTCAGCTGCCATACTTCAGCGATGAGAGCGGAGGGAAAGACTAAACAGTGCTGCCTCGTATTTTGGCTTGGAATTATATTAGAAATAACAAACATCTGAGCTCTAATTCTCAACTGACAATATCTCTAAATGGAAGGGAATGTATGGGATGGGAACCAGCAGCGAATGGCCAAAAGGAGTAAGCAGCTACCGCTGTGAGCAGAGAGCGTGTGGAGGGGTGGCACGGCCGGAGAGGGCAGAGGAGGGGGCTGCCGGGGGACGGGGGGGTTCTCAGCTTATGGAATGGGGACCAAAGGAGCCTGCTGGAACGCATGTTCCCCTAAGGATGATGAGGATTGCGAGGTGGAGGAGGAAGAGGAGGACTGTTGTGTTGCTTCACTGCTTCATTTCTGGAGCATATCTCAATTCTGGGCTCAAGCTTAAAGCCCAGAATTGCTTTGTGTCCAAAGTGCTTGGCCTGAGGTGCACACCCCAGCAAGCTCCTGCTTGCATCAGTCCGCTGCCCGCAGCAGGAGAGGGCTGGTGTCCTGGGGACTTCAGACGAACCCTGGTGAAGCCCACGGCTGTGACAGTCTCCTGGGTTTGCACCGCAGCTCCCGGGTTGGCCTTGGGCTGCTTTGCTTTGGTGTTGCTTTTCTTGCCACTGTACCTTTGCTGCTTTGGTGCTGGGTCCATCTCTCCCCCACCTTTGCCAACGCAACACAGATCCCCTTGGTGATGGAGTCTGTCTTTGAGGGATATTTTTGAACTCATCTTGGGAACAGCAGAATAGGGATGAGTGAAGAGCAGGTTTCTTCGTTCACTGGCTGAACTAAAAATATTCAGGGAAAAGTTCACTTGGGGTTGAGCTGAGATCTAAAATTTTTGCTGTGTTTCGTGCTTTTCAGACAACCGAATGGAGAAGAACAGTTCATTTCAATGTAATTCACAGCAGCTCCCAGCTCCCCAGAGGAAATGTCTTGTTCCACTTGGAGGGTGATGTCCTTTTTTCTCCTTCTTTCTGTTAAATGGACACACCTTTTTTAATTGAGAAAGATCAATTGAGTATAATGTATTTCAATGCTGTGTTTGACCATTTCCAAAATATGAGGTTCATTTTAATATTACTGGAGCTGAAACTTCCATCACGGATTGGCTGGTGCTGCCTGTGTGGTCCTGCAAGACACAGGGGTTCCCCCATCCCGAATGCCACGTGCAAGGGATGAAGTGCTAGAAATGTCACCTTTTTTGTCCCTATTGCTTCAGCAACCCATGTGTGCTGGTTGAGACAGCTCCATTTTGTCCTGGCTGCAAAATGCCTCGTGTCTCAGCTAGGGCAAGCTGCAGGCGTGTGATGAAGGGACTGATGCTTGAGAACTAAACATAAAAGGTGCCACCTTCCCAATTACTTTCCCCATGCTCTTTTCACCTTTCCAATTTGCTTTTTTCCCCCATCGTGGTCATCATTTTGCCATTTCTGTAGGGCTAGAGACTTACATGTTTTGCTTTAAGGCTCTAGAAAAGAGACACCTTTTGCTCGTAGAGCTGGATGAAGATGTGTGACTCAGCATTCATGGGACAGCACTGTTGCAGGTTTTTAATGCCTCCTGTTCCCCAGCTCCTGTGCGCTGTGCTGGGGCCACCCTTTTGGAAGTGCACGGTGCTTGGGACAGTCCCAGCCTCTGGAAATTGGTGGCATTGGGCTGGATGACGCTGAGATGGCTGGTGCTGAGCCAGGTTTCCAGTGCCTCCTTGCATGTTTCTGCCTGGTGTGTGGCCTCTTGGATGACAAGAAGGTTTTGCCATTTTTGAAGGGAAGCTGGAGGCTCTGGGAGCGTCCGTGGTGGCTGGGGACGTCAGCCCAGCCTCTCTGCAGTGCTTCTGGGATTCTGCAGGAGGCAACATGCTCCTGTTGCATAAACCTGAAGTCAACTGCTATGGCTCAGCCTTGGCTCTTTTCTGGAAGGATGGAAACGCGAGGAGCATGCAATGGGAAGGGTTCCCTTTGGGTGTGCTGAAGGAGCCACATGAGCCAGCTGAACACCTCCAGGAGCTGGTGGCTGCTGGCCTGCAAGGCTGGGCGACTTCGTGCCTGTCACCAGCCCCATGGCTAACTGGCGTGGGAGCACTGCTCTGCCTCGCCGGCCCAGGAGGAGTAGCTGCCCATGGCCACGGGAGCTGACTCAGCCCCTCTGTTGCTTTTTTTCTTCCAGGGGTTGTTCCTCTGAAAGTTGTCTGTTGCTCTTCTTCTCCATCTCCCTCTCTTCTGGAAAGTTCATCTTTCATCCCTTGCAGACCATCCCTGGTCCTGCTTTGAAGCTGCTGGATCAGAGAGGCACCGTGGGGAAAGCCCAGAGGTTTGACATGTGAGATCAGAGCAGGCAGCATCAAATGCCATTTCCATGTGAGCTCTGATTTCCCAGGGAGAGAGGAAGAGAGAAGCTCTGCAGGTGTTTGTTGTCTTCGGGATGGGTAAAACACAGATCTGCGCACTTGGTGTGCTCAGGGTGGGCACACCTGGGTCCCAGCGGTGTGCTGGGCAGTGTGACCTGCAACTCCGACAGCAATAAATGCAGAGGCAGGGCAGGCTCACCTCCATCTCCTCCTCTTTCCTGAATGTAATTTCCTGCAGCAAAGCAAACCATTGCTTCGATGGAAATAAATGCATAGCAGGCGCATCTCTAATCTAAAACCTGATTTATCCTTGGAAGCACTGAGAACGGGTCCTTGGGACATCTGTCTTGTCATGGGGACACATGAATAGACCCATTCAGACATGAACACAGGCCACGTATTGCCTCCTAAATATGGCTCCATTCACCAAGAGATGGATTCCTAATGAAATGAGCTCAACAAGGCAGGCAGTAGAGCACACGGGAGATAATAACCTGAGTGAAAGAACTAGCCATATATAGGAATTTTAATTAAACCTGACAAAGCCTGAAAGGAAAAGGGAAGAGACTGAGGCCAGCTGGTATAAAGATGCTGAGCGAGCTCAGTCTGGTGAATACTGTTGACCTGATGCATTTTAGGAGGACTTGCACGCCTCTGGGTGTATGGGCCAGGAACAGGGGGACGGGTCCTTCCACTGTGCTGTGTTGAGAGAGCTGCCAAAATCAGCTGTAATCATGCTGCACTTCGCACAAATTCATTACACCTTCCTAGGAGGTAAATTAGCACCGGGAATCTCTGCCCTGTTTCTGGCAGCACCAGGAGGATGGGATGTGAAGGGAAATGCTGGCGGGAGGATGGACGGTGCTGCTGCAGGATTTTGTGCCACCTCGTCGTGGTGCAGATGGGGTTGATCCACCCG
Source organism: Pelecanus crispus (assembly GCF_030463565.1). Lineage (NCBI taxonomy): Eukaryota > Metazoa > Chordata > Aves > Pelecaniformes > Pelecanidae > Pelecanus > Pelecanus crispus. The sequence goes on from NC_134656.1 coordinate 2,253,891, forward strand.
CTGCAGCCTCCAATTGATGCTGTGCTGCCAGGCATGTTTTGGGACCCTCTGCCCTTTGCTGTGTACCCAGCTCATGCTCCCGGGGGAAGGCTGAAGCCTTGTTGTTGCACAGAGCTTCGGTAAGATTGGCCTTAAAACAAGAAGAGCTGTTATCTTCACACCAAACTGCCCAAATACATGCAAACCTTTATGGGCTGGAGCGGAGAGGCCAGCTCCGCCGTCAGCGTGGGCAGCTAACCCGGGCCAGGAGCGGTGCCGGGCGGGCAGCACAGGCTCAGCAGCTGGCTGCAGTGTCAGCAGGCTGGGAATAAACCAAGGAAGGGCTGTCAGAGCTCCCGGCCCATGCACAGCGCCTGGCCGCCTTTGCTGAGCTCTCTGGGGCATTTGACACATGAACCGAGCCAGCTTTAACTCCCCTTTGGGCTATTAATGCAAACCAGCAAGGCATTGGTGATACGTTTTAGTTTAGCTAAAAAAGCCTTCAGAGCAATGCTGAATAAGTATTAAAAGACCGTTTAATTTTTTTTTTTTTTTTTTCTTTTGCAAACACAAGGAAAATTCAAACCAGCTGGCAGGGCTGGTGGTTTAGAGGCAATTGCAGCAGCCCCTGGGATTTCCCTTGCATGCTGTGTCTGCCTGGGGTGAGAGGCTGGGGTGAACCAGGTAATTTGGGCTGTGTCCTGGTGGTGTTGCAAGCGGGCAGCTGGTGGGAGGCTCTGCTTTCCTCTGCCCTGCACTGAATCCCACCGTGATGTGCAGCGAGCATCGTGCTGGGTGTTTTACCTGCCTGGGGAGAGGAACAGGGGAGCTGGGGGAACAGAGTTGAAGAAAGCAGGAGAGATGCTGGAAAGATGCATTTTACCACACAGATCTGGCTAGCAGCAAGATACATCCCCAGGCATCGCTCACCTTGCCTGGATACCCAGTATCTTTTTTTTGGCTCTGCCATTTCCCTGCCCCAGCAGTCCCAAACCCTCCATCTCTCTCCCTTGTCCTGAGAAAACCCGCTTTGATATCCTGGCCTGGGGACTTCCCAGCCCCATGTGTTTGGCTTTGGAGCTCCTTCCCTGGCTGTTTAACCCAGCTGTGAGCATGCTTTGGGCAACTCTCCCACATCTGCCCTGGCTGCTAGAGCCGGGAGCCCAGCTTGCCCCAGACCTGCCTGGCCCTGGATCTGGCCACCTGGTCCTGGCCTGCTTTCTTCACACCTCTCGATGCTCCCCATCCAGTGACTCATGGTGAAATGTGTTTCACTAGTCCTGAAATACATTTTTTCCCTGAGTGCAAGTTCCATCCAGAGTAATTGCTTCATTATTGCAGCTATTGTGTTACGCGAAATAATAAAACTCCATTAATTAGGCACAAAAAGAGAGCAGCGGAGGCTGGAAAGAGGATGTGCATTGAACAACTGCAATATCCCGTGTAGGATGCCATGTTTCACTGCCACTAGCGCTGGCCACAGGAGAGGTCAAGGCTCAGCTTTCTACAAAGCACCCCTGGGGCTCTCCTGGTGTCCTCCAGCCCTCCCCGTGCCTCTGCCTGGCATTGAGCTGCACGTGCGGACGAGGGCACATCCCCAGCGCGTGTGCCACAGCCCATCTTCACATGCCTGGAGCACTCTTGAAATAATTGCGCCCAGACGTTTTGACTAAGTCCTCTGCTCTCCCCTCCGTGCTAGCATCCCAGCTCTGTGGTATCCCTGGAAAATGCTGGCTGTTGCTGTGGGACAAGCTCTCCTGCCTGTTCCGCCAGGCGCCGGTTGGTTCAAATTAACTTTGCGAGCAATGCTCTGTCTCATTTTCTTCTGACTCCAACAACCTCCAGGCTGCTCAGCGCCTGTGTGGCCTGTCCCCCTCTGCGCCTTTGGGACAGGCATAATGAAAATCATTCTGGGTTGAAACTTGCAGCCTGGGAGACTGGGTTTCTCCTCTTCTCACCAGGAGCCCAGCTGGAGAGCCCAGGCGGCTGAGCGGAGGAAACTGGTTTTGGGGAGCTGGCAGGGCTGGGGAGTAGGGCTGGGTGCAGGGCTTTGGGAAGCATTGTGGCTGGGACAGGGAGATCCCCTGCAAAGCTGTGCAAGGCCTGAGCTTTTCTTTCCTGCAACCCATGAGCATGGGCTAGGGGATATGCCAGGCAGCTCAGGGCACACGGAGGGGCCCGGGTACGAGTAAAGGCTTGAAATCCCCTTTGCACCAGGCCAGGCTGCAACCACCTTCAGAAATTACCTACCAAACTCTCTGCCTAGGAGAAACTGTGGTGTAGAGCACAGGCTGGGGGATCCCAAGGCGTCTCAGGTACCTGTAGGGATTTTAGGGAGAGCTGGGACATTCCTGGGAAGCCTCGATCAGTGAGTGCCACACGCACTGCTTGGTTGGTCCTGCAGCGCACGGGTACCAGCCCGCTGTTATCCATCCCTACATCCCCACATCCCCAGCCCTAGCTTGCACCAACATGACCGTGAGAGCAGGCTCACTAAGGAGAGGATTTTTTGGCTGGAAAACCAGCAAAAATCCTCAGTCTGCAGGGGCGTGGTCGACCCTCAGGAGGGCAGCGGAGGCTCCTACGGTCCATTTGGGCAGCTCCGTCATGAGCATCCCTTCCTCTGCAGCACTGCAGGCATGGGTGGACATAGGGCTGTAATTACTTTTCACATTGTTTTGCACACGCTGTGAAATTAATGCTCCTGAAAATGAGGGCTAGTTTCGCTAGAGAAGAGCTGAATCTCAGCCTGGCAGAGCCTGCCCTCCTTTCCTTGGTTTGATGGAAGCAGCAAGGTGGGGTTAGCAGAGCTGAAATGCTCCATGCTCCAGTTTAGTGAGGACCAACCCCGAACGGGCTGCGCCAGCTCCCAGCTACGTGCCCGGCCTCCGAGCAATGCCATCGGTGCACAGGCTCACGCGTGGCCTTGGCCAGCTCTGCTACGGGACACGTCCTGCTGCCCCGCCAGGCTCTGCAGCCTCCCAGCACGATCTCCCTGCACCTTTAGGAGAAGACCATCGGTTGGGAGCACAGCAGTTCTCTTGGCTAATGCAGAGAGCGGAGATATCAAAAAGCTAGAGCTGATCTGCTGAGTGCTTTGGCAGTGCCCAGCATATCTGCTGTACTCAACCCCTTATGGGCATCTGGCTGCCTTTCCCAGGGGAGCGGGTGCAACTGCGCTTCGAGCAGAGGAAGGAAAGCAGGAGGGCAGAAAGGATGCTGCTGTCTCCAAAGCTGGCCGGCAGGATTTCTTTCTGAAATGTTGGCACAAGTTGTAGGGGAAGTCACTCAGAGAGGAGAGGCTGGCTTATTTCTAGATTTTTCCCGGGTTTAGGTAGCTCATGTTTATTGGTGACCGCTCAGGATAGTGTGTTTGTAACAACGGCACTCTGTGAAGAGCAGGGCGTGGAGAATTAACCGGTGTGTGTCCTCTGTGATGGCTCTCCAGGGGAAGAAATCCACTGTCAAGCACAGCCCATAGCCTAGAGGAGCAAAGTGATTTCACTCCTGCATCTTCATCTCCTTTCTATCAGTGATGGAATGGAAGCACCCATTATGAACATGTCAGTGATGAGCTTTGGGAACAATTATTTTTGCATGCTTTTCTTCCCCCCTGCCAAAAAAAAAAGAAAAAAAAAAACTTTTCTAAATTTGCTGGGTCAGTGCTTTGGCTGCTGTTGGTTATTTCAATTTATGCTTTTCTCCTCCTTAAGTCCTGCCCTCTGTGAAAATGCATGAGCTCAGGAACTTTGACACACTCAGTCCCTGCCAGGGCCCTGCCACCAAGTCTTCTTGTGATTGATTACTGCGTGAAAGGGTCTGCAGATGCTGTGGTTACATATAACAACGGGGAGCTGGTTTCTGCGGTCCAGGAAGATGCTATCTGCCTGGGATTTGCCTTGGATAAAGCCCCCACAAGGCCTCTCCTTCAAGTTGCACAACCAGCTGAGGCCACCCCAGATTTGGCTGTTTCTTTGCGTAAGCACTAAATGGAAGCAAACATTTTAGCAAGCCCCTTCAGACACGCCGCTTGGGGAAAAACTGGGCAGGAAAGCCAAAATGCACGTTGGCTGCCTAAATGCTGGGAGATGGGCTTTGGTCTGCGCTCTGTTCGGAGCCCCTCCGGATCAGAGACCTCTCCTGGCTTAATAGTGTCTGAACTGATGGAGCCATTGAAAAAACTGAGCCGCAGAGGTGGTGAGCTCTGGACCCTTGACAAGGGGAGCTCTGGATGAATCAAGACATGAAGCTGCACGGTTAAAGCCTCGGGGTGTCCCCCGCCAGACCCTGGGGCAACGTTCGCTTGCTGGGCTGAGCAGGGTGGACTTTGCCATTTGCCCTCGCTCTAGGCAAGGCAGAGCTGTGCCTGCTGACCTCTGTATCCGTCAGCATCTGCCTTCTCCATTTTCAGCTCTTTTCTTCTTCGCGGGATGTGCTCGAGATACAGGTTTCCAGTCTGGGGCCTCTTATTTATGTACAGAATGTTTGGGCAGGAGCTTCCCTGGAGCCAGTCTGCCCCCTCCAAAACACACAAACTCATCAAAAAACTGTTGCTGCTTCGGAGTGTAAAGCAACCCTGCTCAAATATGTTGTGAAACCAGGTAGATCAAGTCTTCCCTGCTGTATACAGCTGGTGTCTGCTGCAAGATACTTTCTTTTTCAATTTGCGGTACCTGGAGAACGCAATCTGCTGGGATTTGGTGAGAGACGATGCCCATCCATCAGTTGTTGTCGCCCTATGCGGAGTCAAGCTTTGTCCAGGGAATCAACCCTGCCTAATGTATAAATATTAGATCTGGAGTCTCAGCTGTAGAGGAGAAAGCAGAGCTGTCAGATAAGCTGCAATTAGTGCATTTATCTGCTTTATTTTCCTGTCGTTTCCCAAACCCCTTTTGCCTGCCTGCTTTTAATACACGTTATTAAACCTGCACTAAATGTTCATTAAAGAAGCAGAAATCGCAGGTGTTTGTTATCTAACGCTGCTGTGAGATGCACTCTTCAACTGCCTTGTGTAAATTTTAGTTTTTAGGGGTTTTTCCCCCCTTCTCAGTACATTCACACCAGAGAAATGGCTTTTTAACAGGGGATTAGTGGGTCGTCCTTCTGATTTGCTTTCTGGTTTGCTTGGATTTGATTCACCGGAGGTGTGATGGGTCACGTCTTTGCAGTCAGCTCTGCTGTCTCGGAGAAGCATTTATGCTGCTTCGCCAAGTGCTCCAGAACCTCTTTAAGCAAAATGCTGCAAAAGAGATAGATATATTCTTATTAGTCTTGCAAGAGAAACCACAGCAATCAATCCCAGCGCTAGACTAACTCCTTCCCTTTGTAGTTCGGATGTTTAGAAGTAATTTGGGGAGTAATCACTGTGAATGGCAATGTGGAAGTAAATGCCTGCAATAAAACATTGCAGGGGTGACTGTTATCCTAATGATATTTCCAACAAACATTACTGAAATATGTTTTCTTCTCTAAAAATGGCAACAGAATTTTAACGTTATTAGTGCTAACATGGAAATGGAGTAAAAATTAGCTGGGTTGGTTCTGAGATGATTTTTCTTTATTATTGCAAGGGTGAGGTGGGTTCCCCATTTCCTGCTGCCCTGCCTATCCAGGAGCACAGTGTTATTCTATGCTTCACGACCTGCTCATGTTTTATTTCATGTTACAAAGCCCCTTTCCATTAAACCAATATAAATAATTGCTATATTCTTTCACAGAGTAAACACGAATGTTGCAAGCTGGCAATAGCATTACAGGAAAAAGCTGCTGGCCTGATCCCAATGGCCTTTTCTCCTTTTTTTCCAGATGGGTTCATCTCTTATTCTTTGTGAATAATTTATCCAGGCATGCCTGGAAATGTTCTTTAAAGAAATTACGACTGTCTTAAAACATCTATGCCAGTGCTGCCTGTTGGTGCTGGAGAACCTTCCTTTTGCCCTTCCAGCTAAGTGGTTTTCTCTCCGTGTGTGAGCAAGCCCATGGTGGAGGGATGCGCTGGGATTTTGGGAGAGGAGCCTGGGAGGGTTGGGAGCTCGAGGTGTGCAGTAATGGTGTGGCCAGGGCGCGTGGTCCATCCAGCCATCGTCTAACTGCGACGTGGGAGAGTGGCTGAGTTGTGCAGGGATCCAGTTTGGCACTGGGCAAATCCTTCAGCGCCTGCTAGATGCAACGGTGCATGTGTGCCTGGGCTGATATCTCTATCTAGGCTATTTTGTAGAGACTTCCAGGGAAAACCTTTCCTCTAGATGAACATTTCCAGGGTAATTCAGTTACATTAGTAGTAGTAAGATTTGCCCTGTGAAACCCGAGAAACTTCAGCCTCTGCATCTTTGGGCTGAAATAAATCTGCCTGCTGCAGTTCGGTTGAGTACATAGAACGTCAGAGCCAAGTGTCAGGGCTGCAGGTGGGCCTGCCCCTGCCTTCTTTTGATGGATGGGTGCATTTTAGGTGCCGCTGTTTGCAGATGGAGCCCATGGTGGCCAAGTATTGCCAGCCAATTGCTTCCTGTTATTCAGCATTTGCAAACCAAAGCGGAATGGATGGAGAAGCAGTGCCAACCCTTGCTCTTGTGATCGTGTATCTCCATCTGGCCAAAGCTGCCGAGGGGGATTGGAGGCCAGAGAGAAAAACTCACCATGCTCGGAATCAAAGCATCGGAAATCCCAGGACATTGTGAGCTACGGGGAACACAAGGGGGGAAAATTTGGGGGAGGCTTCAGACATTTGCTGTGCTGGTGCTCCTGCTAGGAACGCAGCCAAGCTTCATCCTCCGTCAGAGGCATGGCAAAGCCCTACGTGGCGAACACCTACCAATTAAGTGCTGCGTAAAACGAAAGACGGGGTGTTGTTCAGCCCTTGGCAGTCCCTGCAGAAGGGTGGGCTGCTGTCATTAATGTGTTAGCAGGACTCTGCTGCTCCCTAAGATGGGGAGCTGGCTCTTCGCTTGGTGGCTCACAGCAGCTACCGGTGTTCAGGGCGGCTCTTTTCATTGCATGCAGCTGTCAGATGCAAAGCTATTAAGGCAGGTGATTAAATGCGATGCCTCTCTATTGATCCTCTGCTGCTTCCCAGAGCCAGGGCTGATGTTATCCTCTTTGGATATTCATAGCGCTGCTGCTGAGAGCCGGCTTGGAAATCCTTCAGGACAAAGGTGTCAGCAGCCGTCTGCTGCCTTCTGCAGCCCTTTTGGCTGCCAGGCTCCTGTGCCGAGCTCCTTGGCATGGGGGACTGCAGGCTTTTGCTCATTAGCCCGTGGATGGTCATGGTTTGACCCCAGGCTGGTGGCGACGGTACATGACGAGGAGCACGCATCCCGGTGCATCGGCCCGCTCCGCATGCAGCTCGGGCTCCCTCTGGCTCCATGCAGATGGGATGCTGACGTCTTCCTGGCAGCGGCGCTGGATGTTGGGCAGGCCAGGCTCCCTGGGCTGTACCTCTGGGGATAATTTCTCACTTCCCAGCGACTGCGAATGCCACTTGCCAACGGGCCATGTAATTTTGCCTTTTCTCTCTGATTTGCCTAATTTTCAATGGAAGCATCACCCCCATGAAGTGATGCTGAGGGAGCCCGAATGACACCCCCGTCCTATTTGGCATGGGGCAGCCAAGGTCAGAAAGGGAGGCCTAAGAGCAGGCAGGTTATTCTCCAAATGCACCAGGAAAACAACAAAAAAAATTGATTTTAAAGCATTTTTTACTAGGTGTTTGGTTTGCAGCCAACAGCCTAATGCATCACTGAGTTTAGCTCTGTCTGTTCTGCAGTGCAGTTGCGCAAGAAATCAATGGCCTGACATACTTCCCTTTGCTAGAAAATACACTTTTGCTTGAGTGGGTGTGAAAACCGAGAGCTCGCCAAAACCCGCGCAGTGCCGAGGGAAGGCTCTCCTGCTGAGTCCAGCATCAAAAGAAGTCGCAGGACAAAGACTTTGCTCTCTGACTTCTGTTCTGCTTGCAGGGACCACGGGGCTTTGAATACCGACCAGAGGGCAATTTAACAGAGGGAAATGTCTTCTATTCTCTGGCTAAAAAGAACATTTTTCTAGTGCATAGGCACCTGAATTGGCGGTCCAAGTTGATTTTCTGGCTTTCTCTACCCATTGCGATCGTTCATAAAGCATCAGAAAAAAACCCTGCTGCAGCGTCTGGGCAGTGCATTAATTTCTGCGTGGATGACACGGCTTCGTTAGGGTGTATTTGGACTGGCCGTGCAATGGGGAACATCTCTGCTCCTTTATGGACTCCTCTGGGAAAGAGGTGTCTAATCCCTCCCGCTTCCTTGGTGCATCCCAGCCCTGCCAGGAAAGCCGAAACATCAATATAACTCCTGACCTCCCAGCAGTATCCCTCGGTTGGCTAATTGTTTAAAACTTGGAGAACAGCCACTGTAAAAAATAACAGAACAAAAGTCACAAAAACAATTACCCTCTTCCCTGCCCGTGTTTTGACACGTGGTGGTGATTTCCAGCAATGCCCGGGCAGACCCGCTGGAAGCAATAACGGCTGGCCCCGGGGGCTACCTGCAGCCACGAGGATGCGGTGATGGTCGCTGCCCAAACAAGGGTGATTTTTTGAAGCTTTTCTATAGGGTGAAATGCCTCCGCATGATTGTCCACTGCGAGCATGGATTTTGGGAAATGGTGACTTTCCTGCAGGGAGAAACACCCCGGATTTGGGTCTGGGGGTTGCTCTGCTGCTGTCAGCCCTCTGCCATCGCAGAGGAGCCGTAACCTCGGCTTGCGGGATCGCTGCTACTGCTGGCATCGCCCGTCCCCCCGGCTCCCTCCTGCAAGGTCTTCTGACTCAGAGCCTGTCTCCTTCTGACAAGTTTATTGGTTTTTCCAGAGCCTTTCCAGCGCTACTGAGGCGATGGCTTTCATTTCCCTAAAAGCAGCCGTGGGAGGGAGAAGCAAGGAGTAGTTAATGCCCGCAGGAGTGAGTGAGCCACGCGGCCAGGGTGGCTCCAGCGCCGGGCTCGTGTGGGACCACCAGCCCCCCGCACCCCTGGTCCTGCCGCAGCATGGAAAAGCATGGGAATGCCCTGCAGGAATGCAGGGGCTCTCCTGTGTTTCCAGCTTTGCTGGGGAGAGGTGGGATAACTGGGGAATGGGGTGGGTGCTTTGGTGGTGGCTTTGTTCAGCCGGTGCGAGCCTCCCGCTTTCTGCTGGGGTCTGCCCGGAGCGGGGCACGAGGAGCGTGCGCGGTGCCTGCGGTGAGCAGGACAGGAAAGCCCCGGAGGGTTTTGTCACTTCTATGGAGGTCTTATCCGTGTCCTGGGCACAGGGTGCTGTCAGCCCATCAGAGGGACGTGCAGGCTCCCGGATGCTCGTTTTCTGGATGGATTCATAGAACCATAGAATCAGATTGATGGCTCCTGGCTCCAGAGCCCCCAGGAGAAGGAGAAGTGAGCACCCTGGGCACCCTGCCACCTCCGCTGTGCTCAAGGGCAGCTGCTCCTGGCCTGGAAAAAGCACACACTCCACCTTGAGATTCACTCTGCCATTGCTAAGAGGTACTTGACATCCTATCTCCTGCCCGGCTGCGAGCTCGTTTTCCTCCTGCAGGTCTGGCCGGCTGCTGGGCAGAGCTGGCATGCTGTCCCCCTCCCCAGCACCCCGACCCTCTCGTGGCAGCACACCTCGGGGACCCACCTCCCCCCACTCATCCCTGCCTTTCGGGAGGATGCCGAGGTCGTTAATCACTTTATGGATTAAACGAATGAAAATGTTTGGAGCTTGAGAAACTGTGGCCCAAACCTCCACTGCCCCAGCACTCAGCACCATGCCTCTGAAGTCACTGTCAATTTACCATATTGAGACAAAAGTGTGGCGTTCTTAGAGAAAATAAAAGCGCACCTGGGAAAAAAAAAAAAAAAAGGTGTTTGCTCCTTTGCCACACTATAATTGGAGCGTGATGGGGAAGAATGAAGTGGTGCAATAAGCAGAGTGCTCGTAAATGAATACTGCATCCGTGGAAGCAGAGGCTGATGACAGGGGTGCTGGCAGGACCGTCATCTTTGGGACCGGGGTGACAGATCATCTGCTTCAACAGCAGGGCAGAGGGAGACAGCGGGGCTCTGGGGAGGAGTGAAACCAAACATAAAACCCCAGAAGAAAGGAAAAAAAAAAGCGGAACCACCTCTTTCTTCCGTGCCCGGAGCCCCCTGAAGCAAACCTTTAATCATCCTAGAAGGGAAGCGCTCCCATGGAGGCAGGAGGGCCGTGGCTTCCCCGCTCGCAGCCAGGGTTTACACAGCGATTAAGATCTCAGCTGGCGAAGAAACCCGCTCAGCAGATTGCAGGGGAAAAGAGCGGGGAGAGACACTTCAGAGCTGCTGTGCGAAACCTGTGAGCTCCGTGTCACGCTGGATGGCTGTGAGCAAGAGACAGCAGCTCTCAATTTGAGCTGAGTGTTTTCCAAGTATCCAAAGGTTTGAGGGAGTCGATTTTTATTACTGGGAAGGCTCCGGTTGCCTGGGCAGTGCTGCAATCTCAGCCTGCTCTCGGCAGGTGCCTCCCCTCCAGGGGCTAGGAAGATGCTCTCCCAAAATTGAGCTGCAGTGGAGGGGTTACTCAGGCACGCTCCACTCCCGGAGCCCCACAGAGTTTTTGGAGGGTGCTTAACCCTTTCAGGGAAAAATGTTGCTCCCGTTACTATAGAAATGGTGTGAGGTTGGGCTCCGCTACTCGCCTGGAGCAGTGAAGTCCAAGGGAGCTGCTGCTTGAGCCAGCTCGCTGTTCCCGAAGGATCCCAGCAACCTTCTCTTGCACGGGGGCAGGTAGCAAGGCCGGGTGAGAGCTGACCCCAAACCTCTGCCCCGAAGCGTACAACTGCTGAGCTGGAGCCTGGCTTGCTCTGTGCAGGGCACGTTGGGGCTGCGTCCAGGGCACAGCGTGCAGGAGGGAGAGTTTGAGGAGCAGCTTTGAAGCTCAGCAAAGGCATTTACTGTTCTTGCGGAGCTGCTACAGTTTTCCTTTCCTCTGCAAGTAAGTGCAGAATCAAGCTGTGGCCAGTACAGTTTACAGCAGCTCCTGGCTGCGCGGATAGCCAGCACTGAATGCAAAACGTTGCTCAGCCCAGCTTCCCTCTGGCCTGTCCAGGTGGCCGTGATCTGAAGAAGCTGAAGTCCTGCTCTTGTCCTCCCTCGAGAGATGCTGGATGTGCAGATGGGAGTTTTCTAAATGCTTTTGCAGTAGCTGAGGTAATGCAAAATGCTGGTTTTACTTTGCCCTTCACATACCCTTTTTATTTGCCTTCCCCTTGCCCTTGTCACCCCGGTTCCGTCCTGCCCCCTGCGCTGCTCCGTCGCTTGCCTTCTCCTGCCCTGCAAGCCGGGGAGGCTGCAGACCTGGTCATGGTTTGAAGAAGATAATGATGGAAGAAATGCCTGCTTTGAACAGCTCTGCCAGAGCAGTGAGTGGTTCAGTGAATTCAGCTTGTTACAGCGTGTTCTCACAAATTTCTGCTGCCCTTTTATCAGACCATCAGCCTAAACAGGTCACCCTTCAGCTACCGCCAGACACCGCCTCGTACCTCCACAGTCGAAGGCTTGGGTAGCTGCAGCCTGACTCACGCTGTGTGGGAGAAAAAAATAATTATTTCAGCCATGGCAAATTGGACCAGTAATAACCTTTCTCTCTGTAACAACAATGGTGCTCCGTTAAAAATATATTTTAATTGATTTTGGATAATGAGTTGGGCTTACTGGGGAGTGGGCAGTGGAGGGGTGAGGAATGGGTGGATGGGGAATAGCGGAGTGGAGAGGTGGCCATTGTGTCCTGCTGGGAGGGTGCAGATGGCCTGATCCTGCAGGGCATGGGCAGCCGGTCTCCGGGACATGAGCAGAGGGAGAGCAACACCGCTAGCACCCGGCGCTCACTGTAGGCCTCACCAGGGGTTATTTCTATTTCCCGGAGCCTGAGCAAGGGCTGTGTCTGCACAGAGCCTTGGTGAGCATTGCACGTGCACGTAAGGGCTTTCCTTCCTCCTCCTCCTCCTTCCTCTGCCAGTCATTTCGGCAGCTTCCTCTCAGTTCCCTGCCTGCACCCTGGTGTGGTGCGGAGCCTTTTTTACCATCTTCAAGATGGAACAACTGCCCTTTCCCCAGAAGTGTTTTTGCTGTGAGCCAGCAAAGCACGTTTGATGGAAAGCGAGCTGGATCTGAAAGCACGGTGACCTCCTCTGCGAGGCTTTGTTAGTCCTCGGAGCTTGCAGGAGAGATGTACGGGGGTTTTAACATGACATTGCTATGTGCCACTGCAGCATTTCAAGTGCCTCCGCTCGCAGCGCGGGGAGATGCCTCTGTTCCTGTTTCTTGCTGGGAAGAAAATGCAACAATGCTCTCTAGAGGCAGAAGAAGTCAAGAAGAGGTTCACTTTCCCCGGCTCTGCCTTTTGCCATGACCTCACTGCTCTCTGCAGCTGTTTATTTCCCCCCGAAATGGCAATTTCTGGGCATCTTGGCCTCTTGAGTTGTAGCTTGGGTGGTTTACTTCCCCCTCCCTCCCCACAGGACAACCTGATATTATTATTGCAGATGCTCAGAGGAGGGCTGGGAGCAGTGGGGAGTATTTTGGGTCAGGATGGGGCTCTGGGATGAGACAACTGAGCGGTGTGATGGAGGAAGGGGAAAGGGCAGGTGGAGATGTGCTGCAGCATGGGGCCATCGCTCTGGGGCAGGGAAAGTCTTTGGGGCTCGGGGTGGGATCTTGGAAGGAGAAGGTCTAAGGACTAATTAACCCCAGGGCTCAGGTGGGAGCAGATGCAGCTGTGGGGCTGCACTGGGAAGGTGGAGCCGCAGGAGCCCAATCGGGCACCAACTGCCCCTTAATAAAAGCCAGATGGGGGAGAAGAGCTGGTTTGGGAGGCTGTGGGTCTCTTTTCCCAGGTAGAGCAGGCAGCTCTGGCACTGGCTCACCTAGGATATATTTTGGGGTGTGAAGAAGGGACTGGAGCTCTGCTCACTGGGGAGGTTCTCAGGGGCTTCCCTGGATGTGGGGCTGAGCCCAGGGAGATGTGGCAGGAGCTCCTGGGATGCTTTAGCCAAGGCTGAAGGAGGCTTTTGTGGAGTAGCTCCGGAGGTGGGAGCTGGTGGTGGGGATGTGCTGAAGCTGTGGAGATGTCCTACAGGGCTTGGGGCCTGAGTCTGCACAAAAATGGGAGTGCCAACAGTGGCTCAGCAGTTACAGATCCCATCCTCTGCCCTTCCAGAGACCCCAGATGAGATCTGCGTCCAGCTGCGTTGGCTGCCGTATGTACAAAGCGTTTGAGTCCTTGGCCTGTGATCTTCCAAGGGGGAAGTGGGTTAAAAGGTGATGCTCTGCCCTGTGCAGGTGGGTGTCAGAGGCTATGTATGGGGCCAAGATGAGAATCCAGGTGAGATTTTTGGGGTCCTAATCTATGAATGTTTTCCTCTGGAAAGTTTCTTCATGTGAACAGTTGACTGAGCAGAGCTCAGCCCATGGAGTCATGGTTGGTGGGGTCCCTTTGCTTATGCAAAAAGACTGGCTGAGTCAGCAGCAAGCAGGGCCTGTCCCCCAGCTTGTACCCAGAGCTAGGCAGGAACACAAAGCCCAGACCACTACTGGCCATCAAAAAAAAAAAAAAAAAATCCAAATAAAATAATTCCTTTTATTATCCTGGCCAGTTTCCAGTTCACTTAATTACATTCTGCCAATCCACCCTGCAATCCCATATGTTGTTGTTTATTTTATTAGCTCATATTGCATATCTTTCAGTAACAATGACCCTATGAATAGCCTAGCCTGCCAAATTAATTGTGCTGGTGAAAGGCTTGGGTTAATGTATAAAGTGTACTTGCATCCCCCGAATAAAGGAAACAAAGTAAATTATATTACTGAGCTGAACTGGCCAAATCTCGTGTCCCCACGTGACCGGAAAGATATGTAAAGAATCAGCTGGATGAATGGTTTAAAAAGGCACAGGGGGATACCTAGGCTGAGTGTGGTTGGCATAAAAATCTGATGTCTGCTGCCTGGAGAAGCGCACGGCGGGGCTGATGCAGCGGGTGAGGGTGTGCTGGGCTCCCGGGGGGCTGGGTTACAGCCCTGGATTACAGCCCTGCGCTGAATCGCAGCCTGTTTGCTCGTGGGAGCATCTCTGCTGGCACAGCGTGCCTCTGAGCAAGCTGGGGCCCAGAGCAGTCCAGCCTGAGCCCTCCTGTTCAAAAAATGTGGTTGGGTTCAGCCCCATGACAGTTTCCATTAGACAGCTCTGTCTCTTCATCCCCTTCAATGGGGAGAGCAGGGGCAAGAAGTGGAGGCTGAAGTCGCTGCTTTGCCCTTTTGCCACCAAAGGGACTTTGGGACCTGGCGTCCTGGTTTTGGCTGGGGCTAAACCACGGCACCTGCGTGGACTTAAGGTGTCTGAAGTACTTCTGGGGTTTTGATCAGTGTTGAGGGTCTAGCTGAGAAGTAGGAGATCTTACGCTTGAACCTTGCACTCCTTTTTGTCCGGTACGTGGGTGAGGATAATCCCTCGGGGACATCTTGGTGGGTGTCTGTACGGCACCCAGGGCACCACAGCCCTGGTGCGGGAGGGTCTCCTTGACCAGGTACCTTGATGCAGATAATTGTAGTGGCAGCGAATAGCTCCTCCTGGCTGGCTGAAAGCTGGCAAAAGCAAGGCAGGCGAGAGTTTTGCAGAACTTATATTTTCAAACCATCTTTCCCAATCCGTTTAATGCCTGTGGTAAATGCGAGGACTGCGGTTGGAGGAACTGGTAGGTCATGGGCTGGGGGTGCCCAGCTACCGCTGCGTCTTTTCTCATTGCTTTGTGCTCATGGGATTAACGATACCTAATACTGTTAGATAGCAGCTGATATACTGCTTTAATTTCCTGTTATTCCCATAAATTGCAAACTCTTGTGTAGTTACATCCCTGTATTGCAGGAGCGATGCAAAGTCTGTGGCATCTCCTGGATGTTGCCCTGAGTCTGGAAAGCCATCGGGAGCCGGAGGACGGGGCGATGCTGAGCCCAGGGAGCTGGCAGAGCCTCGCTGCAGGTCTGTGCCGCCCCCAGGATGGGGCTAAAGAGGCTGTGGCATTTGGGATGTCAATGTTTCTTTGCTTTGGGGGGACAAGGAGCCAAAGCCCAACTGGATTTCCTACTGCAAGTTCAAATCTAGCTGGTGGCAGTTCTGAATAGTGCTGGCTTGGGGCTTCATCAGCCAAAATACCCGTATGCTGTCCTTCCAGGCAGCTGGACTGGTGGTGCTTTTATGCTTTATTTTTTTTTTTATTCCTGCTAACTTTTCTATTGGAAAGCAAGCCCCGTATTTCATGTGTCTCATTATTTAGGATGCTTGATGCATCTGGCCACATCTTCCAGCTTTTGCTACGTGCAGTCCATGAGTCAAGGTGGGGTGCATGGGGCTTCGTGCTTCCTCTGCCGTGCTCCAGTCTTCCGAGACTGGTAAAACGCCGGCGCTGGGGGGGTTACACATGCAGACTGTAGATATGCACGGAAGGGCAGTTTGTGTTAAATTGCACTAGATTAAAGATTTTTGGTTTGGAAACCCTTGCTCCAGTTTAATTTCATGGGGTTCTGTGCTCTGTTAAACTCGGTTGCTATGACATGGTTAGGGGAGCTCATTGCCTTTGAAACTAGAAGGGATCACTCTGATTATTTAATCTGACCTCCCATGAGGCGTAAAGCTTTCCCCCATCATTGCCCCAAGCCCACGTTTCTGTCTAAGCTCTTGCATATGTTGCATCTTAATTTCAAGGCTGAGTGATGCATGATAGCAAACCCCCTGAAAGTCCTTGTTAAGTTTGGAAATTACCCTTGCAATTAAAAACTGTGTCTTGTTTCTAGCTCCAGTTTGACTTCAGTTTCCAGCTCCGGGAGCTCATTATGGCTTTCCCTGCAGCGTTAAAGAGATATCTGTTATAAGGGGAGCACCAGACAGGGTTGTCCCAGAGAACCAGACAGGGTACTGGGAGACGACTGGATGGTCTGGGCTAGTAAATGGAATTCACGGGCTGCTTTGGGAAGGGGGCAGGTAGGGATGGATGCTAAGTGAGCGTACAAAATAACAGAGGCCTGATGCAGGAGCTTTTTTCTTATTTCATGGATGTCAGTTCATCAAGTTGGTGATGCCGGACATTGCAAATGTCCTGGATTTGCATGAAGGCTCAGCCAGCTTTTGCTTGCTTAAGACTTCTGTGCTTTTCCCTCTGTATTTTCCCCACCTCATTAGTGTTGTTACGTGGCTGGATAACTAGCGCCTTGTTTTATCTCTGGTGTCTGGCAAGCAATAGCACCCTCAGCGTTACTACCAGGTGCTGAGGCCACTGGTGTCTGTCTCAGCCCGACGTGGCCCTTTGCCACCACCCCGTTTGTTTTCCGGGGTGGGTGAGTGCTGCTAGGATGCTGGGGAGCCTCGAGGACGGGGGATGCTGAGGTCAGGGGTGATGCTCTGCTTTCCCACCTGCTCATTACAAGGGCAGTGGCAGGCACAAGGAGCAGAGACTTGTCCCCAGGGAGGTGCCTGGGGTGTGGAAGTGCATAGTACTGAAATTATGGGGATATCTGAACCCATGTGGGACTGGAGTGCTGTCATTCCTGTGTGCCGTCCACAGAGCCAGCAGTACAGGATGGACTGGAGGTCGAAGGAGGGAGGTAGCGCTACAGAGAGGTCCCTTCTCTGTTCTTTCCTTCTCCTTCAATCACCCGCATGCTGCAGCAGCTTCCCTTTGCCCAGGGGAGCCTGGATGTCACCTTCTCTGACCCTCGTTAAGCCTTTTTGCTCCCCGCTCTCTTGCTCCCTGCTTTGCTTGCTGTGCTCTCAGGGCACAAGCGCTTCCCTCGGCAGCACCATGCACTGCAGACCCCTCCTGTTGCTCAAGGCTGACGTGTGTGTGCTGCCTACGATATGCACGTGCTGCACGCAGATTCATAATTTGGTATTAATTCTTATTTAACCCAAACTCTCATGGATGTATGCTGGTGCCTGTGGTGCTGTGGAGAGGACTTTGCATTTGGATGGTGAGAAAATGGTGTATCCAGAGTGATGCTGAGGTGTTCCACTGGGCGTTGGGTGCCATCCATTATCTGCTGCCTGTAACTTGATTTGATGCACTGTGCTGTCAGCTGATTAAATCTGATTAGCGCAAGTGTTTCTTCCTCTCCTCAGTGATTTGCCATGTCCTAATGTGATGCCCACTTATGACAGGGGAAGAAGCTAAACCAAATTATTTTCCCGTTGACTAAACGGCAGCTCGCATTGCTCTTAAAAACAGTGAGCAGAAGAGGGAATGTCCTTCATGGAGGCTGCTGGATGGAGTCAATTAATTCTGACTGCTAAGAGTAGGATAAATGGTGAAAAGTTGGACATGCATTTGCATCATCCCAAGAGGAGGTGGTCATGGTATCACAGAATCATTTAGGTTGGAAAAGACCTTTAAGGTCATGTCCAACTGCTGTTAATCCTGGCGAGGGAAACTTGGAGCTTAAAGGTGGGCGAGGCTGTGTGATTTGGGGCAAGCTGTCCTGCCACATTGGGGGTCACCAGAGACCCATTAATCTCCCAGATTTCTTGTTAGCACCAAGAAATGGTGCTTGTTATCCACCTTCGTAGCCCAACTTGCAAGGGGAAGACGTATCCTCAGGGATATGCTTTGCATGACTCCCCAGATATGGAGCTGGTTCCCTCTCCCTGTGTGTCATGGTGGAGCTGAGGATGTGGGGCTGTGGGGCTCAGGACTTCTTACTCCCAAGCCATGCTTTGCCTGGTGACTCGCAAATGTTCTTATAACAGATGGAGCGATTTCAGAGTGCGTCTATGCAGCAAAAAGTGAAGCAAGTCTTGAGTCTCCTCCCCAGCTTGCAGAGTGTGTCATCACTTATATCTCTGCAAACTGGGATGGGAAATGCAAGTCAGATCTTCCCTCTGCCGTAAGCAGTGCTCGTATTTTGCATGTGGAGTGCAGATGTCTAGACAAGGGGAAACATGGCAGAGGCTTTGAGATGATGCAAAAAAAAAAAAAAAAAAAGACTCCTTTAGCCAAGTGCAAGTGCCTGCCCTTGTGTTCCATGGGAAGTAGGCTAAAGCAGGTTTTTTCTTAATCTTATTTTTCATTCTTGGTGTGTGTGTTTTGCTCCAGGATTTACTACACAGAGCCCTTTCGACTGTTTCCACAGGGCTTATTTAATATCTTGATCCTCTGGCAGTTCTTCCCTGGCCTATATGTTTAGCTGGGTTTTTTCCACTGCAATTTGGTATTAAATCTCACTGTGAGCCTTTGAGTGCTTTTGTGGAAGGTTCCCACTGTACGATCTGTTCACTATGATAATCATAACCCTGTGCTAATTACTTGCATCATAGATAACTGTGCTTGGCTCTAAAGCATTTCTCCTTCTCTTTATTCCTTTCTCTCTCCCCCAGTCTCTCCTCTCTTCCGTGCAGCATCCCTATTCTGTGTTCTGATCATGAATGCCACTGAAGAGTTGCTCCTTGCTAGAATATCCTGAGTAAATTGTTTGGAAAGTAATCCTGCATATTATATATCCCATCATGATCCCTGATTAAAACTTGTAACTGTCCCTTGTGCTGAGTGGTCTGCTGCAGACTGAGATGGCATTTTCCATGATGGATGTCCCACAGAAGGAGGTGATTTAATTCTGCTGAAGTCATATTTGTTTTCCACAAGTCTCCCAAAGTTAATGAGACCAATTATTCCAAAGAGCTGAGACTTTAACAGCACCAATGTATCATCTCATGTTGAGCTCATCCTCACGTGTGAGGCAGGGTAATGCATGGGGTGACGGTGAGGGCTTGGAGCAGTCCCTGGGAGCCCCATTCTCAGCTACCATCTCAGCACAAGGTGAGATGCTTTGCTCCATATGGACATGGAGCAAAGCCAGGCCAGTCCCTGTCTGAGGGGAATTTGCAGTCCTAAGGCATCTCTCTGACACAATCCAGGACAGATTTGCTGTATAACCAGACTAAAAAAATTGTCACATTGTAAGTAAATGCAAAAGGCTTCCGAAGAGCAAAGCCTGCAGAAGTGGAGTAACGTCATGCTTGCGTGTTCCTCTGCTTCCATCTGCTCAAGAGCATTTTTCCTTCTCTGTATTTCCCAGCTCGGAGGATGCTCGCCCAGCCAACTGGCTGGGGATCCAGTACTGAAGTCAGCTGGGTGATGCTGTAGTTTTCCTTCATGGAAGAGGATGAAGATTAAAGACTTGTAACCTTTGCACCCAAGCCCCCCCTAGGGCTCCATTTGTACTCAGATCCTCCTTTCACCCTGTTTCTATGAGCTGATTTCTGAGAGCTGTAATCAGGATGTTAATTTTAACCTTTTCTTGAAGGATTATGTTCCACCCCGCTTAATTCCCAGAAACGCTGACACCCCGCGGGCATTCCCTGTGACCTAACATTTTTCCCCCTTCAAACTTCCCTGTGTCTTCACAGTTCTGCAGTGTTACTTTCTTATAATGGTGCCAAGGCAAATCCTGGTGCCTATTGAATAACTCTTCTATATGCTGGAATTAGTAATAATAATAGGCATCTACGAGCTGGAAACTTTGCATTATCCAAAGGGGGATAATGCATGTGGGCAGCTGCTAACTGCTGGTGCAGCATCTCTCCTGTAGCGTCATGTCACTGTGTCGGGGGAAAGATGGGTGATTTGCTGGCTGTCGGTGGGTATGCGGAAAGGATGGAGGTGGCGATTCACCCCTGTGAAAACATGCCTTGCTTGCTGCCAGTACCCATTTCTGGGGAGAAGGGTAGGAGGGATGGGGTTGAATCTCCCAGGGCTTTGGGATATTGAGGTGTCAATGGGACAAGCAGCAGAAGGGAAGAACTGCCAAGGCAGAGCCTGTGCTGCTTTCCAGGCACTGCTGCTGTGACTCATGGGTTTAGATCACAGGTTCGCCTAAGCGACAGCTTTTGTAGGTTTTGTTCTACTAATTTAAATGACTCGTTTGTTTCCCAGAGGGGGTTTTTGGGAGTCTGTTTCTCTGAGAGGTTTTTCAAAGTTACCATGATGGCCTTCTAAAACACTGGAGCAGCCTGGTGCGACCCATGGTGAGGGCAGAGCTGTCCCATCAAGCCAACGTGCGGAGCACGAGGTTGTCCTGGTGTTTGGTATGGTGAGGAAAGGATGCCCTAAAGAGAAGATGCGCAAGTGCTTGCTTGAAGAAATATTTGAGCAAGAGCTGCTGATGGCTTGTAGTCTTTCTGAATTACTTTTTCCTGTGTGGGCTTTTTGAAGAGCAGAACAAGCATCAGCCTCCCGGTGCCATGGGTGGCTTCTCTTTAGCATGGAGTACTGCTGCTGCCGCAGAGTAACATTTCAGCGTGGCAACAGTATGGTTCAAAACAGTAATAAGAATACAACTGTTGTTTGCACAGATGAATGCAGAAAATGATGTGAAATGGCAAGAAACCCATTAGTCTGGAAACACACTTTCCTTTCTCAGCACCCACTTAAGTCCTCTGACACATGACATTTCTTACTCTGAGTTTCAAAGGAAGTGAAGGCTGTGAAAAGCAGGTTGTCTACCACAGAAAGCAGAAATGTGTCTCTAGATTAGAGATGTAAGTCCACGTTTGCTTTTTTGCTGTGGAAAGGATGAGTTTGCCCGCGGGGCTGTGGGAATGTCCCTTCGTGTCTGACCGTCCTCGCTGGGCAGGCGGCCCGTGCCACTGAGGATGGGCGTGGATGTGCAGCCTAAATCTGACCGTTCCTCCTTGTCACTGCTGCGGTGGTGCTTAAATGAGTAAAAAACCATCTGCCTGCCAGTTTTCCTGGTGGAAACCATTCAAGAACGATGTTATAAGAAAAATGCAGTTACACGGAAGTGATGTTTTCAAATGGGTACTTTCCGCTTTTCCCATCAGCTATTGCTGTCTCGTTAAGTACCAGTTACTAATTAGCCTTCATGTCTTATTAAAATCGTAGTGGTTTTTTTACCTACTGCTATTTTGTGAATAGTCTTTATTCTGGTCTTTAATGCATGTTGATTGAAGTATTTATTGGATGCCACTTATGCGGCTCTGTGCCTGCGTTCATTTTCTTCTTAAGACATTTACTAAACCACTGCTTAGAATTACTCCAACCCATCTGGCATATTAAGTGTTTGTGCAGAGTGTACCCGACTTTCCCATCCACTTCCTCAATTAATATTAAATATTCAAGGGAATTGAATTTGTTTTCCCCTCCTTGCCATCTGATCTTCCTACCATCTATAACGATGTATTTGGGTAGAAATGTGGCTCTAGTGGAGCGTTAGCTGAGAGGCTGGGAGGTGGGTACTGGAGGGGAAATCAAGGTGCCCAGTTCTGCACAGCGACAGAGATTTCGGCAGGCAGATGGCTCCAGTAACGGGTATTTTCGAAGCCAAGGATATCAAAGTCAAAAGATATTATTCCACCCTATTTTGGCATAGCAGGGAAGGGTCTCCTGGAGGCAGGGATTTAAATCCGCCCCGCGAGCTGTGTCAGCTCTGAAAGCTGCCCTGCATCCCCAGAGAGTAGCGAAGATGTAAAGGATTAGAAATGAGCTCTGCTGGCAGAGCTTTGTGGGGAAGCACTTGAACAAAACCTGTCTGCATTAGTCATGACAGCGACATGATTTTACTTCTGTAGTCAACCTCACAAACAAAAATGAGAACAGAACGTGTCTCTTGCCTGATGATTATCCAAAGCAGGCTAAACCCTGCGCCAGCAGTGAAATTGGGGCTAAGAATGAATTTAAGTGGCAGTAAAATATTCACAGTGGGGTCAAGGGCGGAAGGTAGTTTGTAGCTTTGAAGAGGATCTCTTGCAATAAAGAAGGGATTTGGCTTTAGAGCTCTTCCTAGCAGGTAGGAAAAGGTGCTTCTTGGACTAGCCCAGCCGTAAATCTGTCCACCTGGAGACAGAAATAAGAGATACCCAAGAAGAGGATTTACAGCAATTCTTGCACCAGGATGTTGTACCGGGTGTTTCAAGCAGTCTTTATAGCAGTGTCGTGGCTGGCTTGTAATGTTGATAAGAAAACCTTGCTGTATCTCTTACCATTTCCACAAGAAGAAAGGAAGCAAGCATTTATGGCAGTAGAAGGCACGTGGTATTTTGCCTGCTTGAAGGCGACTGCGATCCCACGCGTGCGCTGCTGCGCAGGCTCGCACGGTGCCATGTGGCCTGTGCCCACAGGGGACAGGGCTGCTGCTTGTGCCAGGAAATCAGCGCAGCCTCCTGCTATCCCGGTGCTGGGGGATGCTGGAGGTGCGAAGGCTGTGCTGAAAGGGGGGGGTTCATGCCGTAAGCACCCCTCTGATAGCTGGTGATGATCGGGGATGTGACTGCGGTCCGTGTGCGTGCTGTGGTGCAGCTGGGATGCCCTGCGTGCAGCTGCTGGGAGCTCCGGGCCATGCTGGAAACGCTTCGGTGGCCATCTGCCTTTGAACAGCATCCGATGCGGGTGCTAGAAACACCTTCTAACCCAGAGCGTGGCTGCGTTAAGAAGTTGCTGCTGGTGGGCTGAGCCAAGCGGTGCTGCGGTAACAGTGCCGAGCTGTCAAAGCTGTGCTTTTGGCTTTGGTTGTGAGATATCCCTCGTCCCTCCCAGCAGCCACAGCACGCAAAATGAGTGTTTTGGCAAAAATCTGCATCCCTGGCCTGAAATGCCGCTGATGCAGCGCCGGTGGGCAGGGACGGCACCGCTGCCGTCGCCAGCAGCGAGCGATGCTGGAAGACATCCACCATGAAGGCAGCGCCAGCAGCCCTGTCCTGAATTATGCATGGCAAAGCCGCTGAGCACCAGCTTCGGCAAAGCAAAGAGCCTGCAACGTATAGACCGAAACGTCTTTGTGTTAGGCAAAAGGGACATCTCTCCTGCTAAT
The DNA here is from genome assembly GCF_030463565.1 of Pelecanus crispus. Taxonomy (NCBI): domain Eukaryota; kingdom Metazoa; phylum Chordata; class Aves; order Pelecaniformes; family Pelecanidae; genus Pelecanus; species Pelecanus crispus. Next base: position 2,276,723 of record NC_134656.1, read on the forward strand.
GGCTGTCACTGAGAAAAGCAAAAGCTGTTCATGGAGCCTGCATTTTCCTAACAAGCCATCTGCTCAAAATCCTTTTCCTAGGGATTAGCCATGACCCAGTCTGGCCAAACCAGTGATGTCAGTGTTTAAGTTCTGACTTGGTTTGGTCCAGCTTGAAAACCTGGGAGGGGGAGCAGGGGTTCGCAGATGCCCCCTCCCCTTCCTGTGACTGATACGGGGAGGCTCTTGGGGGAAATAACTTATTCCCCAACCCACGGGAACTGCCTGCTTTGCTTCCCAGAAAGCCTGAGTGGCTGCATAAAAGAAAAGTCTCAAACCCAGCATGTTTGTAGAGTCAGGAGGGTTTTCAGGAGGTGGCTGGTGTTTGGGCCCCGTGCCCCGTCGGAGGCGGCGATGCCGTGCTGCCTGGGACCGGGTCTGAACAGGGCTCAGGGATGACCGCGCTCTTCAGCTCAGCTCAGCCAGAGGCTTACGAAACTATTGGCAGTTTATTCTAATGAGAGAATTATGCAAACACTAAGCAAAATTGGCGTTTGAGTACTTTGTAGAAAGTACTTATTTTGCCAGTTCGTAGAGAGAAAGATCTTAGAGGAAACAGAGAAGAATAAAACAAATCAAAATAATTAAAGGAAATATTCCACTACATTGCAAATGAGTCTGCAGCCTGGATCAAAGCACTTTTAATTGGATTCTGAAGTCCCAGGATGCACTCGGCGAGGAGCAGCTGGGGAACCTCTTTCCTTTCATTAACTTTGCCTGAATACAAACAGGGAGAAAAGAGGGAAGGGAGCACATGGCACTGGAGGCAGGAGGTGGAGGTGAGGAAGAAGAGGAGAGCGAAGCACCTGGAAACAGCAAGCAATCCCGGTGGAGCGGCGGTTGCTGGCAGTTCCTCCTGGCCGAGATGCGCTGCCGTGGTTTGGGCAGTGACTGCTCCTGCTGATCGCATCTCCCTGCTCTGCTCCATCGCTTCCCCGAGCACCCAGGCAATGCCTAGCTCCTTTCTCATCTTAGCTTGCCACCCCCTGGGGCGGAGATGCGGCAAGCGATTCATGTACCTTTTGCTTATTGTAATTTGGATCGTTTTGGTGCTGCTGAGCGATCCTCCTTGCCTGCTTTGCTGTCTGCAGGGGCTGGGCTGGTAGGCAGGGAAGGGCTGGGGAGCCGCTGGGGAGAGGAGCAGGCTTTGCAGGCTGCCTTTTTGCACTTGATGGCTCTTCTGAAGTACTGGGCTGCGTTTCTACCAGCTATGCGATGGCAAGAGCGGTTGTGATTTCCAGCTTTCTGTGCCTGAGGCATGCAGAAATAAGTTCAAGTTCCCCAGCAGTAACGTGGCTCTAATCATCCAGACCCGTCTGTTGCTAATGGGCACATCAAGAAGAGGCGAAGGCTGTCAAAGCCATCAGATCTTTTTCAGGAGCTGCTCAGTGCAAACACAGATACTTGAATATTGTGGGTGGTTTTGCTTCAGCCAGCCTGTGACGTCTCGGTTTCCGTGACTTCCTAACAAATTTATCTCCTCTTGGGAAAGGAATAGAGCTGAACTGGCCCCGCTCATCATCCCAGGGTGGCCGATGTGAGATGCTGCTGTGGGAGCAGAGAGGCTGAGCTTAAGCCGTGGGCTCACCATGTACTCGGGCCAGTTATTCCCCGAGTGCCTGGATGGAAAAATAATTTCCTCTGGTCCTTCTCCAGCCATATGCTTTTAATCCTGAATTCCAGAGCTCCTGAGCTGCCAGATCAGACTTTTTTTTTTTTTTTTTTTAACAGCTTGCACTAATTCAGCCTGGAGAACGGGTTTTTTGGCTCCTTCGGGGTATCTACAACCTGTTGCTGACCTGGACGTCTGCCCTGCTCCCGCACCAGCCCTGCCAAAATCTCCCTCCTCCCCAGGGCCTGAAGGTGGGAAATGACAAAAAGGATCCTGGTGTTTCTGTCCCAGCACTGCTGACACAATCCCGATACCTTTATAGCTTTTTATCCCTAAATGAATATAACCTTTTCTGAAGGCGGTTGCTGGGTGCGCAGAGATGCTGTGGGAAACAGTAAGGCAGAGAAAAAGAAAAAGAAGGTCGTGGCAGGCTGACCCTGGCGCGGGGCTGGGCTGGATGATGATGGGGAGCCGTGCTGGGATCGAGCCATGGAGACCTGGTGAAGAAGTGGCTCTTCACCCAGCAAACAGTGGCTGCTGGTGACCCATGAGGTCCCCGAGCCAGACCCTGCCAGCCCATGACTTCTGCCATTCATCTTGATGGCCAATGCTTTTCTTAGCCTCTAACGAAGTCGTCTTGGTGCTATTTCTGGAGATCATTACGAGCGCTCGGAGCTTGGCTTTGTCTCTCAGACAGCTTGATTGGGGGAAACCGAGGGGAGACGGCGTGGGACGGAGTCACGCATGGGTGCACGCGCACGCTTATCAGCGTAAACGCGGTGTGTAAAATTTACGTTGATCCAAACAAGGCCATAGAAATGCAAATCAGCCCTGTCCTGCCTCATTAGCATGCTTCAAAACCTGCCTGCGCTGCTATCAATGGGAGCAACATCTCCCCTGGCTCACGCGGGGGATGCGCGTGGTGCTGCGGTCCTGTGCGGCGGGAGAGGAGGCTCCATGGCTTGTTTTGGGGCAAATCTTAGATTCTGGCCAAGATTTTACTTTGCAATGGAGTCAGGGCCAGTGTGAAGTCAGTGATTGTGTCACTGTGTGTGGAGGGAAATGCCTGCCCAAAAAAGACCCCGCTCGTGTGTCTGGCGATGCCCCGAGGTGCATCTGCTTGGGAGAGGAGTGCTGAGCCCATTTAGTGCTGTGCTGCTCTGTGCTTGGTTCCTGTGTATCCTTCTCATGGCATTTTGTTTGCTGAAAAAATTATGAAAAAGGAGGAGGAAAATAACTCTCCAAGCTCTCTGCTGTCCAAATAGGATCTGTGTGTTCTGATCCCTGTTTTGGGAGTGGCTGGTCTCTGCAGCTCCTGTCCCACCGCTTTCCCTTCCAAGTCCCCAGGGACCTGACATCCCGGATTTTGGAGAGCCTGAGCAGTGTTTCCTCCGTTGCAGCCTGCCTGGTGCAAACTGCATTCCTGCTGCCCAGCCCAACCCCATTTTGCTGGTATTCGTAAACAAAGCAATGCAGAGCTACCGTGCAACTGCAGAGTCCTGTGGAAATTCTGCTTTTTCTTCCCAAAATAGCAGAAGACGGTGTTTAGCAATAATAATGCCTTCTGCAATGGGAGTGACTGACAACAGCATCTCCTGGTGAGAGACACGAGCATCGTCTTTCAGACAAAAGGAGACATTTCCATTCCTTCAAGAACTGTAACCTGTATTTTGCAAGTTAAATTGCTCCAATCTGATTGAAATCCACCCAGCGACGAGCTTGTTATTTAGTGACACACTGCTCCAAATTACACACCTGATACTTTTGATATTTCTAAATTACTTGTGTATTAGAAATTAATACTTAAGAAGGGCAAACACTCAGCATGCTGACAGCCTGCGAGTTCAACGCCAGCCCCTTCAATAATTAAGAACTTTGCAGAGTAGCGGGAAGGGGGAGTGCAGGAAAGCCTTGAGCAATGCATTACCCTCCCTGATGTTTCCAGGCTGCGAGGACCCAGGGGAGCGTGCGCACAGGAAAACCACTTTTTTGATCATCTGGACAGGGTGATTTTTGTAGCGTGGGTGGCAGGCGAGCACGGGGCTGGCAGCGGGCGCGGAGGCGGTGGAGAGCCCTCCTCCATCTGCGCTGGATAGGAGCCTGGGGGTCTCTTCCCAGATTTTGCCGGCAATGTGTCTCCCCAAACTCGCCAAGGCGACAGAAGGGAAAATTAATCATGAGGAAGACTTGTTGGAGCTGTGCTGGAAAGCAGGCACAAGCAACTCACTGTGTGTTGGGTTCATTGGTACAATTTCCTAAACTGAAACATTACTTTTTTTCTCTCTACTGCCATTTGGGATAAATCTACCCCAAGGCAGGGATCGCAGCCCATGCCCATGTCCCCACCTCTGCCAAGCAGGATTCTGCCGGGAAGCAGCTGCAAGTCCCTAATTCCCATCTTCTCCCCTCTTTAGCTGCTGGTTTCTGGTGCAACCCGCCCTCCCGTGGGCATCACCTCTGCGGAGCCGCCGTGAGCAGGTTGCAGAGGGAGGTTTGTCTTTGTACCTTGCTTACGTCCCTTTGCTTCCAAGCCCTCACGTGTCCCCCCAGCTCCTCCTGGTCAGGAGAGCACCCGATGCAGAGGGAGAAATCCCCGCTGATGCGTAGCAATAAACATGTTGTCACTCCACACTCTTTTCCAAGAGCAGCAATCGTGTCAAGACACAGCAGCCCAAATTGCCAGTGGGTTTTTGGGTGGAGAGGAAGTAATCTCCTCCCGTATTGTTCCCATTTGGAAAATTGCACATGGGGATATTGCCGGCTTGCAGCTCCCAAAGCCCAGGAGGCAGCTCCCCGCACCCCACCATGGCTTCGATCAAAGCTGGGTGCAGCCGGGTTTGCTCCTGACGTGCTTTGTCACCTCCTCAAGCTGCTCCTAGCAAGCACGGCAGTTAAAATGTACCTTTCAGTGAGAAATGCCAGGAGGAAATTGAAATGTTTTTCATCTTTTCTAATCAAAGTTGAGGATTTTTCACCCAAACGGGTACCTGTGATCTGGCGTTTCAAGAAACTACAGAATAACTCGGTGCTCAGCAGATGCCTGGGAGTGCTCGGTGCAGCGATCCACATTGCCAGTACTGCTGAAACCTCATGAGATCATTGAAAACAGGCCAGGAAGGGATCCCACCCTCCTTTAAGTTCCTTTATTTAACTTATTTATTGTGCAGGAACTTCACCCTTGTTTTCTGTATCATCGCTTTCTGACTTACTGCTCCAGTGTTTGGCTGCTCGGAGCCATCGATAGGCAAAAGGTTGGAGGTCCCAAGTCCACCCATTGCAGTGCAATAAAAAAGCCCGGCTGGGCTAGCCCAGTGTATTGATTTCAGCAGTGACTGCACCAGGAGAGACCTGCAAGAGAAAGGACCGTGCTGAGGGTGCGTGTGGGGCTGGAGGTGGTGAACCAAACTAGAAGGTTGCGTGGTTGCAACAGGGGACGTGCTGGGCTTTCCACGCAGACCTGTCTGCCCTGGTGCGCTCAGTCACTGCTATTAAAATGGGACTTAGCATTTCTCTCCCCTCCTGTAGTTTTATTTGAGATGCGCAAGACAAATCTGGAACAGTTGGCAATCTCTTGAGAGGAGCTGCTGTTGAGAAAACCCGGCTTTGAACGAGACGTGCGTGACAGCTGCTTGTCTCTGGGTTTTAGACAGCTGCTTATCAACTTAATGGCACTAAATGAACTCCCAGGTGGTCTTCACGGTGTCCTTGGGACGTCCTGGTGCTTGGGAGCTGCTTGGGTAGCCGGGTTTATCTTTTCTTTTCTTTCTTCTTGGTGTTCAGACTTTTAAAATAGCCTCCATTTGCCCTGCAGCTCTGAGGCTGGATGGGTTAGGAGTGCAATACGGTCCCTGAGCTTTGCTGTGCAGTTGTTATAGCTCAGCCACGAAAGGAGAAAAAATATATCTAACTAGCAAGTGCACCAGCCGTAGCTGTCTATAAAACCCTCACCAGACATCACTATCTAAGCCCTGCCCTAGTTTAGATACACAGGAGCTTACCTGCAGCCCCCATCCCATTTGGGCTCAAGCTACATCTCATGGCAGCATCCCTTCAGAAATACAGGATGGTTACACCTGCGGGAGTGCGGAGAGCCCTGCATGGGGCAGGACCCCCCAGCTCGGTGCTTTTTTGGGGGGGACATCTCTTCATGGGCTGCCCCGTGTGCTGGACATGGTGTCGGGGTGCAGGGTTGGAGGGGCAGCAGCCCGGCGCCGCTCGCTGTGCTCTCGGCGTGCCGAGCACGGCCGTGCCCTGCGATGCCTGCCGGGAGGAGCAGACGGCAGCTGGAGCGCGGAGCGAAAACACAGCTACGGCGCGTTGACTCACGCCTGATGGTGTTACTTGCCATGTGTTATAATCACCGAGAAATGCTTTGCCTGTGGTATCATTTTCTTTAAATATATCATTAGAGAAAATGACAGCCCAAATTGTGGGAGGATGCTAATGGCTCTGGAGTGGCAGACAGATTGCAGAAAATAGTTCCTTGCAAACATGTCGCAGGTGGGAGCCCGTGGAGGAGGAAGGGAGACGGGCTGGGCACATGGTGTGAGCAGGCGGTGGTGCAGCGATGGGCCACGGCCACTGGCCTGGAGCTGGGACAGCCCTTCTCCCTCCCACGGCCTTGGAAAACCCTTCCCTGCCTCTCTGCTGCTTTTCTGCGGGGGATTTTGGAGGGAGTGGGGTTAGGAGGAGGCAAGTGGCCCAGACGGGGCTGTGCAGGCTCACTGGAAAGAACAAGATGTCAGTTTAAGCACCGTGCGATGCAGCAATGCCTTGGGAACGCGCAGCGGGGACTGGGTCGCCATGTGCCTGCCTGCTGCTTGGTCCTGCTGCCAGACTCCTCGCTGCTGCCCCGAGCTGCGTGCCTGGCACGGGGGTTGTGGTCCTGCCTCCCTGCTACCCCTAACAGGAGGTCTGGGGAGGAAAACCCTTCTCCTCCTCCTCCACCAGAAAGGCCTGGTGGTCCCAGGGCTGCTGAGACGAAGCTCCTGGTGTGCAGCGCAGCACCAGGACTCTGCCCACCTCTAGCACGAGCCGTGCCGCTTCCCTTTTTTTATTGCATGAAGAATAGCAAGGAGCAAAGTGTGTTCTGAACTTTGCAGCTCTCATAGTTTGTTGTTTTTATCACTCCTCTGTCCTCAAAATCTTATATTGCCGCTGCATCTCTGTAAGAAACAATAAAAAAGAATGACCTTTAATTTCTCCGCAGCAGCCCGCGGTTCCCGGGGACGCTACACAAACACCTTGTATCCTGGTGGATAAAGGTCTTCTGCCTTGTACTTCAAAAATATCTTGCTTACACCCTCTTGGACTTTAATTTTTACTGAAATTCTTCCTCTCCAAGAGCAATTAGCAATGAGAGTTGCTCTCACGTCGGGACAGTTAATTGCCCCAACCCACACGCTGCTCAGATCAAACACCGAGGGCCACGTGGAGCCCGGCAGTGCCCTTTACATCAGAAGGGCAGTGTGGAGCAGAGGGCTCTTTGGGAGGAAGAACCTTGTGGAAATGGTGCTTCCTCAGCTAAACCCACAGCCTCAAGGCTGCCCGGAGGCAAGGACATCTGGACCCCGTGTTACTGGGAGCGTTGAAGCCGTTTCTGCCTGTGGCACAGCCCTGTCCTCCGGTGCTGTGGCAAAACCAGTGGGATTTGTTGCCCCACTGCTCTGATGGGTCATGTCCCATCTCCCATCCCACCTTCGTGCTTCAGCACACTCAGCTTTCCCCCCTTGAAGGATTTCCCCTTTTCCTCTGCACTTACAGCAAGCAATCCTGTCTCCTCGCAAAAAAAAAAAAAGTGGTATTCACGCTCTCTGCTTTTAATTTCCTTTTTTATGCCCAGCTCTCCAGTTCCCTGCTCTTCTTCCCCCACCTTCGTCGTGCACAGGCAGGCTTTGGTGGCGCCTGCACTGCAGCTTGCACCTGCAAGGGTGACCTCTCCAGGTCTGCAGCCCCATGGGGGTCTGCACGGACCAGATTCTCACTGCCATCAGCCCCACGGCCCCGCTGCCGGTCACCTCCGCCAGCCCAGGAGGCATCTGCCACCTTCAAGACCTCCCTGGTGCCACGTGGAGCTGCTGGTGAGGCTGCTGGACTCGCTCCTGCTGGCTGTATTTCCTAAGGACTGAAATTACTCTTTATTTTCCCTTTGCTGCTGCTAAAGAGCCACCGGGAAGACCTGCCAGCGGTTTGCTGCAGGGTGGCCGGGGAGGATGGGGACTGGTAACACCAGCCCATCGCCTGCCGTCAGGATGGGCTTAATGAGCCGTCAGGTGTGAATTGTGGCGACTGGATCCCTCCGAGAGAGATGCTGATCTCCAGCACCTCGTCCACTCTTATTTCTCCTTACATATAATTTAATCAAACACTTTTCCCCTCAGGCAACTTATTTCACTTGCAGAAAAGTAAAACCTTAGGGCTCTTTTTACTGATTCTGTGGGCGTTTTCTGTACTACCTTGTCCTTTCCTCTCCGCTTCCCTGGTGTCACAACCAAATGAGCAGCACACACTTTCCCGTGCAGCTGCATGCAAGGGAGAGGAGGGGGTGGGTTGGCTATCAGATACCCACCCCCAGGCTGGTGGTACCATCAGACACGGAGCTGCGCTGGCTTTGGCTCTTCCATGGGTTATTTTCTGTGTCTGGATGAGTCCGTAACTGTTAGCATTAGAGCCGTGGTGAGCAGCTCGTGTGTCCTCCAGCCAAGCCTTGATGTGTATGTACCTGCAATGGCCATGGCTCAGCATGGCTTGGAAGCTTGCTGCAGATGGACACAAAAACCCCTCCAGTGGAAAAACATTGCCCTGTTTCTCCAGAATTGGCCAATGCAGAAAAATTGCCTGGAAATCCCAAGGTTTCCCTTCAAGGAGGTGAGAATCACCTGTCCCTGTCCCTGCCTCCTCAGGGGCATGCACTGGTGGGGTCTGGTGGTGGGACCAAGAGAAAACACAGTGCTGAGCGAGGAGGTGGCGGTGGTGGTGGGGAGATGGTGGCTGTGAGTGGCACAGCTCGCAGCCACCCGAACCGAGCATCCTGGCCTCTTCCAACCATCCCTTTATCCACTTAAAGTGGGAAGCTGCTTCCTGCTCTTGTATCTCCAAGTGTCTGGGCAGAGTAATTCATTGCTTCAGCGTAGGCTGAGAGGATGGGAGGGAGAGCAATGCACCTACCCGGGAGGTATTGAAGGGGTTTAGTTTTAGTTTCTCTAATTATTTCTTTGCATATTCACATTCCTGAGAACATGACATTGCTTTTGGCATCGGTCTGGGATGAAGGGCAGATTTATGCCTCCACCAAGGGAGATGCGGCCGTGCCTTCCCCAGATGTGTCTGGTTCTTGGGTAGGAATATTTATAACGCCCCGGCCAGCCTGCACGATGTCCTCGCTTTTGATGGTGCTACGGGGGTTTCCAGCTCTCCAGCGAAGAGGGGGACCCGCCGTGCTGCCTTCAGCATGGCAGATGGAGAGAAAAGGGATTTATTTACTATGAGTGAGCTGGGAACATCCCCAAACGCTCCCCTCTGCCAGCAGTGGCAGTTGGGAAGGGAAAGCACTTAAAAATGATGGAATTTGTTGACTGTCATTAATGTTTTATCTCCTCCGTGACTGCTGTGTGGAAATGTTGTTTCTAGCTAGCAGTCCTCCCAGGCAGGGAGGTTCTGATGGGATAAATCAGATCCTATTCCTGACGTGGGACCCCGAGGAGACACTGTGGCCATTTTCTCAGCTTTCAGTTGTTTCTTCCTTCAAACTTAATGGCTTAATGAAATTAATTTACTTCAAAAAGGGTTTTCTTCTGCAGCCAGTAGGAATTTAACTGAAATGGCACTGAGTTGTCCTGGTTCATATGGGAGGGATAGATTCATCACAAAGAAAGTGTTTTCAAGGGCTGATAAATAGCCTGTAATGTGAATAACTTCACATGTTCAAGTAAGACACAACCCTCTGAGAGGTTTTTTTAACATGGATCCGTGAATTAAATAACATTTCTGTAAAGCTACAAAAATAAATAACAAACCAATGTGAATCTCCTGTTCCTATTTAGACAGTGAAAGTCGCTGGGTACTTCCTGAACAAAATTTGGAAGACCTGAAGTGGCTGTTAAGGAAAAAAGGGTCAGTTGTGTGGAACCGGTTGGCAAATGAACAGGGAGGAAGGCTCAGTCAGTCCCACCTGTGCTGAATTCCTTGTGGTTCTTCTGAGTTGATAAACCTGGAAATAATTATAAGAAATGTGAAAAGCTGATGCTGGGAAGGAGGTGGGTTAGGTGGCCTGAGGAAATCTTCCACCCCTAGAGACTTTGCTCACTGCGCAGGTACGATGTGGCTGGGGTGTGAGAAATGTGAGTATGGAAAAGCTACCTTTGCCTGAGCTGTTTTTATGTGTATTGGCTTATGACTCTTATTCTACCTTAATTTTCCTTTGGCAATTCTTCGTGCTTGGCATTTGATGTAGCAAGCGTGAGATGCTCTTTGATGCAATTACAGCTATGAAGCAGGAGCGGGCTGGAATACCTGATTTAAATTCCAAGCCTACTGCGAGACAGATGAAAGCAGTCACTTGGATAGCTGCCGGCTCCTGAGTTTTGTCTCTGCTATCAGTGCAGGATCTCAGATTTGCTCCTTGGCGGGGTGATATTGCCATGCTCCTAGCTCAAGGCTGCCTTGTGGGTTTTTTTTTTCTTTTTTTCTTTTTAAGTCTTTCTGCTACTTAACCACAATTGAAAAGCATCAAGCGCTGTCGCTGAGCGAGGGACAGCTGGGTTGATGAAATGGGTGTTCTTTTGCTGTTTGGCAAGTGTCAATCGTGCCAGTAGTGAAGCTACGCGGAGGTCACTTCATTAGCTACCCGAGGGCAGGAGAGAGCCAGAAAGCTAGATGGGGTATGAGGTTGGTTAGTTCTGCTCTGAAGCTGAAAGGAAAAGCTTCAGCAGGGGATGTTGGGTGGACAATTGCCTCTGTGTCCAGCGCTCATCCTGGAGGAAATAATTTATAATTGAAATATGACTTGCAGCTTAACTAATACCGGACTGCTTTTAGTCTTCTGTTTGGCTTTCCCTGCTTATTTCGTCTTTCACCTCTTGGAAGGGTTGGTAAGCAAGTTAGGTGATTTGCTCGCGCCCCAGCTGTGCACACCAGCTCTGTGTGTGCTCCCCAACCTTCCTCCTCATCCTCCAGCTGCTGCAAGAGGGACTCAGCTCCTGGCAGGACCAGATGTGCTTCTGGAAACCTTCAGCATCTCAGCTGCTGCTGCTGTCTCGCCATATTATGTCTCCTTTCAATAAATATATAGCTAGGGCTTATCCACGCGGTTGTCAGGAAAGCTAGGGATGGAAGAGGTAGGTAACAATAGAAGAAACCCTCTCGTAGGTGGTATGTAGAAATTCTGTCCTGAAGTGCAGCCATCTGGCCGGCATTAACCATATCTCCCATTGGTACCTGACATACATATGGGATCATCCTGCCGAGATCCCTCTGTGTCGCAGGGATGCAGCAGTGTGAAACAGTTACCGTTTAAAGCATTGCAAGAACGCGTGCCTGAGAGATAAATAAGGATGCTGCGAAACACATAGTGGGGAGACACCAAAAAAAAGTTGCCACTCCAGGTTTTTCTCTAGAGTCTCGCGTTTTTCTAATGTCTCAAACTTCACAAGTATTTAAGGCAGCAGCCACGTGTATTTTGCTGAAACCAGCAGGACCGTGGGATTCCCTGAGATGATCCTGGGATGATCCCCACCTCTTCTTGAGTCAGAGGGGGAATTCCCCCTCCAAGGGGAACGCGCCTGCTATTTCTCCCTGGTAGCTCTTATTTCATATCTCCCTGAAAAACAAATCACTGAATGCGCAAAATGACTCACTGAATGAGGGCAGGTCAAATTACATGTTATCGTGTGCCTTGCTGAGATGTTTTGAATTAACAGAATTAGCTAATTGGGCAAGCTCTCTGTTCTGTCCTGCAATTACCAGGCGCTGGCGGGTGGGAGCAGCCTGCGGGAAACGTCCTGCTCCGAGTCCGGAGGAGTCTTGGAAGTGACAACCAGAAACTCCCAGCAGACATTAAAGTCTGTGCAGGTCATGAGGAGTCCTTGCTTAAAAAAGGCGAAACAACAAATAAAAAACCCCCTGGTTTACATCTGCGTGGAGAAAAGCAGGTATTCAATTAAGGTTCTAATCTCTATGTGCAATTACAGTGGTGAAAGCAAACTGCCTGGTTATCTGTAAGTGTTGATAACTCGTCTTGCGCCTTCCCAGGCAAATTGCCAGAACCGGGGAAATTGTAGAAGCCGACGTGTCCGGTGCCCAGCTGCGAGTGTGAGCCGTGCTGTCCTGAGCGCTGCTTTGATCACTTGCTGGGGCTGCTGCCTGCACCGTGGCTTCGCCCGGGGGCCCCTCTGGGTGCCTCCGAGGGGAGCGAATCCCAGTCAAAGCGCGCGGTTTCCGTGCGGATTTCCGAGGGATGAGCGTGGCAGAGCCTCCTGGACCCGCTGCATCTTGCTGTGTGCCTCTGGCTTGGGTCAGTCCGGACCATCGGGCTGAACTGATGGCGGAGAAGTGTTTTGGGGCGCTTAGCGAATGGCGTGAATGAGCCGAAGAAATGAGTTGTGCTTCTGTAGGAGCCATGTCTGAGACACGGCACAGCTTTCTGCGGCAGGGCTTGAATGAAGAGGGCATCTCCTTTCGCATCTCAAGGTGAAATGGCCGTCTCGAATGGCTGTGTCTGCCCTGAGTGAAGCCCTGAGCCCCATCTAAGCCTGGGGAAGGGGTTGGAGAGAGGGAAGGAGGAGGGTGGGAGGGGAGGAGGAGGGTGGTCCATGGGCGCTCATGGCTGCCTGTGCTGCCGGACTCTCCCTAGTGCTGCGGAGGGAGGAGGTAATTCGGCGTCTCATCTGCCCTGCAAGTGGTTTCCTCTGCGCTATCCTTCGTGCCGGGATGTAACTTGTCCCCATGAGGCTCTGTCTCTGCAGCTTCCAGCCTCTAATGAGAACCCCCGGCTGAAGAGGTGCCAATTAGGGACTCTTTATAAAAAGCCATTCCCCTGCTCGGATCCATGGGGAATTGCTGCACTTCCCTGGCGTTCCTGAGGAGGGTGGGAGCAAAGCTCGAGGGGACCACAGAAAGGTGGGAGTCACTGAAGTCGCTGTCTTTCATGGAGGCACTTACTCCATGAGACCATCAAGGGATGAGAGAGTCCCACTGAGGTCCTGGTGACTTGCTGCAAGCACCAGCAAGCTCTTGAATCTCACTGAATTGACGAGCAGCTTCTCCCGTTTCCTTCCTACCCATGCACAGGAGGCGAAACCTCCTTTGCCCTCTGTCCTGGGGGCTGTGATGCAGCTTGGATGGGGGCTTGCTGGAGCTCTCAGCCCTGCAAGCACATCCAGCCCAGGCAATTTATCATCATTGTTATTATAACAACTGGAAAACAAGCTGGTAAAACACCCCAGGAAGGACATTACATCCTTGGCAACAGGCGGAGAAGGGATTAGCCTCATCTGTGTGTTCTGCTGCTCGTCTCCTGTGAAGGAGCCGGGGCTGGAAGAACTGTGGTGCTTTGTGGGGTGGCTTTTTGGGAGAAATACAGCTGGAAAAGTTTCCCCTAGAAGGACGGGGTCCTGGTCTGGACACTCTGGACTTACTCCTGGCTTGGCAGCGCTGGAAGGACAGATCCTGCCTGAGCGGGACTGCATCCAGCAGTGTGGTGCTGGACCATGAAGCAGCCGTGGGAGCCGGGTGGGTGCTTGTAAAAATGGGTCTGTGCTCTTCTGCGCTGGCCTTCTCCTTGAAACCAGCTGGTGATGGGGAACTTCTGCTGTTCCTGGTTATGTATAGCAAAATGCTTTTTTCCAGTTGCTCTTCGCTGAAGAAAGCGGTTTCCTCCCTCTCCAGGGTGACCGTAACATACCGTGAGTTCCTATAAAAACAAGTTATGTTCTGTGACAAGTCAATTCTCTTACATCCTTCTCCCACCTGCAGCAGCTCTGCAAGTGTGCATGGGCCTGGGGAGGAAAGCAAGACATCGACCAGACAGTCCCACATGGAGAGAGGTGCAATGCCAGAGCAGTCTGAAATAAAAATGTGCCTTTTTTTCATGATATGTCCCCGTTTGCATACAGTGGTGAAGAGCTGATGAAGCGGGCAGAGTGGGAAGAAGGATTAGAGCAGGCTGGTGAGCTCCTCTGCTGAGTATCACCAGCGGCCCGGCCTGGGGGAGTTATTCCTGACATATTTCTGGGCTTTCATTCAATTTGCAAATTACTTTTACCATTCTTAATTGCATGAAGTGACTCTGGCATGTACCTGTGACTGAGACCAGGGTAGTGTCCAGATACTGAGGGAATTGCAATGAAATTGTGAAATCCCTTAAGCTTATTAGTGAGTAATGGTGTCAGCTTTCAGTGTGGCAAAGTCAGAGTAGCAATAGCATTTTAATTTTCCTGAAAGGTCCATGTAACACAATCCCTGGCTTGCTTAGTACAGTACGAATGACAGATAACTCCTTGCCAAGGAAAGCTTAAAGTTGTTTTCCAACAAATTGATTTTTTTTTTTTCCTTCATTATTCCTTAGACTCTTACCTCTGATTCCAGGCTAAGGGATGCTAAACTTGAAATATTTGAAACATTAGAAGTTGTGAGATGCAGCCAGAATTGGTCCCAGGATATGAGGTGCGGACAGTCGTGTGTGTCTGCAGGAGTTTTATGGTAATCTGGGGAGAAATCAGCTGAAATAAACTTTATTGGTGCATTGCCACACGGTCTTCCCATGGAAGCAGTGTTATGAATCAAAAGAGCAATGAAAATTTCAACGTCCCCTCCAGGTCCTGTAAAATGACAGCAAACTCTTTGGGTCTCGCTATCCCAGGCTGCAAAGTGCCTTTCCCTTGCTGAGCTATCGTGGCTATAGCAATGCTCCTGCCACAAAGTTTGGATCATTTTGGGATTGGGTTGGAGACTTTATGGTGAGAAATCACACGTGTCCCAGCGGTCCTTCTCCAGTTTTGAGCAATTTAAATTCTTGTGGGTTTGCTGGAAACATCCCAGCCTACCAGCTCTGCCCTCATCTGATGCATTTGTGATCTGAGCCAGCACAGGGTGAGGTGCAAATTTCACCAATACGTGAAAGATTGAGATTTTCCTTTGACAAAACCTCAGGAGCTCGAGCTCAGGCTTCAATTTCTATGAACGCTCCTGCCAGGAACAGAAAGGCCAAATGGAAATTGTGGCATGGGAGGTATTCGCTCTCCCGCATGCTTGCACCTGAGCTTCGTGAGTCAGGGGCTTGCCTTTCAAACCGCAATAATAACCAAATAGAGTAAATACAGGTAGTTAAGAAGCATTAGGGTTTGGCAACTACCAGCAATAGCCTCATTTTTCTGGTTTATTAGAAGGATAGAGAGGGTGTAATTGGGAGCGCTGCTCCTGCCTCTCCCCTGCGGTGCCTTTCACTTGCGGATTATTAAACAATTCAAGGAGACCATGCACAAGCCATTTGTTTTGCTCTGTTTTTTTCCACTTTTTTATTTCAGTTAATTTTTTTTTTTTTTTACATGAGCCTTTGGGAACATAATGCTAAAAATGTTATTAAGAAGCCATTGACCATACGTGCCCTGCAGATTTTTCTGATAAGAGCCACTGCCTATTGCTTTAGAGAAAGGAAGATTAAATACAGGCTGACTGAAAATACATTTCTGGGAAGAGCGGGTGAAGTTGCTAAAGAAAAGACCTTCAGTCTGTCAACGATGTCCTTTGTTGCTGGCATGATCGCTTGAGGTCTGCAGGGACACCAGACTCCTGTAGAGAGCTGTGGCTTCATAGATGGCTCTTGTCTGCAGAAAGCGGAATTGTGACAGCACAAGGAATAATGGTTTTAAACTAAAAAATAGATTTAGACTAGACATAAGGAAGAAATTGTTTACAATTGAGGGTGGTGAAGCACTGGAATGGGTTGCCCAGAGAGGCAGTGGAGGCCCCATCCCTGGGAACATCCCAGGCCAGGTTGGACGGGGCTCTGAGCACCCTGCTCTGGTTAAAGCTGTCCCTGTCACTGCAGGGGTTGGGCTGGGTGAGCTCTAAAGGTCCCTTCCAACCCAAAGCGTTCTGTGATTCTACGATTCTGTGAGAATATTGTGGCCTCAAAGCTTTCTGAATAACTGAACTCATGCACTGTGCTGCAAGATGGTGTGTGGAGGGCTCATGTCATGTTTGTCCCCGGGAAAGGGTGATAAATGGGAGACCTGCTCCAGAGGAGGGTGTCGAGGCAGATGCCAGCTGGGCGATGGGGATGAAGGTGACTGCAGCTGGATGAGGGGTAAAAGAGTAGCTAACTCTCATCTTAACAGGAAAGAGGGTGTGACATGGTGACCTGGGAACAAGGAGTCTGCAGTGTTGTCCATCCAGCAGAGATGTCCCCTTTCCACCTCCTTGCTGGGTCTCAGGTAGCTTGGCTTTTCTCCTTGAACGTGCCCAGCGCAAATTTTGTGATGCTGATGGGCAACCAAATAACTACATACTGGATGCTGTCCTACCCTGGAAGGAGGTGCGCTGGACCACTGGTGACCAAGAGACAGGCTTGCTCCGCACCTCCCACCCTCTCTAACGCGGGTCTGCCGACTGTCTGTGCGCAGACACCCTCTCCGTGTCGCAGAGCTCTGCGGATGGAGCCCGTAGCCTGTTGCGAGCACTGAGAGCACGTCTTCTAATGAGATGCAGAGCCCTCGTCAGCCCAGAGCTGGTCGTTTAGCCCATGCATTTAAAACAAGCTGCTGCCAGTTTTTATTCAAGGGCATTACCGTTCGCACATTTTAACAGAAAAATCCTGCGTGATCTGTGCATTGAGTTTCTGCAGATGGAATGATCTGTGCAACCACATGGGCTGAGATGCGTTACCTGATCATTATAAAAATGTAACAAGAGCTGGATAAAAAAAACCTCTGCTGCTCTTCCAGAGGGCTGCTGGATGCGATTCACCAAAACCTGCAGTTGTTATTTTCCTCTCTGGCTGTAAATTGTTCTGAGCGACAGCGTATGAAAGACACTACATCAAACTAAGTGGAATCAGATAGATAACAGGCCTTCCTGGGGAGCCAAAATGACTTGGCATTTGACTCTGTGGCTCTTGAAACTCTTGCGTGTCCTGGGTACCAGCTCACCTGCTACGCCTCGGTGCTAATCCAGTGCTATACCTTGGTGTGGATGTACCCAGAGGTAGAGTAACTGAAATGCCGTTACTTTTGGCGTGCTATGGGATGGTAATATTCCCTCGATGCTGCAGCTGATTGTGGGGTACCCTTTTTCCCCATCCTGTGGATGGACTGGTGCTACAGGATGGGGAATACAATATTTTTGGGGAGAAGATGGACAGATGCCACTCGGATAAGCACCCATATGAAAAGCGGTGCCAATCCCAGCTCTGAAGTTGTCCTCCACTGCGGTGGGAGGGAGGTCGTTAACTCTGACTAGAACATTTGCGATTCCAATGAAGCCTTTCATTTCCACCCTGGCTTCTGTTCTGCATCCTTGATGCCATTCTCTAATGAGAGAGTGCAAATGTTAAGATGTTAGAATAATATAGCCCAAAGGTTCATACACTAATGACAAGAATTATCACCATCTGAGTAGTTCAGGACTTAACAAAAGGTACAAAACAATTAAGCCGTGATTAACAGTCAAGTGTTTCCGTAATTACAGAGCTAGATTTTGTGATACTGTTTACTGCTTTTTCTAAAACAGAAGAAATCCAGTTGCAGAGACTGGTTTACTTTAAAAAAAATGAAAACAAAACCCCAAACCGCTAGTCAGACATGGGAAAGCAGAGATAGTGCCGCTGGCTCCTGAAAAGACCCAGCCCTGCGTTACGGTGTAGAAGCCGGGGCTCCCAGCGAGATGTGGAGCCTCATTAATGCACATTGAAGAGACAATTTGGTACCTTTAGGTGACAGGTTGCGTTGCAGTGCCAGGGACACCTAAATGGAAAGAAAAGCATTAAAAGATGCTTTTTCTGAAATCCAACATGGCAAAACCTTGTAATCTCCTTGCTACCCAACTCTTTCTTGGGGCAGGATCCATCCCTCAGTACCTTTAAATGTAAAAGGATGAATTATTTTTGCAGGGGGAAACATCTCGCTGAATAGAAGAGAATGTGACTTCACTTTTTACATACAAAGACTTCTGAAAGCCGTTTTGAGAATTAAATAAGAGTGAGGGAATTAGATTAGGGTAGCAGGATAGAGAAATTAAAAGGTTTAGACAAAAAGCATGATTTGCTGTGAAGAGGGAGGAAGCAGCGTTGGAGGTCGGTCCTGCGTGGTGCTGGGTGCCCTTTGCTGCCCACGCAGCTGGGAGGTGCTGCAATGTAAATGTACTGGAGGACGAGATCTGTTGCATCCATTTAACTTGTCAGTCCTTAAAGATCTGTCAAACGTATGGAAGAGGAAGCTGGGATAAATCACAAGCAGTTTAATTATCAGGTAGTGCCATAAATATTTCCACTAGCCTCCTGGGGATTAAAAAAAGATCTTGTTTTCTCTTGCCAGCAACAAGATGAGAGGCTGCACAGATTTTCCTAAGGCTGAAGCTCCAGCCCGGCTGGGTTGTGTTCCGGGACTGGTGAGTCCCATGGGATGAAGGGGAAGTTGCAGCTCAGCGGGGCTGTATCGCTCCTGAGTCTTGCCTAAAAGCTCCCGAGGTCATTGGTAGGTTATTTGTAAGCAATCAGAAATCAGGAGTGATTTGTTATTACCGAGAGATGCTAATTCAGATTCTAGAGGGGATTCATTAGTGGAAATGGCTTTACTGTATGCGAGTTGATAACAGCCTTCTGGGTGCAATGCTTCTGGCTTCAGAGGGCTGTCTGACGGCTTTGGGGGCAGGAAGGAGCCTGAAATAGAAGCACTCTGGTACCAACAGTTATTTGATTCCTCCTCACCATTTTTTTTTTCTCCTAGATATCATGAGGTCCATGATCCCAGCTCATCCTGGGGTCTCCCAGATGGCCCTCGAGGAGGGAATCCTCTCCCCAGAGGGGATGTTTCCTTTTCATAGTCTAACCCTTCTCACACCACACTTTTCCCCCCAGTGTCGCCACAAAGCTGTGGAGCACTTCTTGCAGGAGGCAGCACCACCAGTTAGGAACCAACTGCAAGACAAGGACAGAAAAATACATAAAGTAATAAAATACATAGGCAGCATGGCTACAAATGGTTTTGTTCCTCTTGGCAGAACAGTTAACTATTGAAGAAAATTGGGCAATTGGTGTTGCTGCCAGCTGTACAGTGCATTTGGACAGCCAAGGTGGCAGAGCTAATTTTCAACCCTGCTGGGATGGTGAGAGCTGTGAATTACAAAGGGTGGAAAATGCCACAATAGAGAGATGAATAGAGGAAAAAAGAATTGGTTTCTTCCCTTGAAAGATTTCTAGTGATATGAAAATGGGGAGATGTGGCACTTTCGGGACATGGCTCAGTCTAGTCTACCCTTGATTGGCTTAGTGTGGACTTGGTAGTGTAGGTTAATGGTTGGACTGGATGATCTTAAAGGGCTTTTCCAACCTAAACGATTCTATGATTCTATGAAAGAGACCGAGTTCTGAGCTAAAACAGGACCAACCATCCTACTTGTATTTCACGAGTGCTCACTTACTGCTGGCCCAAATAAAGTAGGCACCCCTTATTGCTGATAGACACTCGAGAAAGGAGAAAAAAAACTCGCTGCCTTTGTTTTCCCCCTTCCAGTTCCTTCCTGGTGTAGCTGGTTTCTCCGGCTCTTCCGTAGGATCAGCTCATTAATCACCCACTGCTGCTGTTTCTGTAGGTCATTTGCAGAAAACCTCAAGGAGGAGCAAGGTGGATATAAAATGGGGCTGTCAGGGGAGAGCAGAGCAGAGGGGACATCGTCGCTCGTGGAGGTGGGACCTGCCAGGGAGACTCAGCTCTGCCTGCCACATCTAGGGGTGTTCGCAGTATTTCCCTCATTGATTCCCTTGTGTCTAATAATAAGGTTGAGTTTCCGTTTGGTGGTGGATGTTAGTGGAGCCTTCCTCCTCTAGCCAAAAGCCTATTTTTGTGAAAATTTTAGGAATTTAATATGCTGGAGGTGGTGGTTCTCATTTCAACTGAGGCTGACATTGCACCATGTGTTAAGGAGTTATTAGAATCATAGAATCACAGAATGCTCTGGGTGGGAAGGGACCTTTAGAGCTCATCCAGCCCAACCCCTGCAGTGCCAGGGACAGCTTTAACCAGCCCAGGGTGCTCAGAGCCCCGTCCAACCTGGCCTGGGATGTTCCCAGGGATGGGGCCTCCACCGCCTCTCTGGGCAACCTGTGCCAGTGCTTCACCACCCTCATTGTAAACAATTTCTTCCTTATATCCAGCCTAAACCTCCCCTCCTTTAGTTTAAATCCATTACTCCTTGTCCTGTCACAACAGGCTTTGCTGGAGTGAATGGAGCAGGGCGTGGGAAGCCTCTGTGGCTGCTGGCAGCGTTAACCTGTGCAAACACTCCAGCGCGATGTCCCGTGGTGCAGCCGGAGCCGCTCCGCCAGCTGAGCGGGCACTGAATGCCGGTGCTGCGGGATGCGGGGCTGGATCGGGGAGCTGCCCTTGTCCCTGGGGCCGGTGGCCTGGAAATGAGCCGCCGCTTGCTCGTGTCTCTGTGCCTCCCCAGCTGCAGCCTGGCTCGCTCCGAGTGGCAGGGTGTCAGGAAAGCTCCTGTCCGCAAATAAAATTGCGCTCCATTTGACACTTTAAAAAATAAACGGAGGGAGAAACACATGTGAAACGGAGAGCAACGCTGTCAGCACTGGTGTGTGTTTAGCGCGAGCCCTGTCCGATGCACTTGGGTGACGAAGCATGCAGCGTTGCCTTTGCTTAATGTTTGCCAGGCTCTTTAGGAGAGGAATTAGCTCAACACAGATGTAATTATTCCAGCAGGATGATCGCTTCTGCGAGGCTCCGACTGAAATTTCCCTGATGCAAGGACTGCAGGGAGAGGGGATGGGGCAGGAGCGTGAAGGCGATGGACAGCCCGTCATATTAACGAGCCTCACAACATGGAGGGAAGAGTTCAGCATTTCAGTTTGGCTGGCGGGGCGGGGGCTGATTTATTCCGATGTCTTATGGCCCATGAACAGCCTCCGATGTAAGCCCAGCTGGGAAGACAGATACCTGGGGACTTCTGCAGCAGAAATAATTTCCCAGGCTTGGGATGCTGTGGAAGCTGACGCAGCGTTTGCTACTCTGAAGCCTTTGCTGCCCCGTTTCAAGGTGAGATTATTCCCAACCCTGTGCCACTCCTGGACTATGGCCTGGGGGGGACACATCCTGAAAGGGAGCGGATCCAGCTTGGACCTGACTAACAGAAAAGTTCACTCACTTTGGTAGAAGTAGGGCATTTGTTTTGTAAGACATCCAATCTGATTTTAGAAATGTAAAATGTTCATGAATATCTCTCTCCATGACTTGTTTTAGTGTTGAATTATCTTGAATGTGAATAAAACCTTGGTCCATGTCAGGTCTGACTGTGCCAGTATTCAAATTGCAGGTCTGAAAAGGCTTTGCTGGACTGTTCTTGCATGGAAAGAAAAAGCATTGCAAAATGCTTTTTTTTTTCTTGTTCCTTTTGCACTGTGAGTAATTGCACAGTTGTGGTTCATGCTCTGCCATGCCATTTCCACCCCCTTAATCAGAGGGTGTCTCCAGCAGCTGCCGATGGGAGTCCAGCACCCTGGGGTCTGGCGATTCCCCTTGGGACAGCGAGACCTCGATGGAGGTGGGAGTCACAGGGACAATGTGTCCCATAGGGACCCTTTCCTCCAGGAGCATCAGGAATGAAAAGCTGTGTGGGAATGGGAAGCTCTTAAAATAATAATTAAAAAAAAATAAGCTCAACCCAGCAATCAGGCAGTTGGTGACCATCTACCAGCACGCGGTGCAGCCTGGGAAGAGGCTCTGATTTACCCCAGTGGCTCCAGCACAGCAGCAGCCCAGGGCATTTCTATTTAACCCCCCCAGCGTTTTGTTTCTTTTGTCCTACTGCGGTGAGCTGAGCTATTTACTGAGAAAAGAAATGCAATGTTTAAAGATATTACAGAATGGATACGCTTTAAAGCAGGTGGTGATAGATGTGCCCTGAGCGGAGCAGCAGCTCTGAAGCTGCGTCCCCCCGGTGCGATGCCTGGCTGCTGTGGGCTGGCCAGCTCCTCGGGACACGGCTGTGGTTATTGCTGGAGGGGTGTAAAAGCTTTCTGTTTATCTTGGGGTTTGCTGTTTCAAAAGGAAGACAGAATAAATACCAGTCAACAAAGCTTTTACCTCTTTGCCCGTTGTGTGATGCAGAGAGCATTTGTGATTAATAAAGGGTAACCTCAACTCCAGACAAGTTGGAATTAAAGCTGTGTGAATAATGGATTATTTTCCTGCCTTTGGGTGGCTCCAGAAGGATCAAGCGCTAATTTAATTTGGGGTTCATTTACAAAGATAGGGTTTTTTTTCTTAAGTTTAGGTTGCTTTTTCCTTTTGTAGTGTGAAAGAATAACCGCAGCAAGGAGATGGCTTCAAAAGGCCACCGTCTTCTGTCCACTACAAACCCTACTGATGCAGAAAATACCCATTTGATGTTGGCAGGGTATCTGGGACGCTTGCTGGAAGGATGTTGCTTTACACATCTTGATCTTGAAGGTGAGTTTAATGGACTGTTGATGTGAGGGGTGGTGGGCACCACCCATCCCTGGTGTGGCAAGTCCTGCGAAGGCTGTGGGTCTGCAAGATGCTGCTCTCCTTTCCTTTGGAGTAGCCACCAGCATCCCTGAGCTGGTTCAACACTTTTTCCTCCAAAATGCTGCAAAGCAAAGCCCTGCACTTGGAGAGTGCTTTGGCAGCAGCACGACCTACAAGTTTTGTGCAGTCAGCTCCTCACAGAAGATAAAAGCCAGAAGGCAGAATGTGATTTGGGGTTTGAGGCATATTTATGTTGAGTCTTCAAGTTCCTTTGGAGCATAATAATCCTTCCTGCTGGATTTCTGGGTCCAAACCTTCAGCCATTAGTGCCAGCTTTTAGTACCTTGCATGGAAGGCCTTGCCGTAGGATTAAAAAGTATACTTGAAACAGTTTTGTTGCAGGCAAGTTATTAAAGATTGAATGATGGCAGAAGATGCCTTGAAAGCAGTGCAAATAGTTTAATATAGATATAAATATTAAAGTGTCAAGGGAAAGTATATAAGACAGACAATCCCTGAATGGTATAAGGAGTAATAGGTAAATATTACATTTCAATGAATTCACTTAAAAAGATTCTGCCAAATTTAATTCAGACCTTATGTTTAGGTATATGGGGAAATAATTGCTACTAGTCATCAAAAAGAAAACTTTTCTTTTCACTTTTTGCCTCTGAGTTTTAAAAAGTAACTTGGGAGTTACTTTTGTGGATTTTATCCAGTTTACTTGGCTGGATGCTGAACACAAGGGAATAGCAGGTGGGTTTTGAAGGTGTAGCGCTGCTGTCAGGGCTGCACAGATGTGATCTGGATTCCCACAGCACAGCGCAGGTGGTCGGGGCTGTGCTGCTGCACCAAGCACACAAATTTTACCCTACCTGTACATTCAGACTAAGTCTGGTTGTTTTGGAGCACGTAGCCCTGCCTAATAAATAACTAGTTATTAATTTGTGCAATTTCCTATTCCTTTGGGTGGCCGATGGGGGTCAAGGATGTTGAAGTGAAAGAAGAAGGTCTCGGGAGGAGACTGGAAGGATGGAGGGATGGGAGCAAGGGGATTTTATTGCACGCAAGCCCTACAGCAGGGAAAAGCTTTGCTGTTAAGAGCATTGCTTCCCAAACCAGCACGTCAAAGCACAGATCCCTGAAGTCTGAAGCTGGGCACTTAAAAACCAGGGAATTGCAGAGTACCTGAGCATTTCTAAAAGGGTCATTTCTAACATCAATTTTAAAAGCAAATCTAATGGATGTCAGAGAAATAAAATGCCCAAAGATGGGCAACAGCTCTGTGGATCAAACAGCCTTACTCTGTGCATCTCCCGGTCCAGTCCCACCGCTCCAGCAGAGCTCAGGCTGCCCAGGTACGGCACGTGCTGGGCTGAGGCTCCTTCTTCGCTGGCGGAGGCTTTATCTGACCATTTGGAGAGCACTAAAGTCTTTTTTTGCTTCATGTTTAGCAATCTCAGATTTTCCTTGTCTCCTGCCTAGAGCCGCAAACATTTATTCATTCCTGGGCTTTAACCTAATTCCTGGCCATAAATATTCAATTTCTGCAAGGGAGCAGAGAAAAGATGATAAAGCAGAAGCCCTGATCAAATGACACAGATGTGAAGCAGCCTACAAATGATTTGCTTTTGTCAGACGTAATTAAGTCCTACGTTTCATTGCAGTCCTTGGCTCACGTTCATATCTCAGGAAGTCTTTGGTGATAAGGAGTATTTTGGTTTCAAATGAGGCTGATGGGTTCTTGCAGTAGCTCGCACAGGAGGCATGGCGTTTTATGTTGTATTGGCTGAAAGTAGAACCATGAGGCACGGCCAAAACCCAGCTTTTTTGATTGCAATGAAGTGCCAAGATGTCACTCCTCCTTCTGTGCAGCTTACTTGTGTATTCCTTCCACTTTGGTGAGCATCCGTTGCTTCGCAGTTTGTCAGCTCTGGGTGGGCTCGGCTGCCCACCCTATCTGTCAACGCTTGAATGTACTTGCTTAAGCACATGCTTAAATCTCACCTCTCTCTATTTTTTTTTTTCCTGGATAAGGATGGACTTCAGCACGTATCCAAGTGCTTCATTGAGCTGAGGCCCCAGGGCCCCGTGCTGTGTCTGCAGAGCCCATGCCAGCACACTCATTTATATTTTGCTGGGAACAGTATCAGGAATTTAGATTCCTTTATGCTGCTTATTGTCCTCAGGAAATAAGCAGCGCCTTTTCCCTGACGTATGAAAGAAAAAAAGCAATTTTGCAATATAGTGAAGGAGCTGGGTCAATGGTTTGAGTGGCAAAACCCAAACTACTCCCAAGCTGTGGAG